>NC_091487.1:28923521-29238521 GCF_947461875.1 Haliaeetus albicilla | reverse complement strand
AGAAATTTAATCCTTTCTCCTTTATAGGTGCTTCCAAAGACTTGTGAAAAGTTTAGATGAGAACAGTGGGCTCCTCACAAATTTTGTCAGTGCAACCTGGCTTGCCTATGGATGTTAAAAACAACCTGATGAGAAACCCAAGGTTATTCTAGTTCTGTTCCTTTTTTTTCTCCCCACACACAAGAAACAAATAAATCCATTTCCTCATACATAAAAATAAAATTGTTTCTTTGTTATTCATTAGACGAGCTCTACATCATAAAAAGCTCCACAAATCTTAACTCTTCTACATTGCTCGATTATTGCAAATAACCAAACACCTGCTGGCCTCCTACCTCCTTGAACATAAGATTTCATCTTTGCTAATATTTTGGGTTGTACTGCATGTTAAGGGTCTTAATAAGAGCATCAGTTATTAATTTTTAATCCAACTTTCTGAGGCAATGTGGTTGATATGACTGTGCTACCTGTATCTACCGGTTCTGCTTCCTGCCAGTAATATCAAACCTCTTGTCCAGTTGTAACCAAATCTGACATGAGCGTACTGCTTCTGCTAAAACAAGTTTCTCATGGGAACAAAACTGTATCATTAGATGCCAGAAAATCTACATTGGAGATACTTTATACATGCTGTAACCACAGGACAAGCTTTGATCAATCTTTGCACTTTGTTTGACAAGAGATAACCTCACCACAAGATGCAAATCCATAGTAAATTAAGTGCAATAAACTCCACTGCTCACTCAACTTGCAGCATGGGAGCGGCTACGGAGAGTCCCACTCTACTCCCCCCAAGGAGAGAGCAAGGGGAGAGCGCCCAGAAAGCACCGAGTCCTCCTCATCTCACCATCCAATCTGTCCAGGTTGAGAAGACCTTTCTTACCATCATTCTCTCTGCTGCCATTAGACAGGCTCTTCAGTCTCATGCAGGGCTTTCCAAGCGTCACTGTTATGGAACATGAAGACCGGACAGGGACTTCTATGGACATTAAAATTTGACCACTTTTACTCAAGTCTTGCTCACCAGCAGGAGCGATGGCGAGCTGGGCGCCCAGCACTCACTCTCATGAGCACGCGTAAGAAACGCCTGCAGCACTCAGGAGCAAAGGCAAGCGAGAAGAATTTCCCGAGTACCGTGCCGCCGGGGGAAATCGCGCAGGCCAGCTGCAGGCGAGCGTGGCTGTCCCCGGTGGTCCCTCGGTGGGATGCAGCCCATGGCTCAGGACCAGAGCCCAGCCAGGCTCTCCACAGCATGGCCCAGGGCAGCTCACGGCGCGGAGGCAGAGCAGCCATAGCCCGCAGGCTTATGCGAGCCTCTCCGAGAGCCTTTATGGACGTTAACCTGCAGCTAATCCATCGGCTCGCAGCCAGCGCTACGCTTCCCGTCCCTGCGTCTGAAGTCCCCCATTAGCTTCCCCTCCCTCCCTGAGCTGCTTCTGACTTCCCTGTGCGTCCCGCCAAGCGCCGAACGTGCTACCTGGCTACACCCTGCCTCAAGCGGGAGAGACGAAGCAGCAGCACGGCTGCCGCGCTTCGCCGCCGGCAGTGCCCGCGCCGCGCCGCACGGCGCGTTAACCAAGCAGTGGTGGGTGAGCCAGGGCCTGCGACAAAAAACATGCTCTGACAGCGAGGATGGGACCGTTGGGTATCGGAGGCCGGGCGGCCCAGAGCAGGAGGCAGCAGGTAGGCAGCGGATCAGGAGAGCGCTGCCTGCAGTCCTGCAGATGCAGAAAATGAAATGCGTGAAGGTCCTGCTGCCATTCCCTTGTCCAGCTCCGGAGAGCGCTGGGATGGCCACCCTGCCTCCGACGGAGCCGCTTTGTCCCTGAGCACCACTAAATCATCCCATCGCAAACCTGGAGCAGGTGAAGATACCTCTCCACTGTCTCACATCAAGCGTGTCAGGCACTAAATGGAGAAAGCAAATGCTGCCGGAGTCCTGCTCCCTACCTTCTCCTCCTCACCACCTCTCACACCACTGCCCCTGCACCAGCGTCCCACCATAGCCACAGGCTTTGACCGCTTTTTGGGACCCAATGTGACTGTTTCCAGCGATCTTACTTACTGTGTTTACTCTAAATGTGCTTACTCTAAGTTTGTTTGCCAAATACCTTTCATTTCGGCTGTGACAGGACTCGCGTTTAAAGGAGGAAACAACACACCAGATTCCCGAGTCGTCCTTTTTTGCTAGCACCTACTACTGATGGCACAGCATGGGAGCATCTGCAGCGAGCCCAGCAGGTCTCTAGGGAAAACGGGCAACTCCGTCACATCCAGTGGACACACGGCCGCGGCTGATGAAGGGTTTTTCACACAATACGTAATCACAGCACAAAGGAGACTGATCCTTGTGCTAGAACACAGCCTTGCGGTCCCCAAACCGTGAGCGCAATTTTGGCCTTTGTTGTCAGAAATAGTTGGATTATTTCAAGGGCTGACAGACCAGTTTGGGTTGTGCTGGATTGCCCCCTGCAGCCGAAAGGTCGCATCGTCCCCAGCACCCGGCCGGCCTCTCGCATCACAGCACGGGGCATAAAATCGGAGCGCTTGCAAGCACCGATCCCTAAGAAAAGCCTCTGCGATAATTTTAATAACATTTTCCTTCCTGGCCGTAACCAGAGAAAGCTGGTTTGCTTGTTTATTTCCAGATGTTTCTATCTGATTACAAGGGAAGCTTGGCAAAAGAAATTACCTTTTAAGAAACACTGCAGCCTCCCATATTCTTTTCTTCTGCTTGTGGATGGCAAACATCTTTTTCTAGGTATTTTCTCTCTTTTCACGATATGACAACTTGGGGAGAGAGAGAGGGAGAGAGGAAGGGGATGGGGAATAGATGATGAAATATTTTCTAATCCTCCCAAGCAAAGGAAAGCAGCATAGCAAAGGAGATATCAAGAAAAGGCTTTTTTTTCCCCCTCCACACACTTCAAAGAGACGCACCCTTGTATAAAACATACGGCGCAGAAGGCCAGACAGAGACAACTCTGAAGAGCGCGCAGAGAGAACAAGGGTGGGCCACATTTTGTTTAGCAGCAAAGGCAGTACCAGATAATCAGTTATTTTACTCATGTACTTATGTCTCTGCCTCACCACACTGCTGTAAAACTTTTGAAGTATCTTGGTTTACGTGCTAGTAAATGCTGGACTTCAAAGGAATAGGAAATGGATGCTGAATGGCAAAGTGACCTTTTATTACTCCAGCTACAGTTTGTAACCTGGAACGTGACAGAACATTTTTCATTCTACTTAAAAAAGAAAAAAAGTCCCGCTAAGGATCACACTTTCAAAGCAGCTTCAATCAGAGCATTACAGAGGAGTTTTGACAAGATACCAAAGTATATTTCCCGGTTCCAGTCATGTAGCATGGACTGGGGTGACAGGAGGTTATAGCCGTGTCTCATTGCAAAAGTCTCTTTCTGGCTTCATTAGCTGTCATTATAGGCTCTTCACTGGCCTCAAATATTGCCCTCTCGCTCCATCCCCAGCTGCTTTCACTGGCAAAAGCAATCTTCAGTTGCTCTCTGCCCACAGAGACTGGCACTCCCCAAACCTCCCACTGGGTCCCTGCCCACAGAGACTGGCACTCCCCAAACCTCCCCCCAGGCTCAGGTGGGAACTTTGATCCACCTTCAACCCCCCCTCCCTTTTTTTTTTTTTTTATCTTTGAGATGAAGGCTGCAGGGCCTGACCAAATCCTTTTATGTCAAGGATGCAGAGGGGATGAAAATGTGGTATTTAGCAGCAAGCTAAATATGGAAGGACTTTGGAGAACGGGAATAGTGAACTGCAGCATCCATGTGATAACAAGCAAGGCCAAGCTGATGAAATACATTGGCAAAGAGTGGTCAGGACACAGGAAATAAAAGGAAGTGAAAGAGAGAAGCCTGAGGAGAAGACAAAAAAAAAAAAGTTAGAATTAAAAGGGAAAATATTGAGCTGTTTGAAAATTATGAGGAATCTAGCTGGAAAGAAACATATGCTAGGAACAGGTGGGGAGATAGGAAAAAATGGATAAAAGTTCACAATTAGAAATTCATACAAATTATGTAGCAAAGTAAGAGACTGAATGAAAATCTCAACAAGCAAAATATTAACAAGACTGGCACCATTTGCTATAACCATTTCAGGTGTGTTACGACATGACTAGATGAGGGCCTCTTTCCTTTTGCTTTTCCAGAAATTGAGAACAATACGTGATGGCATGGACAGATACTCCTGCCCAGGCAGAAAAGAAAACCCAGTGGTTACGGGGATAAGCTGGGACTTGCAAGACTTATGATTTTCTTGTTCTGATCTGGAACAAATGCACTGAGCACAGCAAAGGAAAAAGAAAGAAAATATAATGGGGTTAAAAGGAAAGGCAGGGGGATCTAGAAAAAGAAAGAAGAAAAATACAACTAAAAGAACAGGGCAAGAAGTACTGAGCATGCAACATTACAGATTTTAAATCCTGCCAGCATTTCAATAATGCAGTTTGGAAAAAAATACTGACTTTAACAATCACACCCATGAATTTAATTTCCCTTAGCTTAAGAGGTATCAAAAGTTCTTTAGCCAAAGGTTGCTCTCATGACATCCTTGCTGGATCCCAGAATGGCTCACCTTCCTCCCAACTGGCTCTAAGGGTCTCCACCATCCTTGCAAGGAAGGTAGGTACGTACCTAGCGGCAAAAAGTTGCATGGGCAGTTTTAAAAAAATCCAAATGAGCTATTCGAAGGGAAGAGCCAGAGAAACCCACCTCCCCAGTGGAAGAAATAAGAGAAGGCCACACTGCCTACACCACCCCAGCTGAAACCAACAGTTAGAAACTCCACTGCCCACTTAGTCTGTGGTTTTTTAGGGAAATCATTTTAAAAGTGTGTTTCTCTCTGCCTGGTGAGGAATAAAGCCAGCCTTTTGGCTGAATGTCAGAAGATTTGTGAACACGAGCATGGAACCTCCATAAACAGCTTAAATCAAGGTTTTGTTCCAAGCATGCTGATACCGAGAGCATGTGGGAGGCAAATTTAGACATCAAACAAGGGCCTGCACAGTAGAAATCCATCTGGCTACACTCAAAAATGGGCATTCACTGACTCAGACGTGCTTTTACATTATATACTAAGCCATTTGGATGACAGTAAAACTGAGCCAGTCAGGAACATCATCGTGTTTATATCTGCCAGTCCTGCCAGGATAAAGTTGGTACATCATTTATGAGCATTCAGCATTCCACAAGGCTCACAATATGGGAAATTTATCTACGGCCTCCTGTACATAAATAAATATTGCATTATCTCCTATGCTGGTACTACTGATATTGTGTGGGAACAGATTTTGTCTTCCATCAGCAGACTGGTGGAATTTAATAACATTTGTGGTCATCCTGTCCAACTGGAAAGACACATCACACCCATCATACTGAATGGTTCATCCTCAGCTGAATATATAAATCTGAAAGAGCTGCAGACAGCAATAGAGTGACAGAATCTTTTATTGAACATGGATGCATTTTTCTCTGACAAATGGGAGTCTCCAGGGAGTTATGATTTATCAGTTGTGCACCAGCAGTGTGCTCAGTATTGCACATGACCCAATGAGAAGATGGCCCTGAAGAGTTTGCGATCCAAGGTACTGGATTTTGCAAATGCTGTGGTTGAAATAGTAACGTGCATAAAATTAACTTGGGGTGTCTGGTGGATTAGGTGGTGTCTAATGTCCACGGAGAAACAAAGCAAGTGGAACATAGCATGAAACAGAAGAACTACCATCGCAATTACACAGTCTGGAGGCATCTCTAATGGCAAAAGATACCAGCATCAGGTAACTAGCTGCCATCAGATACACAACAGTAGTCAGTGGCTCTAAGGTTTCTTTCAGTGTATATGATGATTTTTTTTCTCTTGCTAACTCACAAGTCCTTCCTCACCAGGATAAATTATATTGGCCAAAAGAGTGCAAACCAGTTCGCAGCCTACTGAGCCGGCTATGCAGCCCTCTGCCTAGGGCTGTGTGGCCATTAGACATTGCCTAAAAGTTGTGGCAAGTTCCTGCTTCCTCCACGTAGATTCAAACTGGTCTTAGCCCTGGAGCTCCCCTCTAAGTAGTCCCTCAGCTGTGGTATTTCTCAGTTACTTCCAGGCGGCATTATAAGATAGCTCAAACGCTCCTGTGACTGCAGATTCTGGTTTAGATGGCAGCTGCCTACTTTTGCCTTGGTTTACATTGTTTCTCTTTGGATGTCTTTCCCCGCTTCTGCCTCAGGCATCCTCGGAGGGGGCCAGTACAGGCTGTGATCCCAGCTTCCCTCTCATCAGGGACTGAATTTGGTCCGAACCCACGTCTGGGACTCGTGGGAAGCTAAGGGGACAGTTACTCTTCCGTGAGACCCCACTGAGGTACTCGCATGCGGCTTTGGCCAAAGTCTCCCCAGATTCTTCCCTTAATAATTCCTTGACCCTAGGTCCACTTTCAGCCAGCCACGGACTTGTCTTTTACCTCCTGCTGCTTTGCTGTAGGCCGGCCGCCTGCATCGAGGAGGAAAATTGGAGGCAGAAAATGAGGCAGAGGTGCTGCCACAGAGCCTGCGAGGAGAAGGCGGGTTCCCAGCGTGGGGAGCACTACCGACGGGGAGCACTACCGACGGGGAGCACTACCGCTGGGGAGCACTACCGACGGGGAGCACTACTGCCGGAGCAGCCACAGCACGGCCAGCAGCCGCCCAGGCACTGGGAGCAGAAACCAGAACGAGGAAAGGAGACAGAAAGCTGTAAGGGTCGCACAGCAGCTTTAGGAGACACCTAGTGCTATGAAAATCTGCGACAAGGCATCCTTCGAGTTCAGTGGAAGTATGATTTCGCTCCGATTGTCGCTCTGGCGGGTGTGTGCAAAAGATACTGTGTTCCCTCCCTCTCCAGTGAAATCTCATCTATTGTAACTACTCTGAAGTATTGCTCCATTAACCCTGCTCTGGGTGCTGTGCCTTATTTTGATCTCTGTTCTTTGCATGAAGAACAGAACAGAAGTAAAGTCTGTGTAAAGTCTAAGCATTACAATAAAACCAGAGCGCACCTTAGGTGTAAGAACCAGTTCCAAGCTGATACGAACTAGCAGGAGCCAGGCAGACTTTTACCAGTTTCCCCACAGTCCTTCGAGACCCTCTTTCAGTCAAGTGAAGACATCGGAAAGGCTGCTGAAATTTGGTAATACAATAAATCTGTCTTAAAAAGGGGCTGAGTTCTCGGACCATCCCCATTTCCTTTTGAAATCCCATGTGTTATTTCTGAACCTGCAGACACCATTATGTTTTTTTAATTTAATTAACTTTCAATAAAGCTGCTTATACTGGAAACAATAAAACTCCTTCTACCATGTCACTCTTCCTTCTTTAACACACATACAAAACACACAGAAGCCTCAAGAAAGCTCCAGGCATTCTAAGAAAAGAAATAACCAAATACCACCAAATATTTAATTTTCTATGCCAGAAATGAGAAACAGGTGTAATTAAAATAACACTTTTTAAATTAAGTGACCTCTCTTGACCAACCATCTGTGAATAATTCAGATTTTTTTCCCATTATTACTGTAAAATTAAAACTAGGGCATATAAATGACGAGATCCTCTTTAACTATCTTTAAGCACCAGCAATATATATTTTCCACCAGTTAAAATCCTTAATGATACCAAAAATCTGTCAAGCATAACTCCCCCAATTCATTTGCCTGAAACCATCAATATTTTATCATGCATTTGCAGTTGGCTTTAATTTAACAGTCCAGGTTACTAATCAAACAAAACACCCAAGTCATTAAAAGTTAGCGTGCCATTTAGAAAGTGCATTTCACGTTTATTAAAATATCTTTCATGGAGCCATTAGAAGGCTAAAGTTTTAATTACAATCAGATATTTAGTTCTACTTCAGTTATGCTTTTGGCACTCTCTTGCAACTGCCTTGATTAATCTTCCAGACAGAGCTCATCCATTACCTCCTGAAATTATTTTCCTCTTAACTTCTTCATAATTCATCTTTTTTCTTCCCCCCTCCAAACATGTAAAATGCATTAAAAAGGTGTGCACAATACCTGCCTGAAAGATAAGTCATTAGAAAGATTCCATTTCAAATGCAATTTATTCTCAAAAGTACCAAATAGCCATAATTCAAACAGATGTATTGAAATTGAAATGTAGGTTTTCTTGTCTTTGTTGTCATTTTAACTATTTTCCTACAGATGAGAGACTAATATGTGCTGCTCTTTCTCCTGTCTCAGGTTTTGATATATACAGTTCAGCTGAATTTTGCCTGGGTAATTCTGAGGGCACCTCAAGCTCCCATGCAGCCTCTGTCACAGAAAATTTCCCATCTTTTTCCTCCTTAATATAATGGTCATATTGCAATACATTTTACCAAACTTCTGTGCTGAGACCATTTCAATGGCTTTTTTCTATCCATTTAACTAACATTGTGTGAAACCTCAGTCAGCAGTAATGAGAAAATACTCTCATTTTGATTGATACTTTAGATCTTCGGTTTAACTCCAGCAACAGACACTTACACTGTGTTTTGCAAAGATTCACCCTAAATAGAGGTAAGAATTTGAAGAAGGACCGAGGAAGCAAATTTGGAGGAACGAATCTGGCCCAGAGACCCTTCATGCCTCCAGCTGAGCTTTCACATTTCTCCTGGATCTGCAGTAGAGAGATTCAAACCCTCCAAATTCTGCATTTGGGACCCATATCTCATTTTGCATGCTTGTCTCCTGGAGACGTAGCCAGGTTTGGACTGCACACACGAAAACCTTGAGGAAACCCAAGTGGACAGCTGAAGATCAGGCTCGCTCATCCACAGGTTTAGATTCTTATGCACATTAGATTTTTCAGCCCCTTCTTCAAGGCTCAACCTCATCCTCAGATTGAAGGGGGTCACAGAATGGTCTTCCCTGTCTCCTTTCTGCAACACCATCCGTTACTTCTTCTGTAACTGCAGGAAGTCTGTTGAGATGTAGACTAGAGAGATCCTGCCGGACCTCAGACAGCCCTTTCCACCCAGCTGATAAGCTCTCCTCTGCACCTGCCTCTGTGCTCACCCCACCGGTTCCCACTGCCTGTTCCCGGGTGTCTCCTGGAGAAGGACAGGCTGTCCAGGCTGGCCCACACTCCCAGCCCTGCAGCCAGAATGGGAGACAGCCATCAATGGGGAGAGGTTCAGCCACGCTCCCAGCAGAAGGCTCACGACAGCACCAGGTAAGCCCCTCATCTCCCTCTCCTCCTCCACCAGCTGGATGCAGAGCCACATCCACCTGCACGAGAAAAGCCTCTGCGCTTGCGTTGGTCCAAGCCAAACACGAATTGGCATCTCTCCTACAACGGCATCTCACTACAACAATGAAGCCTGGTATTTCAAACCAGCAAAAACCAAGGCGGGGGGGGGGGGGGGTGGGGAATAGATCAGGTCCAATTAAAGTCCTCTACCCTCATCGATGTGATCAGCAGAACTGGCTCCAGGCAAGCTCAGAAGAGAAATGCAGAAGTGTTTCAAGACAAAGCTCAATTACTTAGGCAGCAAAATGGGAGGTGCTTGAAAAGCCTGTCTGCATGGCCCTTGTACAGCACTGCATGACTTGTACTGAAAAGCCTGCCTGTACTGTCTTTTGCGGTAGACAATATTGGTTTTTTTCTTTTGCACCTATCCACTCCATTTTTTAATTTATATTTTTATTGTTGAAAAACACAGGAAATTGCTTTAAACAGATCTGTTGGGGTTTTTTCATCATATTCTTAAACAACATTTGAAGAAGTTAAGAAATGGGATCATGTAAGGAGGACAGAGAGAGATGGTGAATTACACAAGAAGAGATTAAAGAGATAGATGGGATATTGTGATTAGCAGTAACCTCAGGTGTCCAATGAGTGTCACATACTCTACATGGACTGAAGAAATACAGGAACGGCAATTTGTAAAAGAAAAGGAAACAAGCAGACTGGGCTGGAACGATGTTCAGGTTTGGAACCAGCCCTGCACTGGCAAAAGCTCAAGTTTAGCGTTAGAAAAAGATCTTTTTACTGCACCCATGTTTCCAATGTGGGTAGAGAAGCCCTACTCTCTCCCATGCGTTGGAGAGAAAAGGAGGCTAAAATTGATGATGTTTTCTGAAGCAAAGCTCAGTAACGTAGCACCATCTAGTGCCAGCTGTGAAAAGCAGAGAGGAGAAACAGGCATTTCCCAAATTACCCCGAGAGAGTTGTGTTCCCTAAAGCCAGACCCTGCTGAAGAATGAGCCTTTAGATCATTTTAAACATGCGACTTCACGACAGCCAGACGGGCCAAGAAAAATTATGGCTGAGGAAATGCAGAATGGGGCTGCACCGAGAGAAACAGAAGAAATAGCGGGGCTATTTACAGCTCTTTAAAAAAGTGAAGGGCAAAAGTCATGGTTCTGACGCTGATGAGGCTGTATGAAACTTGTCTCATGAAAAGGACTTGTATCACTGAACCTCCTAGACACTCAGGTTTTGAAGGAAAACTTTTCTTTCCTTTAATTTTTCAAATTACGGTGCTCTGATCATCTTTGGAGTTTGGGACCTCATCATTATATAGATTGGTTGTTAGATTGACTCTCAACTAGACCACTGAGCACTAATAAACAAAAACTATGTTTAAGATCCTCTCTACATGGGACATAAGAGAAAATTTCTGTAGGTGGAACTGTTTAAGAGAAGCCAGGGACATG
This sequence comes from Haliaeetus albicilla, assembly GCF_947461875.1. Lineage (NCBI taxonomy): Eukaryota > Metazoa > Chordata > Aves > Accipitriformes > Accipitridae > Haliaeetus > Haliaeetus albicilla. The sequence continues at coordinate 29,227,810 of NC_091487.1, read as the reverse complement.
CCCTTACCAATACACGTGGCCTGAAATCCTGTCCTCACTAGAGTGCAGTGAGCATTATCACTGATTTCAATGGGACTATGATTTCTTTCGTTCTTCCCACATCTCATTACGGCAAGTGCCAGATGCTGATACAACTTAGCCGAAGCCTCCTATCGTATGTACCGCACTTCACTAAATTCACAGGTGTACCAAATAATGAAATCTATTGGAGCTATAGGCAGCATTAGAGAGCAGAACATAGGAAGAAAATTGACTCCCTTTCATACACAGCTTAAGTACTGCCAGCTGACTGCTGTACTTAAGTGGAACAAAATCTTCAGAGAAGCATATTGACTAGTCTATGCATAGAAATCATTACGTAGCTATAAAGTTGGAAAATGCAGACTTCTCCTGACAGCAAAATTCTGCTGTCCCTTAAGAGGGCTGGGGCTCAAGGAGATAATACTTACTTTAATCATTGAACTTTTTTTTCCCTAAAAAGTATCTTTGTTTTTCTTGTAAGTAGCAGAATAAGGGCTGCTGTACCAATTAGGAATGGATTTATTCCTCTGCTTATAAAGCATATTTCCAATATGGCTCCTATCTCTGTCAGACCTTGGGCACCATAACAGTAAATAAATACCATTATTGATGCTAATGCTTCTAATAATAATAAATGTTATGGAAAAAAATGAACTATAATAACCAGAGACTGACAAAATGCCAGTTGCTCTTTTGCCATAGGTGAGCTGTATTAACAGGAGTGGAAAGCATCAGTTCTTCTTTCTTTACCTCTTATCTTTGATGGTAAGAGTAAAGGAATATAACAAGAAAACAAGAGAAAAAAATCTAATGTGGAACTAATGCGACATTTACCACTTATCATCTGATTATTGTACTTGCATGATATTTCCATTTCTCTAATCTTTGATCTTCTTGTATGTAGATTGAAAGACCTGCAGGGCAAGACTCTTCCGACATGTCTGTGTAGCATCTAACACAGTGAGATCCTGATCCTCCCTCTGGCTTCTAGGAACTCACGAAATTAAAATAACCAAATGATAAGGGTCTCCAAGCTAGACTCACCAAAGAATTTGGGCAATACAGTGCTTAGTTTCTCAGCACCCCCAGGTACTTTGCCAGCTTGCAGAACTGAGAGCCCTAAATTAGGTGCCCAGCTTCTGCTGACCTGGGCAGAAGCAATGGCAGCGTGGATGATGGGCCAGTGCAATCATACAGCCAGGAATCCACGTTAGTCAGGAGGCGTTAACGGGACCCTGCAGACCTCCTCACTTCCCTGGTAAACCTGCAGCTACTTTAGGTGTCTGACGACAAACTCGACACAGGTGTGAGCACGCGCGTTACCCCAGAGCACACGTACTTTGCAGGCAGGCACAGATTTGCCCTGTGTTTTATGTCGGCTCAAGTAGTACTGTCACTAAATGTCAGACTGGGTTTAAACAAGGGAGGCCTGAGCCCAGGTGCTGCTCAAGCAGAGCCGTGCTGTTCCACAGCCCCACGGCTTCTGCCTTGCTCGGGGCACAGACAGACCTGCAAGTAGGTGTCTTGAGGTGACTGATGGGAAATGCAAAAGAGAATTGCACATGTTAAACCAGAGACCTGCTGTGAGGAGCACTCCTCTCTGGTCTGGACGCACAACCTTCAGCTCCCTCCTGAGTTAAGTAGCTAACCAAACCCGTTCTGATGGACCCCCGTGGCCACCATCCTCACCTCCAGCACGAGAGATTTTGATACAGCTTCCCCCACATCCTGCAAGAGTTCAAACTCAGGTGTCTCGCATCACAGGTGTGCAGCATTTAGGGTCGGAATGCTGTCAATATCACCAGATTGAAGCTCTTCTATTTTTCAAGGAATAGTTAAATATTCCTTGGGCCAGAAGAGGGAAAGAAGCTCCAGCTACACCCTTAAAGCCTCAACTCAAAAGAGAGGAACAAATTCCTCTTCTAATGAATACTTAGATGTTTGATTGTAAGAATTCATTAACATTAGTTGTTGTGTTTAAAGCCAACTACAAGATCATAAAAGCCTTTCTAAATATTACTTTTCCACATAAGTATTAGTCTACTGTCATAAGAATTTTGGTAGCCATCAAAAGGATAGATGAGCTGAGGAAATACAGATAAAAGATCTCCAAAAAATAATTCATCTTTTAAAACAGTTTACGTTCTAGGAAAGTTTGAGAAATTTTGATTAGAGAATGATTGAACATTCTCATGCATTGTAGAGACAAGAGTTTAAGCTGTGTTCAAACCAGACACAGGACCACAGCTTGCTTTGTAAGTTTCTAGAACGACTTGCCTTTCTCTAAGGGCAAGATAGCACCACTTCTATGTTTTATGAGTACACCAGCATATTCAGCTGTCAAACATACTAATTCCATACCGGAACCGAAATTTGCCTTTTGCACCCCTTAGTATGTGGTTACAAGATGACACCCAGTAGAGCAAATCAATGGAATTAAAAAGTCATAATAAAAAAAACCAAAAAAAAACCCCAATGGAGTGAGGTGACTTCTGCCACTCAGTGTGCCACAAAAACTCTGGGAGACAGAAAGAGGCGAGCCAGTGGACACCGCCCGTGGAGGACTCTTACCTGCTGGGCTCCCATCAGCACTACAGTGGAAAATGAAACCCTGCAAGCCCGCACCAAGCAAGCTGGCAGAAGACAAAGCAGACTCCAGATTAAGAACGCATCAGCCAAAGAAATCAATACACGGCTCCAATGCTCCTGACTGCCTGACAGTCCTCCATGAGAATTACACAAACTCCTTCCAGGAGGGCAGAATGCCTAATTACTCAGGAGAGGCTTTTGTACCTACATACTAATTCAAACAGAGATAGCGCAATGCTCTTCCTAGATTTGCAGTAATAAGTTTGGATGCATATTTTGACTGTTTACATTTTATAGCAAGAATCATTGCTTCTAACACCCAGGTAACTCACAGAAAGGAGGGTGTTGCAGGACACTGAATACTCAATGGGACAGCAAGGCAGCACACTGCTGTGACCAACCCTTCTCCAGCTACAGGATGAGGAATGTAAACATACCTGGACTCCTTCAGGCCTTTCTCACGTCTGATTTCTTTGATCCCAGCGATGATCTCTCAGAGCCGATTCATGCCAAACAGCTACTCAAATACCTCAGGAGCATTTGCAACATTCAGGCTACACATAGCAAAAATGTGTATTTGAAGAAGCAGAGCCACAGCTACCAGCAGGTGGTCCATCAAATTGGGTAATTTAATCTCAGCAATCATCTACTCCAGACTGACAGGTCTCCTTCCTTGGTGCTTCTGAGCAATGGGGAACACCAGCTGAAGGACTCTGTTGAACTGAGATAGTACAAGATGTTGACTAAATGTCAAAGAAGATGTTGTTTTAGAGGTCACAGACCACTTCAGGAACTTCCAAGGAAGGTACATAAGCAACAAGGATAAATAAATTGCAAAAAAATAGTTTTTTCTCTGAAGAGCGGTCAACAAGAGGTTGTACAGAAGAGCTGATGGCAGAAAGAAATTCACAGTGAAAGATGGTCAGGTATACTAAGGCTGGTAGGGAGTCAAAGCGTAAGGAAACAACATGGTAACATTTAATTAGTCTAGAAGTTATATGGGGTAAAAAAGCGAATAGAAACTCAGGTATATGGACATGACAGCAATGCTGTTTTAAATGGGTTATAAATCATTACTCGTGGTTTGCTAATGTCAAGAAAGAAAACTAGTAATAGTACTAGACTGGATAATCAAAGTGAACAGTCAGTTAAGGTGATATTAATTGTATTTGACTGATGAGAAGGGGCGGGAGAGTGAATAGCTGGCAGAGGGAAAATGTAAAATTTGATGCCTGCTAAATGAGGCATGATGAATAATGGTTTTTCTTGTCAAAACCACTGCTAGATTCCCCTCAAGCTGCAAGCAGGTATTCAGGAACATGTATCTGGTTTTAACCAGGGGTCTGATCCTTCTCCTAATAAAGGCAACAGAAATGGTAATAACTGATGCAAGCAGGAGCTGAAAAAGACCAAGATAATGTCCTACAGCCATGAGATGAAATTCCATCTTATTTCACAAAATGTACATCCAAAGCAAGTTAAAAACAATCAGGGAGGGTATCTATTATCTTGCATGAACAGCCAGCAGTTGTTGACAGGAGTTAATAGCATTTCCCATGAAATTGGGCTTAATCTGTTTTTTGTTGAAACTTATTTCTTTTCATATGTTTATTAATAGTAAGTAGAATTTCTGACAAGATACTCTCTAACCAAAGCATTAAAAGTGGGTCTTGGCTAAATAAAATAACACAGCAGCAACATAAATCATTCAGATCTGAGGATGAGGTTATTCAGAGAGTTAGTATCAGTGGTTTGTGTTTATCTTACTTGCTATATCTTTCCAGAAATTGTTCAGCTGTTAGCCTACTCTATGTAAGAAGTTGTCCCATTTCAGTGTGCATGAGGCTGAATTGCACTTTCTTGGGGGGGAAAGCAGTAACAATTACATCTGTTGGCTGCAGTCTGATGTATTGTAAAACTGCTCTCAGTTTTCGTTTCATTTTAGAGAATCAGGACATTTCCCATCATCGTTATAATAAAATGAATTTGTGGTAGGGCAACTAATAAATCATTACTCTCTTCAGTTTTCTTGTTATGCAGAAGACAATTCTGTCCAATTATTTGGACATGAGCCCCAAGGGTTATGCACATAAGAGACTTACTCCACATAACAAACCAATAAAGATGCTGAAAATCAGGAGCAGAACAGAGATGTGCTATAAAAGCAACAATGCCTGAGATTCATTCTCTCTTAACTCCCTTTCAGACATTTCTTCTGTATCATTGCTGAAGCAAACCGACACTAGATGTTTAACAGCAGGCTGCAGAAATAATTTAGGCACAGAACAAGTAAAGCATGTCCTGGGGATGGAGCTCAGAGCCACAGTCAGTTCAAGGTCCCACTGAATCCAGTGAAGAAAACCCTGAGTAGCAAGGGCTGTGTAGTAAAAATCATGCAGGGAAACTATGCGATCTTCACACCCCAAATTTTAAAACAAAGATCAAAAAGAGCCTCACCCAGTCATTCCATTGCAGAGCTTCCTGCATCGTGCCCCAAAGCATCTATTACTGGCCACCTTGAATGACTGTGAAACAAATGGATCCAGTGATAATCTGACTGCCGTGTGCCAGGCACACAAAAGGAAATAAATCTTTTGAGAGATACAGAATTAGGATTCCCAGCCCACTAAATCATGGGATTGGAAATGAGACCACATCACCAGGGTTCAAGTCCAAATTCAAATTTCCCTCAAATCTGGAGGGACTGAGAGCCCAAGTTCTAATATCGGCCCATCTTTGGCTGGAATTAACCTTAACTCATGAGCTCAAGGGTCAGCGAAGTCTGTTTATGAATCTTTCTAACAGCCTCTAGACTACAAGCACATACCGCCACTGAGACCAGCGAGCAGGCCTGAAGACCTTGCGGAGCCCTTCCAACCCTTGCAGGCAACACGAGGCACAAGTAGAGGTCAGGCTAGAAAGGAAAAGGGACTTAAGTGCGCAGCAGGACTTAAATACAGCATCTGCCTGCAAAGTAAATTCGAAGGTGCCACCACTCATACGTTAGTGCTAATGAACTGATCCCAGGGAACCTTACGTTTGAAGCTCACCTTTCACTATCTTTGCAGCCCTGTAACTGCCCAAGTCTTTCTAGTCCGAGAGCCCTGCTACACTGCTGGAGTACTTGGGACCTTACCTCTGCCAGGTTCTTCTCGCTGCAGAGGTGGCTCCAGGCTCTCCCTGCAAAGGTCTTCTAACCACAACTCCTTCCTCGGGGACACACACACGTCTTCGTGACTCATCCATACCTACAGCCGCAAGCACCACCTAAACACTTCATCTTCACCCTCCCTCGGACACAGCCCGCACGGCGCCTGCAAGATGCTCCAGCGTTCACCCCACCATCAGGAAAAGCGGCAACAGCAGGTTTGCAGATGACCTGGAAGCACCTACCTCCTGTCCACCTATACTGGGAGAGACGTCAGATCAAGCTCTAACCCGGGTGTGTGCCAGAGGAGGAGTCTGGCTTTCTGGGCAGAAGCATGTGTGGACCCCATGCGGTCTGTAGACTGCCGCTCAGACCACACTGTCATGCATAATTCAGAGAGAAGACACTGCATGCTGTTAAAGCCTTTCATGTAACATAGCCCATGATGTGGAAGGTACAAGCGAATAGTTACTTATACTTACTACCCAGGTAGTAAATAATTTGAGGTTTTGATATCCCCTATTTTGAGGACGTTTTTGTGTTGTGTCAGTTCTGTTTTGTTTTTTTTTAAAAATACTCTATTTTTTTAAAATTGCAATGCTTGTGAAATGAAAAATACTAGCACTGGAGTGACACGAACAAACTCCACGTAAACTTGTAAGCAGATTCCCACAAACACTTCTTCAGCGCAGCCTGCAATACCCCTGCTGATCCTATGCAAAAACTGCCAGTTTCATACAACTGCCTGCTGTTGATGTGACCTTTCAAAGCTGTTAGGGTTGAAGTGAATTACAGAAGAGTTCAGTATGCCTCAAACAGGCACTAGGAAGACAGCACAGCTGTATGGGCTGTTCAGGAGTGAGGAAAGCGCTATTATATATGTGCCTTGCTGGAAACCAGCCCTTCATTTCTAACAACAGCATCTCCCATCCTGTGCTCATTTCTGCAAGGAGTATACATTGGTTCGTTTGATAGCATCAGTGTACGCAACAAACAAACAAAAAACAAACAAACAAACAAAGAACTTTCACTCCTTTTTTGTTTTGCCCTTCCCCCCCCCCCAGCCTTGTGTGTATATGTGAGATTTTTTTTCCCCTCTATTGCCTTAAATCGATTTTAGCATGATGCCTCTTAATCAAAGAGATGCTGAGGTTGACAGGGATCCTTTGCAGGTCATCTAGTCCACCCCCTGCTTTTCTGCAGATTTCTAATCTCCATGTTACAAGCACGCAAAAGCAGAAGACAGGCAGGAGGCACTCATCCATGCACTTTTCAAAGGACTCAAAAGCCCTTCTATCCTATTAATTTTTCCATACATTGTCTTTTTTTATTTTTTCCACCAGACAAAAATAGGTGTCCTCGTACCGCACTATGAGAAACAGGGAATAGGCCATTGCAGAAAATGCATAGAAACACAAGGTGGGGAACCTCCCTCGACAGCAAACATGCAGAGACAGACACAAATGAAGCCTTTGTAAATTCAGGTATCTATTAGCACAGTCTATTGTCAATGGTAAAACTGTCGAGAAGGTCGTACTTCCACTAGGTGTCATCTCCCAGAAACTGCCATGTTTGAAGTAACTTTAGCTGTAAATGGAAATACACCATCTGCAGCTCCAACTCCTTCCCCTGAGGTACTTTGATACAGCCTGTAAAAACAGCCCCCACGTAAGAGATGTCCTTTACATCTGCTTACACAAGTGTGGGCTGAGGCTCTCCTTTGTGGAAGCTCTTGGTGGGGTGAAGGAGGGAGAGTGCTCATCTGTGAAATTTTTGAGAGAACTGATGGATTTTTTTTTTATCTTCAAGCCAAGCAAAACATTTTGTAGCTTTAAACTGATATGCAAACACTATACCAGTCTGAAGTGAAAAAGGAGAGCAGGTAGGCAACATCAGCATAAGCTGTGGCTGGAAAAGGGGCTCGATGCAGACGGGCGGAGGCCAGGCTCCAAGACTTCCCACTCGCACACAGCAGAGGGCTGTGTTGGGCTTAGCAGAGCCAGGACTGACAGCCAGGAGACTTACTCAGCTGCAGAAAAAACACAGGCCCTAAGCAGAAACAAATCCCCGGGTCACTGTAGGATAAGGAAGAGTCAGGAAGGACCAGTATGACCTCCTCATCTTCCCTCCTCAGAGCACCAGAGGTCCTGCCATCACTTCTGCTCCATCCCAGTAACTCACAGTACAACGGGAACTTCCGACCGTGCAACCCATCTTCCCCTGAAACAAGCTTAACTCTCCCCTTCGATCTTGCCCAGTTTTAATTCCAAACATTAATTTATATTGCTACACACATTTATTCCGGGAGAGAGCAGCTCCTTTGCTGCCGCTTTATAAATCAATTGTTCACTCTTTGCCGGAGAAGTACACGCAGTTCTGCTCGCTCCATTACAAAAGGGATGTATCAGCACTGGGAGCATTCCTGGGACAAGTGTTACGGATGATTAGAAACCCAGGAAGTATAGAGCAAGCACTATGAAACAGAGCTGTTATCTAAGAAAGGAGATGGGTGCTTCAATATGTCCTTTAAGACAACACAGATACTGTGTACCTGACAGGACACAGAATGTTTTATTTCAGTGATATAATTTGGGATATTCTGAGATATACAGCATGCACTGTTGCTATAACAACATGCCAAGAGCGCTACTGCCATAGCATTAAAACTGCAGATATTTCTGATGGAGTTTGATTCATAAGCAAAGAGACAGAAGCCTGGAAGGCTGTAATGAGCAGAAGCTTGAGGTCAGATCAAATACTTTTACTTTTCAGGGAGGAGGGGGAAAATAAAGAACTGCAGGATTTGAACGAAGGAAAAACAGCATTAGACTGTTGTAGTGACAACTCAGCCTGAACAACTGCCTAGCACCAACACCGCTTCTCCATAACGAATTCAGTTTTGCTGTAACGACAAAACACGGCCCATGTCAATACAAGGAAGAGCTCTCTTTCACCTCTCGTATGACTAAGCACATGAGGCTGACCTACCGTCTAAGCGGTGCTCATTTAAGGACAAGCTCTTCCGTTCCTTGCATATCTTGGGAAAGAAGAGTTTGTTCTCATTTTGCTCACTGTGATGTGTCAGTACTCTGGAGAAATGACAAGTACTGTGGTCTAGACAAATCTATTGATAAGCAGCTGCCTCTCATGTATTTTTGAGAACTAATAGTTTTGGTGTCTCCTGGAGTTTTATCAAGGGAGCTCTTTCCTAGCAATAACATGAGGCAGAACATCAACAGAGAGGAGTTCAGTCTTTATGGCACTTACTGTTGAGCGGGTTTGGTACCCCATTGCTATTTTCATTGTTTGAGTCACCCAAGCGCTGAGTGACTTCGCACAGGAACAATTTGTATAGGAACCTATTTTGAGGAGGAAAAAGCTCACTGTCAGAGGTACAGCAATTGCATATTGGGCAACTCAGACTGTTCTCAAATGAGTCACAAAAATCTCCTCATCAGGGTAAATGCCAAGATACACTGGCCATGAGTCACAGCTGTCATCCTCCATTTTAAAAGGTTTGAATCCTTACGAACTGTTAGTGGGATCGAGACAGAAGCATGATAATGCTAACCTTGAAACACTGGAATTAAGCATTTCCACCATCATTTAGACAGATCTGTTCTGTAGCACTATTTCAGGTGACTGAATTAGCACCTGGACCACAAAGGAGACAATTTTTATTTATGTATAGGAAAGAGCAAGAACTGTCAGAAACTCAACATCTCACCTAAGCAGTATATTTTAAATCTCAAGTTATACGAGATAAATCTCATTCAAAGGTTGTGGGTTACTGTCTCCCTTTTTGTTTTCCCACACATCCAACACAACCTAGGGATGGGGATTACATCAAAGTAAAAATTAGGCAGCGAGCACTGTGTGAGAAATTGCCCCAAAGATTGTACATATTTTTCCACCATCTGAAAAAATGGTGGGTCTCATTCAAGAGGTACAAATCAACAACTGAAGCCAAATTTAGGAAAGTGCTGCCTGTTTCTTCAGACAAAACCGGTCCATTCATGCCAGCCTGATAAATACAGTGATGTACTAATACAAACAAACTAATCTCACTGTCACATAGTTTGCAGCATTGTAATCATTCGCAGCTAAGTTCGTTGCCACTTTACAATGAAGCTTAATTGGCTGTGGATTATTGCATTGTATTTTATATATCTGGCTTTGTTGTCATTTCAATTAACATCGCTGACACTGTAACCTCATTATTGTTATTATGCTGACAAGGAACAAATTTGCACGTGTTGTCTATCTGCCTCCAGAACATCAGCTTTATGATAGGCTGTGAGGTTCACCATTACTGAGCTAACAGTCCCTCAAAATTAAGTTCAGAAAGCAGTAAACGTCTAAAATCATGGGATCTGGCCAGCGCAGATTCAACCCACTCTTTGCAGTGCTGAGAGCTAACTCCGTACAGCATACGACGTGAGCACCGCAGCCAGGCCACCCACGTGCAGCATCAGCACCCGTCCCTAGGGATCACAGGACGGACCGATGAGAGGTCGGCACTGCCCAGGCACGGTATTACCCACGCCTGCTTCCCTGCTCCACGGCCATCACAAAATCCAAGAGGAGGTGACAGTGGAGTCACTAAGGTGCATTTATCCACTCATTAATTTAAGTGTATGCATGTTCCCCTAAGCAGGAGAATAGACTGCACAGGGATGTTACAAAATCGCCATCACTGGTGATTTCTCAGGTTAGACAGACATTGGTCTAGCTTAACATAGTGGACGCTGCTGATCTGCGTAGCTCGTCCTGCACTTGGGTGGGAGATAAGTAAGGCAATGTCCAGCCTCATTTTTTCTATGGATCTCAGATTTTGCTATACTAGCATTGCCTTGACTCTTTCTTTTTTTTTTTTTTTGCCTATTCATCAAAACAAACATCTTGTTGACTTAAAAACCCACAAACGTACAGAGAAGTGACAGCTCCCTCCCCTTTATAGCAATCTAACTGGTTCTGACCATTAGTATGCCAATCATTACACTGTCTCAGAAAACGTAAGTAAACTGTCACCCTTCTGAGTGGAGGGAAGGGGCATTGCACCGGCCAGTCTGCTCAAGATCGCCTCACCACTGAAAGCGCTTGCCACAAGGTGGAACAGTATCACATACAGGTCCCCTCTGTCCAAATATGTGGATGGATTATCCAAGAGTAGCCAGAACACTTAAGATCAAGCAATTGGGTAAAATACCTCCTAGATTAGACATAAAACCACAGTGCAATTAGAGGTGTGGTAGGAGCATACCCGAGCCAGACCCGCACTGGAGGAGCTAGCTCAGGTAGAGCAGCCAGACGACGGCACAGACTCCGCGTGGGCCAGGTACACACATAAACCACCCGCACGTCCCCAGTGATGCTAAAACTACCTGTTTGTCAATGTCAGGGTAAGTAACCTAACACAAAGCTGAGGGATCCCCCCTCGGAAGCTCTTTTCCCCAGCACTGTTTAGCTTCCTTGCTAAAGACTGATCGTAACCGTACCTTCCTCTGGGCTTGCAACTGGTGACTCTTGAAAAGCCGAATCGCCCGTTGAGCAGGGTCCTCTGACAGAGCACGCAACAGAGGCCCATCACCTCCTGGGACAGGAGCAGAGCTGCTGGGGGCCGCTGGTCCTGGACAGCCCATCCACAGCCTGGTCCCTCCACGCACACTGCCGGGAAGGCAGAGCTGCCACCGGACCCCGGCTGGAAGCTCTGTACAACACCAGGGGTTTTGCAGCACCAGTCTGGCCAGCACTTCACAGTAATCCCAAAGGATCAGGAAGGTACAGCTGGTAAAACTCAGCTTCAAGGATGGGCCCAAAGAAGCCAAGATCGCTGCACCGCTGGGCTTTGAAGACCAAAGAAAACAGATACTTGCACAGTGTTACTTGGCCACTGCCGTCGTCATACTCTGTGTAAGAGCTACGACAGCAAAAGCTGAACCCACAAGAGACTTCCCACGTGCAATAGGATGCGTCTCAGCTGTACAAGTCATTTGCTCTTTATATTTTAAAGACAAGAGCACTGTTGGTGGCAAACTTGTTTGATGTGTAAAAACACATACTTCTGCCAGGTTTCACCACAGAGCTAAGATTTCTATGGGCTTTTGAAAGCTACAAAAGCAGGTATTTGTTCCTTCCCCATACCAAATGCTTCTGATAACGAGAGTCAGCAATCTGGTTGTACAAGCCTCCCCTGACAATAAGGGGAAACCTCCTTTAGCATCCAAAAGCTGCGGGCTGGAGTAGGCAGTAAGTAATAATCAGGAGTAATTTTATGGCAGACCAAGCCAGAAAAATGTACTGGATTCCGACTCACAAGCAGAGCTCCTAGGTAATCTGTAACTAGCACTCCACATTTCTTTCCAAACCAAAATATCTCCAGCTGCTGTATGAAAACAACCTCAGCAAATAAGTACAATACAAGCATAAATCTAGATGTTGAGAAAGCTCAGAGAGACCTGAGTAAGCAAACAGGAAAAGTTGTTATTCTATAGGGTATGTTAAAAATCAGACCAAATAAAACCAGAACAGTAGGATTATAAATATGGAAAGAATATTACCCATAACCTAAAATAGGGGTGTCCTTGCCTCAAGAGCCTTAAAACAAGGAAAAGGATAAGCAGCCAAAGGCTTAGAAAAACGGGATGAACCAGTAAACAGAGTTTCAGTACAACCAGAAAGGGCACGAATTTAAAACAGTATAGGAACTGAAAGGGAAAAGGGTGAGCAAAGAGAGGCAAGAGGGACAACAGCAGAACAAAAGCAGGAGGACAACAGAAAAGAGCAGTCTTGTCAACTTTCAGCTGCCTAAAAATAAAGATTCTGGCTCCAAAATGTCATTGAATTAAAAAGAAATAAAAAACTGCAGGATTTCAAGACTGAAAGGACTTACCACCACCCCCCTTCTTCTTTTTTTAAATAAAGAATAGGCTTAACCTCATTTTGTTTATTAAAGATTTTGACTGTGTGCAGAGCCTGCACTTGGGTGTGCCTTGTTTGGCACTGAGTTGCAATATAAACAAACTCCAGCTGTGATGCATGAAAAGCCTAGGAGCAGTGGAGAGCTTAATGTCTCTAATTAATGTCTGTTTGGACCTAAAATGAGACATTGGAGATTCCAGATACACTTTGGCATGTCATACATTTCTAAGGGGAATTAGGAACTGGATAAATAAGAGTTTGTCACTGCTGTGCTCTGGATATATTTGCAAAATGGAGGTGGTGATGAGATCAGAGTATTTTCTTCTGTGCTGTGCTGAGGCACAGTCATCCTTGTGTCTCCTTTTTCACTGCAAGAGCTATGGCAGGTCAAGAAGAGGGCAAAGATGTGAAGGAATACTGTGTTTAACTTAACCGGCAGGTCTGCCGCTTAAGCACTGCAGCTATGTCCAGATTTGACTTGAAATATAAAACACCTGAAGTATGGGTTCATGCCACTGTAACATAGGTTTTTTCAACGCAGATGAGCTTTTCAAACCAAAAAGTGCTGAAAGTCAGGTTTAAGTGGGGATAAACAAGACCAGGTTTCCAAAGCTTTCATTAGACCCACAGGCTGGAAAATAATCATAACCTTTCCGCTCTCTGTGCATCATAAGAAGAAAACACACACGAAGCATGCTCGTGATGCTGCTGGAAAGCTGAGTGCACGCGTGGGCACAAGCCGTCCCCACTCAGCTCCACCGTCCTCAGAGCACAGAGCTTTACTTGACTCCATATTCTCCTGCCAAGGTTTCACAGGCTGAGATTAAAGCACAATTAAAGACAACATATAAGTTTTGTACACCTGAACTTGCAGTCCAGAAGCCAGGATATTTCCTCTTCGCCTCAGCACTACTCCTTTCCAGGTAATGCTATGTACTTCTATCCTGTTGGCTCATTACCTAGACTCTCATTAGTGCCTCCTTGTCCAGTCTTGACCACAAATACTTAGATCCGTAATAAAAAGACATCTAACTCACCACACTGTTGTGCAGCATACCTCCCACCCTTCACAAATGTCAGGAAAACAGGCTCAGGCCACCAGTTGGGGGCTGCAGAGGCTGGCACAGACACTGAACCCACACTTCCCAGTCCCCAAAGACCAGTTGGAACCAATTTTGGAAAGCAAAACAGGAGCTGAGGCTGACCAGAGACAGCGAGGTCTTGGTGGCAACAAGGTCAGCTACCTAAGAAGTAAGGTCCTACAGAAAAATAATTATTTCAGCTTCTCGTGCTCAAGAAAACACCTAAGACACCCAGATGCAGCAAAGTTGCTTTCTTCCACAGGTGTATGGTAGGATATATCATAGAAACAGTATGCTCACAAGTGCAAAAATTAATTATGGCAACAAACAACAACAAAAATACCCACATAGTCTCTGGGATAAGTCAATATAAAACAGAAAGTCAGTTCTCCCTGTTCCCAAAGCAAAGCATAATGCTGTGGACATCTACAAACCCTCTAGCCCAAACTGCCCAGAACAGGCCTGGCTCTAACCCAGCACGTCCAGGTAACTGGCTTCCTCAGCTGCCTGTTTTCCAGCCAGGTCACAGCCTTCCAAAGTGGATTCTGGCAAACAGGAGTCAGTAACACCTTGTGCAAGGCTCCAACTCCCCTCAGAAACACTTTGTGAACAGGAACTTGGTTTGTTGTCTTCAGATGCAGGTGATCGTTGCAATTATTCATCTAGTAGTTCACAATGAAAACAGTAATTAATAATCGAAATTTTGCATCGCAGGTATCCAGTGATACTGGCATAATTAGGAGTTTCCATTGAGTAAGACGTGAACATTCAGTACCAGGCAATCCCATCTTTCAGGTTATTACCTGTTTTTCAATACCATATCATGTAAAATGGCCCTTACTTCAAGTCAGGATTGAATCATCTTATCAAAAGCAGGGAAAATTAAGATGTATGGGTGTTTACTACTGCCACTCACTCACCAAGCATGATAAAAGGTTAATTCTGAAAATTTAGTTTCTATCTCCAAAAGATAAGGCATTAGGAAAATGCTGCGCCTTTTTTTCTTTTTTAAGAAATACATGGATTTCCACAGGCCAGTAAAAGCCAAGAAGTCTGTATGAGAGAGATGTTCACACAAAGTATCAGAAATTTATTCCAACCTTTAGAAATGCCTTTGTTCCTTGGACGAAAGTTTTGAATACTCCCTAGCTTGATGTCCTGCTTTAACCCAACCTGGAACACAGTTAGCATCAGCAGAAGGAAAGAAGGCATGGGACTAATGTGATTGGACTACCCAATTTTTCATTATGCCAAAAGAGATTGTGTTTAGCACCAGTACAGCTCTATAGGAATTAAAAATCTCTGTTTTTCCTTCTCGGTTATTCCTGGTTTCCTTCCACTTCCTCAGCTGTTGCCAAGCTTCCCATTAAAATTAGTGGGAATCGATCTGCAGAAGATGGTAAGCAGTGGAAAGCTTTCTCCCTAATTTTCTAGGGCACACCCCCGTCTCACCCATCACATTCCGGCTGCACTGCACGGTGTCAATGGAGCAGCACCATCACCACTGGTGTAGCATGGCACTGGTGGTGCAATAGATGCCCAAGCTG
The DNA here is from genome assembly GCF_947461875.1 of Haliaeetus albicilla. Taxonomy (NCBI): domain Eukaryota; kingdom Metazoa; phylum Chordata; class Aves; order Accipitriformes; family Accipitridae; genus Haliaeetus; species Haliaeetus albicilla. The sequence goes on along the minus strand of NC_091487.1, from coordinate 29,212,502 downwards.
AATAAGGACGAGGTGGAGTTTCACATGGCTTTGAGAGGTCTGAAGCAATATCATAAAGCTAATGGAAGTAAGTCCTACTTGAACATCTCTTGAGGGAAGGCAAAGAGCCTTTTCCACCCAACTCCCTAACCACAGCCTAAAGTGCAGTCTAAACTGTGAGAAGCTTTTTAGGCAGTTCGCCAGCAATATACTCATTACGAAGTACAGCAAACGGACTTTCATCAGAAAATGTATTTTAATTTTATTCTTCACTGAAGTTGAGTGTAACTAACTGCCCTAAATAAGAAGTAAGGTAAAAAAATCTCACATGGAGCTGCTCTGTACTGCCACAGGCTGAACTATATCCCGTACTGTAGCCAGCTCAGGCTATCTGCAGTTCTCAGTCCTGTGCAGAGCTGAACTGTTCAGCCAAGAATTTTGCATCAGCAGTTCCCTGTTGATTTGCCTTGAGGATAGAAATTTCCAGCTTCAGAGCCTTCAAATAGGCACACTTCATCAGTGCTAAGTTCACTTTACAGAAGCATTTACACTGAGTGCAAGGAAAACACAAGTGTTTATGCTTTGAGAAGAGACTTTTACTTGTTCTTTGCAAATATTCTGCTACACTTCAGTGGATTTAGTTGGCTTAAGGTTTGAATTTTAAGTACCCACTTACAGAGGGAGAATAAATAAGTGGCAAGTACACTGCACTCGGCACACAAGGCAGCAAGGTAGCACGATCTCTCCAAACAGTTCAGACACACCAAGGTGAAATCCCGACACTTGGCACATCAGTGACACCAATCCCACTGGCTTGAACGGGGCTGGGATTTTGGCCAGGCTTATTACTACTCTAACACCAGAGTCACCTAATCCCTGCACTATCTGAAGACAACTAGGAAACTGAAGAGAAAAGGAAAGATGAGCACTGGCTCAAGACAAGCAGAGGCCTGTCCTCTACTCGCAGGTTGTTGCTGTGCCATCACCATTAAGGCATGGGGCTCACGAGGTCCAAACCATGAGGCCCCTCGCCGCAGCACAGCTGAGCCTGCGGCCAAGGCGCTGCACCTCTTGCAAGTGCACACTGAGTGGAAAGAGAAAAGAGCCGGGGGGAGGCAATGGGCTCCACCGCTTCTTAGAAGCGCCCGAAGTGATAGGCTGCACTCCCACCAGCTTCAGCAGAGTTTCAAAATGAGCTACAACACGTTTTCCCCAGCGAGACTCTGAGCAAAATCTTCTGAAGAAAAAGAAGCATCACAAAATTATCTGCTGCTACAATCCATGCCTCCTATACTACTGCTTCTCTCTCCCTACTCAACTTCCTTTTAGTCACCAAAAAGGGGGCTTTCACCAGTAAGCATCAGAAAACCACCCAGGGTTTCCGTGGAATTTGTCGTCTTTGCAAATTTTGATGACAATCTGACAATTTTCCCAGCCTCAGTGTGCAAAGCTCTGCTCTCCACTTCAGAGAGCAGCCCTATCGATACTCTGTGCCCCTCATCTCCCTTCAGCTTCATTACCTGTTATCAGGTAGCCTTGGATAGATACCTTTGCATTACTTTAACACTGAATGGCCTCGTTTTTTCAGGTTGAGATGAGCCCTACAGAGAACATGTTTAGCTCCCTGCTGCCCTCCCTGCAGTCAGCCCTCCTCATCTTCCCCCACTGGTTTCCATCTCCAGTTTTTCTCTGCTCCACAAAGAACACGTCCAACCTCTGGAGATCTCAGCCTTGGCTCTGCCCTCTCCCAGCTTCACCAGCTCAAAGTAAATATTGCACACTTCTTATGGCTGCCAGGAAGGATGACATTTTGGGGAAGAAGAGGGGAGTATTTTCCTGGGGGGGATATCTTATTATCTCTTCCCAAACATACTTCATAGTCATTCAGACTTCCATTTTGAAAAGTGCTGGTTTAATTCAGGGCTCCTGTCCTCCTCTCTTTCCTGACTGCCATACTGCACTTCCCCTTTAAAAGGAGAGTAAAGTGGGAAGCATCATACATCTGATCAGATCTCCTCCCTTTCTGTAACAACACAGGCACTTTACTAGCTCTGGATGCGATTCGCAAAAATTTTAAGTTGCTTTATTTTTCTTCAGACGTTGCATACAAGGTGTTTGCTAAGATGCCCAAGTAGCATCCTGCGGTGGCAAGAAGGGTGCCAATCAGTATTTCATACCTCAGTGGCTGCAGTGCCGAGAGCCAGAAATGATCAAGCTTTATAATTGATTAGGCCACACGACCTATTTGCTATATCCTCAGTGGCCTTATGACACATGTCCTTCCCTCCTTAATAACTGATATGCAACTCTCCCCTTCCCCATCTCCTCCCATCACCTGGTACTGGTCAACACTGCATACAAGAGCTGTACATGGCTCCACAGGAGCATGGAACAGACGGTATTGGACCTAGGGAGAGGTCCTGATCCATGGGCCGTATGGTTTGCTCTACCACATACACCTGAATGGGCACAGTTTCTTCTGGAAAGGACACGTAAGCTAAAAAGAAGAAAAGTTGCTGTCCTTTATTTTGAGAACACCATGAGGTCTGGACTGTATCAGGAGTTAAGCCTGCCTTGTGGTAACAGTGATGACTGAAGAGGAAAAGAAACGTGAAGATGTCATACCGAGGATTGATTAAAGTTACATGGGTGAGGCTTCCCATGAACACACACCCCCCTCCCTTGGCAACGTCAGCCAGAAAGCAGTAACGGCAGGGAACTGCCTACCCAGGCTGCTTTTGGGAGGGGAGCACAGCAGGACATAGCCCCGTGGATGGCAATAATAAAAATGCTTTCTGACACAGAGAGAGGGGACAGGATCATGAGAAGGCCTGCTAGATTTGGTGCTAAGATGTAGGGAGGGATCAAGCGGGAAAGTAAAGGCGCCAGCAACCAAGAAATGATAGACTGAGTGATCCTTTGGAAGGCTGAGTAAAAGATATTACGAAAATTACCTTCAAGACAAGGTAAACTCAAAGAAACTTGCCTAGTATGAGCTCTTACTCTGTATTAAGGAAAAAAAATAAAGTAATTAGGGTGCCAGTTCCTCAAAGAAGTTACACAAAAGCTCTGTATTGACCTCAGATAAAAACGGGGAAGCGTACAGAAAACAATCTAGGTCATACTATTAAGATGAGTATGAAAGAATAGCAGGAATGCCTAGGGACAAAATCAGGAATGGCAAGACAAAATGAGATGTAACTAGGAAGGGACATTAACGCAAATACTTCAGCAGCTAGAAGAATAGGAAATTTAGAATAGGAATTCAGAAAAGAAGAAAAATATCAAAAAATGACACAAGTGCAAAACATTTAATGTCATCATAAAGGAGTCTTCACTAGAAATGTCAGCAGCATACAGATGGTTAATACAATACGAACAACAAAAAGGGTAAGATTACATATGGCACAGTTACTTAAATATTTCTAAGAAAAATATTTTCAAAGTAAAGAAACATAATGAAATGAAAACAGATTCATGGATTACTTGAATTTTTAACCCAAAAGCCCCAGTAAGAAGAATAGGTTATGATAACTTGGCAATCCCTTTCATATTGGTTGAGCACTATACTGTTTGTTCTAGGATAATTCAAAAAAACCCAGAGGAATTAATCCCAGAAGTGTTGATGGTCATCCTGGAGAACTCATAGGCAGTTTCTGGCAGACAGAAAAATCTACTCCACCTCTAACAAGGGGAGGAAAAAGAGGAGCTGGAAATTAAAAACCTTTCACGTTCAATTACCAGATAAATTACTAGAATAAATCATACCATCTGTAAACCCACCAAAACGTACTAAAGCAGATGAACTGTAGGGAACAAATCATACCAAACCAATCTAATTTCCTTCCACGGCAGACCAACAGGCCTTGTGGACAGGGAAGAAGCAATCGGTGTCAAAATTCAGTTTCAGTAAAGGCCTTTGACGTTACCTAACATGACAATCTTGTAAGCAAGCTGCAGAAGCAAAGATTAGCTCAAACCACCATAGGATGGCTGCAAAAGTCATCAAACACTATTCCTAAAGGGTAATTATCCACAGTTCCCTGTCAAAAAGGAAAGATGCATTGAGGTGGATATTTCATGGATAACCACACCACTTCCAACTTCATTCTGTGCTTTCACTAATGATTTGGACAATGGAATAAACAACCGTATTAAATCTGCACATGAGAAAGTAGGGGAAACTGCAAGTATACTGGATGGCAAACAGAATTCAAAATAAACAAACTGGAAAAGCAGTCAGAAAAAGGAGACAAACTGAGCAGGAGCTTATGTCAAGCATTACATTTTCATAGTGACACCCAACTGAATGACTTTGGGACAGGAAATGGCTGGCGAGGTAACAGCTCTTAAGAGGATGGGAAGGCAATAGATATCAAGCAGAGCAGAAGGCAAGTCAATATAATGCCACTGTGAAAAGGCAAACATCAGACAGGGATGTATGAACAGCATTATTTCACATGTCTTTCAGGATACCATTTTTCTACTTTAGTTGGCACTGATAAGGCCTCAGATGAGATAACATCCAGTTTCAGAAAAAAGATTTGAGCCAATTCAACTTCTAGATTATTGTTAATTCCCCACCTCATCCCTCCAGCCTTCAAGTATACAAAAACCTGTTGCGAAGAGAAAAGGAACAATCAGTCATCTTTGCACAGGGTGAACAGGACAGGTAGCAATAGGCTTAGACAGAAGCAGGATTATGACTAGAAATTAGGAAAATCTTTATAACTGGAAGGGTAACAGCCCCACCCCACAAGAGGTTACCTGGTTTGTTCCTTTATTTGTACAAGCATATGACACATACAAAAAGCATCTTGAAAAGACATGTAAGGACAAGAAGTGAGAAGACCTTTTGGCTCCCAAAACTGTAGATGACCCTGTTGATCATGAAAATAGACTCCCTTCTCTTAAAAACCATGCACTGCTTTCACCGTGCTAGCAGTCCCCCAAATGAATTTCTAGTTGGAACAGAGCTCTGCAAAAGCACACAGCTGGGAACAGCTGGGGTATCAGCCACTCCCAGATAGACAGATGTCGTTTCCTTTTCACTAGTGCAAACTCCCCCTCTCACTGACAGGATCCTTGTTAAAGGGTAATTCTCGGGGGGTTGTCATTGGTTGATGGATTTGTGAGAAGGTTGATTTGACTAGAAACCTTAAACTTACAGCTCATTGAAAAGCATAGCAGTTGTTTGATGTTTGTAATCCACTTGGCATTCTGGCTTGTTATACCAGTACATCAAGCTGGTATGACAAACAGGCTAATTAAACAGAGAGCAGGGACTATTTTCATAAGCTTCACCCACACCATAGAGGTGAGCTCCAATTCCTTGAATGTTGTCACTCAAAACAAGTCACTGCATTTAGAGTTGTTGGCATGGGGGTTGCAGGGATCAGGTGTAGTTACCTTGATGTATCAATTGAATTGTCAGTGGGAAATCTGAAAATTTCACTCTGGAAATGAGCCAACCGGGTGTAAAGAAAAGTTGGAAGCTAATGCACTTGGGGCCAAACACATAGTGTGGATCGAGGATACCTAGTCTGGCAATCTGCTAATAAGGATGCTACAGTCTCCCTGATACTCTCCTAAATTCATTTGGATGCGAAAACAAGGTCTGGAGGCTGTGTTCCCCCAGGTGAGTGACCGTACTACTGCATTTTAGCTACGTAACTAAAGCTGGCACTAGCTAGGTTAACCACATCCCTTACCCGTTAAACTGGACATAGTGAGAAGAGACATTCAAGTTACACAGATCCTCATTTTTGCCAAGATCTCAGAGCCCTTATATCCAAAGAAGCTAAAAGTCACCTCTAGCAAGAGCAGAAGCTCCCTCCCACCTTTTTCCACTACTGCAAAGGACAAAAAACAAAGCTCTAGTCTCTGACTGAAGGCACCTAAGTGGCACTTTTGAAGTGTTCTGACACCTACAAAAAAAAAAAGTTCTTTACAAAGTGGTTTTTTTCTTGTTGATGAAGATCCAGGAGTGGGAGATAACAAAGCGTTCCTTTTTAACAATTCTTCTTAACCACACATCGTTCGGGAATTCACAAAAGAACATCAACAGCAATCCTGTAATAACAAAAAGGAAAGAAAAAATTACTCCATAAACACTGACTGCAAAACCAGGCTTGTTTTCTCTGGTTTACAGTTTCAGGCCTTTCATGAGAATAATCAGCTCCCATAAATAAGCTATTTTCAAGTTCCACAGGGAACAGCCTCAAACTGAATTAGTGGAAATTAGATTCTTCTTTCCATTCTCTTCCAGAAACAATACTTTGCAAAAAATGGAGATGAGACATTTTAATTTCTTAACAGAAGAGTCATTCATGACTATGGCATGTCAAGTCTCAAGTACAAAAGTCCCCATATGTAGATAAAGATGAATCAACCTTTAAGCCTAGAAGACAACTCAGGAGATGCATTCCAAGGCAAAAAAAAAAAAAAGTCTGTTTAATGTTGTAACAACAAAGTATGGGTCAAGTCCATGAGACACCTATTCTGAAAACAGAGCTCATGAGAAGGTAAATAATTCTGCTCAGCTCACAAGTCGTTCAGTTTTATAGGAAACAGACTTCCAAAATATTGCAGCACATGCCTCTCCTGATTCTTTTTTTCATTTCAAGCTCAGAAGACAGAGCTTTCCATTCTGTTGTTTTCAGTCTTATTAACTATAGCTTTTTATTGACTAATAATAGCATTGAGGGAAATAAAACCTTGCTGTAGAGATCATCTTGGGACCGCATCACCACTGTCATCTCAGCACCTGCCCTGTACTTTCATTCTGTCATCCCATGAGCTTCTAATACTTTGGGTTCTGTATAATTCTCCTAATGCCTACTGCTTCAGTTGCTATTATGATCCACGTGAATTTTTTGGTATTGCTCCTTCACCTGACTTTTTCCTTACTCTTTAAAGAACAATAGAAAAGCTGGTTCAACCTCCCACTGAAAGCAGGACTATTGTCAGCACTAGTTCCAATCAGGTTAGTCATGACTATGTGCTGCCAAGTCTTGAAAACCTTCAAGGACAGAGGTTTCTCAAGCGTTCTAGGAAACTTGTTCCTAACTCCTAACCATCTTTGTAGCCTCTTGTGGATAGTTTCTTGCCATCCTTCTGGAACCAAAGAGCCCAAAACCAGACACAGTATTGCAGCTGCAGCCTCAACAGCATGAAGAGGATAATCCTTTCCCTCAATCTGGTGGCCATATTCTCCTACCGTAGCCTAGCATACAGGCCAACATATTTATGTTGTGAACTCACTGTTGGCTCAGGTTCAGCACATGCCACTGTAACTCCCAGGATCTCTCTCGGCAAAGCTGAGAATTCTGCACTTCTTGCCAAACTGCATGAGGTTTCTGTCAGCCAAATCATGAACCCAAGCTCTATCTTTCAGCGTATTAACTCCCTCCCTCATAGAGGAACGTTGTCTAATAATCAGGGTCCTCTGTGAAGATACTGAACATCAGCCCCAGTATCACTTTACAGAGTACTCCACTTTTAGCCTCCTAACAAATGAACATTGAGCAATTGATCTGAGTCCAGTGATCCAGCCAGTTCAAACCACCAAACAGTCCAGTCACTTCACTCATCCTTCCTCTGGTCCAGAAGAAACACTGTGGGAGACTGTGTCAAAAGCCATTCTAAAGTCAAGGTACAAGAACATCCACCACTGCCCTCATCCACATAACAAGTCATTTAATCATCTAAGACCATCTGGTTATCTAAGCAATGCTTCTACACATGTCCGTTGTAGCCTGTCCTTGCATCTCTCCACTTCTTGTGTGCTCTTTTTTGGCCTTCTTGTTCACTAACAAGCACCTTGCTTACGTAAGTAAGCCTTTTGCAAAAAAAATTCACCCTCCTCACCCTCACAGGCAGAAGGTCACAGCAGACCTTGACCACGGCATCATCAGCGTTACTTTCTATGTCTTATTTTCTTTTGGTTTCGTAACCCAGTGCTTTACCCTTAGTAACTCTAGCCTCCAACTGTCAAAACACATGGTAACTCAGCAAGTGAAACAAAATGGACACAGATCAATTTCTGTTTGTCCTATCCACGTTCCCTCTTACATCTACCATCCTTCTAATCTAGGCCTGAAACACTGGTATATCATGGGATGCATATACGTTGGCTTCAAAAGGAATAAATATTACTATCATCAACCAACTTAGAGACCACCAATCAGCATAGCATCTGCTCCCCAGATTGCAGTCACAGCCAAAGAAGGAACAAAAGGCTTGAACTATGCCTGCCACTCATCTGAACAAGCCGTATGATTTTCAGAAGGCACAAGACAGAACATTTGTGCTCACATGTGCACATCACATTTAGCAGAAGCAGTACTGAAAACCAAGATGTCATGCAGATGTCTAAAGGCTGTCCACTTCGTGCCACGCAGCACAGCACAGAGACCAGAGCTAGCACCTCTGTGTGCTTCAGCTTGTTCAGGATTCCTCACATTTTCATTCTTTTCAGCACAGGCTTTTTCCAAGGAAACACAGAGAAGTTGCACAAGCCCTTCTGCAGCGTACTCTCGGATCTCAGCATCAGGCACCATCACATTGCGCAGGCATACCCTGCAGCTGTGTCCTGATCCAGAAAGCCTGACTTCCACAGAAGTTGTCTCCTGTTCCCTGGGTATAGATAGCTCCTTGCTCACTTTGCAGTGGAGCCCACCTTTCCATTTGATTAGATACCAGGAGTTCAGCAGACCGTCTAAATATGGTCCCTGTTTCTGTGGTCTAAGACAGACAGATGGCACATTTTATCCTTGGCTGCTTCAATCTGAGCACTACCTTTCTGTACAGCCCACTGGAATACTCTACAACCACACAGGGGGATTTGAAGATGGTTTTTTAAAACATGGTTAATGACCAAGAACGAACTTCATATATTCACCCACTAATTCAATCCTGAGTTTGGAAACTATCTGATAATTCTGACTGAAATTCAGCAAGTATTACCCAAACATATAAACTTCTAGGGTCCTGGGATGCAATACAGGGCCTTTCTCTCCAAAATGTTAGTTTTGAGCTGGTAATGTAACATAAGCAAAAGAACAAGCTGTCACAAGTCTGGCACCTGTAACTAGATACTCAAATTCAGACCAAGTGTGCCTTTGGATAACTCCTCAGATGATCTGATAGCACAATCCTATTACGCCAGCAAGAATATTATGCAAAGACGTCTTCCAGATTTTCGTAACATTAGAATCATAGAATCATTTAGGTTGGAAAAGACCTTCAAGATCATCAAGTCCAACTATCAACCATGCCCACTAAACCACGTCCTGAAGTACCCCGTCTACTTGCTTTTTGAACACCTCCAGGGATGGTGACTCAACCACTTCCCTGGGCAGCCTATTCCAATGTCTCTCAGTAAAAAAAATTTTTCCTAATATCTAACCTAAATCTCCCTTGCCTCAACTTGAGGCCATTTCCTCTCATCCTATCTCCAGCCACCTGACAGAACAGACCAGCACCCACCTCACTACAACCCCCCTTCAGATAGTTGTAGAGAGCATTACCGGTGTGTATTAAATAGCAACACTGAAAAACATATTCTGAAGCATCCGTCTCTTGCTTTTTAAAGTATATCAAGCAGGAACAACTTGACAGAAAAACAATCCAAATGAGAGGACAACAATAATTACAGAAGCAGGAGAGGAACACAAACCTTGGCCAGAGGATTTTTTGTTTAAATCCTTACGTGATCATAAATACTTAGGTTTTTTCCCTAGGCAGGCCCAAAACAAGCAAACAAACTTCACATAAAAGACAAATAAGACCAGTCATTGCCAAGACAATTTTCTTCCCCAAAAAATTCTTTTGGGGGCTGCATGGCATGTCTTCTTGTCATCGTGAAATATGGGCCTGAGATACACAGTCCATCTCAAATTGCAGGAAACACAAAATGCAAGATATGCCAAGACAATTCCACCTGCAGATATAAGCATGAATAGAAACCAAACACATCAGACATGATGTTGTAACTGTATGAATAAGTGAAGCGTTGACCATCTGTTAGTTCCAACTATCAGATCTTAAGCAGGGAGCTTGTACAGGAACATTCAGGCTTATGAAGATTCACATCCAAGAACTGTCAGTCTTAATGAGAAATCAACCAGCTGCAACTATAAATTGAATCTTGGGCTTCTTCCTCAAATATTATCTGGACAACCTTTTTAACAGGATTAAATAAAAGAGATACTATGATTCATTTTTTTGTGGGAAGATAGTAGTAGGCTGTTTATTAATCATATGCTTCATTTCCAAAACTCAAGCAACAGAGACTAGAAAAGCCACCTACAAAATTAGTCAACTTTTCACTGTTAAAACACCCTCAATCTAATCTAGCCTAATGAAACTTATTGCTGTGACAAGACTGATATCGTATACAGCACGCACCCTTCAAGGTTAAGAAAGAGCAACAAAAGACAAAAAGAAAAAGTCTTCTGTTAACCTATAAAAGCACATTTCAGCCAGTAACAGGCTGTGACAGATCCCCGCCATGACCCTGCCAACATGGAGGATGGCTGTACCCTGCAGACACACCATCTTTTCCGAGATTCTTATGTTTGGTTTGTAGCTGCAACTGGCACGTCCTATATCCAATTTAGCTATTACTGCTCCATGATTATCTGTCTGTAGCTGGCACGTCCTACATCCAATTTAGTGATTACTGCTCCACGATCATCTGTCTAGCTCAAGACAGGTGTCAAGGCCACAGGGTTTTCCCTCAGTTTATTTCATCAAAACATCCGTTTACGTAACATAAGATATAACAGTAAAGCCTTTAGGATTATTCAGTCTCTAATCCCAAACACCATCACTCTAAACCTTTAAATAAATAAATAAATCTCTGTGACATCCTACCAGTGCTAGCAGGTGCCTTAACGGCATGAAGGATCTCCAACCCAGGCGAAACCATAGGTCCACACAGTTCAACCAGAGCCCAAATACACAGTGGTATAACCAGGGAGGTATTATCACCCCCTAAACCAACTCTTCTGTAACGTAAGGCTCCTACCTTGGTACTGTTACGTTTACATGAAATATTTACTTCCTTTTAAATTTGGGGGTTTAGCACAAGTTATCAGCTTCAGTTTGAAAACAAGAATTACACTTTCTGTTTAGGGAAACAACTCCTACATTTTTCAAAACATTAGGAAAACCCATTTTGCTAAAGTTTCACAGAAACCAGAGGCTTTGTGAAAGAATTTTTATCCCTCAGTTCATCCTGTCACTTGTCAAAAGACAAACACAATTTTCATTTCCAGCCTCTCTTCTTTGATATCAATTCCACTCCACACACCTTCCCTGTGATTTCTCATAATGAGCCAATTTTAGATAAGAATCATTGTAACTCATTTAAAAATTCCTCCAGAATGAATACCCTTAACAGAGGGTCTTCTCCACCCAGGAAAGTAGAATCTCTTTAACAGACTCCAAAATGCCAAGGAATTAGATGCTTCTGGCACACATATCTTAGCAACAGCAAAACATAGGGAACTGTAGTAAAACAAGAGTTTCTGATATTTGACAGGGCTCCTTATAAAATAAAGCATACTTCTGTACATCCGTATTATAAGGTCTAAATACCTGATCCATAAACAGATGCAGCTTATAAAATTGTACATGTATATGATGATCTTATTTACTATTAAAATAAGCAGTACTACCTACAAAATAAAGTGCTAGCCAGTGCCTTAAAGTTAGTTTGGTTTGGGGGTTGGGGTTTTTTTTAATGTGAGAACTCCATCCACAAATAAGCTGAATTCTGTTACGTGTACATGCTGGATGGCTCACTGAATCCACAGAGCATTGTGAAGAGGTGCACCAGCAATACAACCTCAGCACAGTCTGATCTTTCAGCTAAGGCTACCTCCCAGCTTTTGTACATTGTGATAAACATTTAGTGATAAGGTACTGCGTAACGTAATTCCTCATTTATTTAACTCTAAGTACCTGTAACATTTGAGATAGACACTTACTGTCATTGCAAAATTATTGTAAAAAAGGCTGAACTCTAATGATACTTTAGAAATTGGATCAGCATTTGAATCTGGTTTACAGTAAGGCCTATTCACCGCTTATCCAGCCAAACTCTCAGTGAGTGGATCGTCATAATTTCTTAGTCTTTGATCATGCTATGACAGTTTAGATGGATTGAGGATCTTTGTGATGAACATGAAGGTTAAGAAAAGCAGAGGAATTCCTGCTGAAATCCCATGCTGGGATATTTCGGATCTAGAATTCCATCTCTCCCCCACTACAGGGAAAGGAAGTTTGATCCAGCTCTGGACTATGATGCCAGATTTTCTCCTTAAACCACCATTACAAAAACAAAAGGCAGAAAAGACAGCAGCTGTTGTGCTCAGTGATGACGACTGTTTAGGCTGAGCTAGCAGATCAAACACAGAAACAATGCAAACCACATGGAGAGCTGCATGCTTTTGCCCTTAAAAAAAACCCAACAAACACACCCCACTGGTGTCAGGATAATGTGTCAGCAAGAGGGGAAGAAACTGTTTTCCTACAATAGCGGTTGTAGACAACGTGGGCAAATTAGCAGGTGAAAGGAACTTCTGGCACTGAAAACTTTTATTGGGGTCCCACCTCCAGAGTATGCTGCTCTGGTATTTCAGAGGATGGCTGCTGCCTCCACAGCTTTGTGCACAGCCCACTGATCCCATGGTATCAGAGCTTTTCAAGTTGTATCTCTCCATCTCAGGATAACCTTTACTTGTTGTTAGCTAACAGCAGGTACCCCTTCTTCAGTGTTTATAATGCACACTTCATTACTGCCCCTGAATGAAACAGGGCGACTCTTCACAACATCGTACCAGTTGCACCAGTTGGCAGTAATACAACGCACATCTATCACACAAGATTCACCTTTCCAGTGCTATGCTCCTATCACACCTATTTCAAATATTGAATATTACCACAAACAAATGGTTTTCTTGCTAAATTTTGCCAAGAAAGTCTCGATTTACGATTCTGTGGTGTTTTCCTCACAGGGTAAAGAAACCAGAAAAAAACCCCAACAACCAACCAACCCACCCACAGCCTCTGTCTCCAAACTAGATGCTACATAATAATTTCTGACAATAAATAAATGGGGGTCTATATATATATAAAAGAAATAAACAGAGTGTGTATGTGTGTATATATATATATAAAAATATAACTGATCCAGGACATACATACATACATACACGTCCTGGATCCATTTCTGGCTCCAGACTGACTTTCTGCAATACTGTGCCTTGGTTTCCTCTTTTGGTTATGGCAGCTCCTCCCGCAAAGGTTTTTAAACATGTATTTCTACAGCACCCAGCCCTCCTGTGAGCCAAGGTGCCTCTGCAGAGCCGGCTCTGGAAGCCACCAGGGCCACAGGCTACGCGGGCTCCAGCCAAGGCCACCAGCACAGCAAGTCATCCCAGCCCAGCCGCACCTTCCGCCAGCCTCAGGCAGGGGCTGGCTGATGGAGCTGGTATTATCGGTTGTGCTGTAACACAGTTAATGCATTTTTAAACGCTTATTTCTGATGACTCAATCTAAACCCCAAGAGCTATTATTATTAAAAGACTAACATAAAGCCACTTGCGGGGTGCTCACATTTTTTTTTTTCTCCCCTCATTTCGCACAATTATTTTTTCCAACTTTATCTAAATTACCTATGGCTCAGTTATTATCACCCTGTTTAAACAGAAGCATAATTGACCAGCTGCCTTCGAATGGCATTTAAACTGCCTTCGACCTCCAGCTTGCACAGAAAAAGCTTATGGTTCTATTACCAGGAGGATATGATCCCCCACTAACACGACAATAAAGCAGACTGCAGTGAGAAAACAACTTGGTAGCCTTATGATTCATTTATTATTCAAATTTAATGATTAATTAAATCCCTACCAATACCCTTATTTTAAAAAAGAAAACTTGGTCTGCTTCATAATTATCACCCTTTGAACCATCTCTTCACTAGATCAACTTTATGAAAAGGACACGTTGCAGAAACTTTCTTCTAGAAATTCAAACTCTAGTAACATATAGTATTTTATTAATGAAATTATTCCATCTTTAACAAAGTATCCGGAATCTAAAAGAACAGTCCAAGACTATGAGATTCTTGATTTATAATTAAAAAAAGAAATGCTGAAAAACACTGCACTCAAATTACCAAATTGAATTCAAGTATGGTATCGATCAAACCCACTGCAACATAACACAAGTGATTGGAGATTATGTTTACTCTTTTTTTCTCAACAAAAAGCAGACAGCTAATAAAAGTTGGTATATCAAAGCCCTTTTATAAAACCTCTCACAATTAAAAATCATGCTTAACATTCCTAATGCCACCACACTGAAGGGCTTTTTTCCCCCTCATACAACTAAAACCCTTTCTCAGCAGTAGATGTGTATCAATCGCGGTAGTAGTTCACAAAGAAACATCACAATACCAATTTAATCCATAGACAGCAGGCATTTATGCTACATTAATTCAAAAAGTATGTTAACTTATCATTATCTCCATATATACTTAAAATATTCACATACAACTCTAGATATATTAAAAAAGACAAAAAACCACCACCCCAAAAACCTACCTATGTTTAGATAGCCAGTTATTAATAAGCAAAGGCACTAATTTAGTGGGAGACTCCTACCAACTTCAGTAAAGCTGGGGTTCACCTAAGAAGTTTAAGGCCCACTGTTTATAGCTGCAAGACAACAACAGAGTTTTTAAACCAAATACACATTAAGTTTTTAAATACAGGGGGGAAAAAAAACACTCTTTTCTTGTGAGTGTGCATTTGAGAAAATTAAATAAACCTAAGAGACAATATCTTTATAGAACAATTTAGTTATACAACTTAGGTACAATTCCTGATTTCAATAGAAGTTGCATAAAAGATTTAACAGTACCTGTTATTACCGGGCCATTAAAAATCACAATTCTTTGGTCAAGTATCATGTCCCCTTTTGGAAAGTTCTGAGAAAAGCAAGCAGCATTCAGAAACACATTAACTTCTCAAAGAAAGTTTTGCATCAAAGTTCTGCTTCTCGAATTTTATTTTTTAAACAACAACAACAAAAAAATCTTCCACTTAGGAAAGTTAAGTTGTCACCATCTTACATTTCGGAATACAAAACTGAAAAAAATCCCTATTAAAAAAAAAAAAAAAAGGACTTCAGCCAAGTATTCAGCTACTTATTGCTGTAGTTGTAACTCAAGTCCATTTAAACCCCCTATGTTTTGGTCATTTGTAGCAAGAACGTGTTTGGAATGCTAGCAGCAATAGAAAACCCCTTTAAAACCTAGGCATAGTTACAATGTTGAGTGAAAATTAGCAGAAACCATAATCATTGGAACATAATAAAGCATCCTGTAAAAGTACAATTGAATTGGTAGCTAGAAAAACAGGGTTGATTTAAAGTGCTAACCCAAAGCCTTATGTGGGCCTATGTCAGTAAAGAAAAGTCTTTTTTTCCCCCCACTAGATAAAGCCCAGAACCACAGCACTACTCCAAACATAACAAATGTAGTCTTCACTCTGCCTCAACTCCCCCAACAGGTGGAATACAGAAACTTGAAGTAATTGCTAATTCCAAATCTAGGTGATACACACAAATATACTGTTGAACAAAGTTTGGACAGCAAACAGTACACCTGAGTTCAGTCATACAAACTAACTTTTGTAAATAGCGTTAGACGAATATATCCATGTCTCTAATATGAATCTAGATGTATTTTCTTACAAAACGCATTAATAGAAATATCCAGGCAAATACATACCATACAATAGCAAAAGCTTTAAGCCCCATTTAATAAGATGAATTTCTGATTAAAAATAGAAGGCAATTAAGATTTACTCAAAATTACAATTAAGAAAAGCTTTCACAGTGCAATATTGAAACTGTCACAAAGTTAAGAAAATACTGATATCAAAGTACAATCACAATGTTAAAGTAGACAAAACTACTATACAAGGGCATATCTTGTAAAATTAAAAGGAATGAACACAACATAGGGGACATCTTACGTCCCTGCTCTACATATCTTATTTCCTAGTCTTCAGAGTCATAATTGTGTCTTTCTGACATCAGCAGAAGTCTTGTTAAAACTAAGAGGTTCATTCTTCTTTGTAGACCAGATTTCAGAGCCCGATTACTTCTTGAAAATACGTTCTTCATCACTGCACAATTTCAAAGTAGTGCAATATTGCCATGATGTGCTGAGGCATGAACACATAGCCTGTGTACAGTGCCATTCCAACAATGGAAACTAGCATGGAATCTGAATTACAGTTGAGGAAAAAAGCATTTGAAATAGAAAGTGCATTAGACATCACATAACTATAGCATTAAAACTTTCCTGGTAACTATCTTACAACGTTACAATTTTAAATCCAATGGGGTCAACTGTATTCAGCAATGCACAGCCGCAGGAAGAACCAACTGAACACTGAAAACCAGAACACTGGTAGGAGCAATTAGCTGAATTACGGAAGGATGCCTTGCAAGTTATCCACTGCCTCGTCATGGACACAAGAGGACAGGCCAAAGTGTGGGAAGGGTAAAGTAGGAACAGAAAACGGGCACTGAGAATATAGAAGTTTTTACATGCATCTTCCTAGGTGTTAAGCAAGTCTTGCAGAAGCCAGCCCCATTCAGCCAAGCAGGAAAAAGTCAACCATCACAAAAAAAACCAAACCAAAACAAACCCACAATGAGTAGCTGTACTGAATAAGAGTTCTTATTTGTGGATGACCTACTCATTCATAAGCAGACAGCATTAGATGCTGACCTCAACTTCTTGGAATAGCATGACCTAATAGATTTAATTTATGATGTGCAAAACACAACTGGTGTGAAAGTTACTGTTACCGTAATAAAGTCAGGAAATCTCAGATCCATTTCCAGCTGCCAGTGTCTGTCTTCTATGCTTTAAGTCACTACAATATTTGGTTCATTCCTCCATCAGCATGTCACGCTCAGATCCTTCTTCATGGGCAAGCAGCTCAATTTATGTGTTGTTTGGCGGTACTTAGGAAAAAGAAACCGCTGGGGGAGCGAGAAGCATGAGTAACATCATGACATGCACCTTTCTAACTCTCTCACTCACAAAGCCTCAGAGGATCAGCACAGCTCTGAGTCAAGTTGTGTACTTAAATAAACAGACACTCATTAATACTTTACTAGAGCAGATAACACTGCAAAAAAAACTTCACGTGAAGCTATCTGCTAAACACTCTTAAGATGGCCAACTTTATTAGCTGAACTCCTAACAGGAACCTTTTGTAAAACTTACATAGAGAAGCAAGACAATAGGTTATAATGTACACGTACAACTGCACCTTTGTCGATTCTAGGGTTCTTGAAGCTTTAGCTACAGAAATTATGGCATCAGATTACTGAAAGATAAGTTTAAGGTAAATTCAAAAGTAGTCAAAATTAATAATAACTTGTTGATTTCATCCAACTACCTGCAGAGATTGAGTAAACTTAGACAGCAACACTATAAAAAGCACTGGAGATTAACAAGCATGATAACACAGGACAGCAGTACTTGGTTTCCATAGGCGAAACCAGAGGAGCTGCACATGCTCTGGGTCTTCAAGAAATCAAGTCACCCCAGCACGCGTGTATCAAGTGCTCCACGACCGACTTCCCTGTGGCAGAGCAGAGATATTAGTTGTGCTTATTAGAGCATACTTGCTGCTTGGTGTATTTTTAGTCCCAGAAGATTATACAGCAGGAGATAATAAAATGAAGGTCAACTCATAAATCCACATTTCCGTATCAGTGCTCACTTTTGATTCTGGAGCACAAGCAGCAGCGAGACACGCAGCAAAGCCACACACCGTTAGCTCCCAAGGCCACCGCATCTGTACAGCGCCTGGCAGAACTGGCCCACCTACGACAAAAGCATCCAGGCTGAGGACAAAACACAGTTTTGCTGACCTGAGATCGCAAGCCATACTTGTGCTACTCATTACATTTGTAAGTTAAGTGGCAATTACTTCACTGCAATATGAGCATTTTATGAAAATAAACACACACACATTTTCATTTACTTAAATATTTTGCACAAGTTAAAAAGCTGCATGGTTAACACAAAATAAAAAAAAATACTCGTGACTAATATAATTGCAGGGAAAGCAAAGATGAAGTTTCCTTAGTGATATAGACATGGCATAAAAAGAGGAAGGTATGTTAGCAAGGAACACAATGTTGTGAAGGCAAGAACCCCTGCCTAAACAATTGCGCACAGTAAGTCTCTAAATGCTAAAAAAGAGAAATAGTAAGTTATCTCCACTTCTACTGACTTTACACAGGAAAAAAAGGTCTGATGGCACAGCTGTAACTTGGGCAACCACTTTTATATAACAAATGTGAGTTCCTTTATAAAATTGAGCAGCATCTCAGTAAAAGCAGCTTCCCACTACTACTTACACCCTTCTCTTTGTGTTAACGCTTTGGTTAATTTCCCTCTTTGCCTCTCAACATTAATTGGACATGGCTCAGAGTCGTTCATATGAGACATCATTTTAAGTGAAAATCAAAACAGGCACACTTAAAGAGAAAAATACTTGTGATGCCATAACAACAGCTGAGAGAATACACCGCCTGTATGAAAGGGTTGGGTAAAGAAACAAACCTAGTCTTTATGCAGATGCCTTCACATAAGCATCTATCAAGTTCTTCCACTCCAAAAGAGCCAAGCAAACTTACCAGCTCGAGGATTAAATACTCATCTAATAAAAATCATCTGACAAAGCACCACACAAACGTAAGCTTGCAAGGTTTTGCAGCACGCACATTTACTTTCCAGTAGGAAAAAACCCAAAAGAATTCACCAAAGACACCTGTGCTTAACAGAAGGCTTGAGATTTCAGGGCAAAAGACAGGAGAAAGAACTACCATAACTCCACAGAAAAAAAACGAAGGGAGAAATAACTTCAAGATACAAACTCGTGCCCGAGGAGAAGCGGGCTAGACTGCTAGACGCCCAGTGACAGGACGCGGAGCACCAGCACGAGGATTCTTCCCCAACTCGGGCAGCACGTCGGCTGGTGAAGGTGAGGAGCTTTAAGCCCCTGCCTGCGAGGAGGGGACAAGCCCCGGTCCCGGGCGGAGGCTGCCGCTCCCCTGCCCGCCGCCGGCACCGGCCGCGCTCGGCGCCCCAGGCCAGCTCTCCCCCGGCCCGGCCCGGCCCGGCCCTCCTCCCGCCGCCCCCCCCCCGAAAACCTCGCCGGCGGCCGCCCGCCCTCAGCACGGCCGCGGACGCTTCCCCGGGGGGCGCTTCCCCGGCACCGCACCCGCCGGGCAGGCAGCGGCGGCGGCACGGCCGGCGGGGCCGCCACACCCGCCCGGCGGCCTCGGGGCGGCCCCGGAGCCGCCGCCGAGCACGACGCGGCAGCGGGAGGGCAGCCCCCCGGCCCCCCCAGCGCCGCGCACACCCGCCCCCGCCCCGCCAGGCCCCGCGGGCAGAAGGATACTGAAGACGGTGCGCTCCCAGGGCTCCAGCATGTAGAGCGCGGTGACCAGCAGGTACTGGTAGTACAGCCACGACATCCGCTTCCAGGCCGAGCCCAGCGCCATGGCGCGCCCCGCGCTCTCCCCGCCCGCCAGCGGCCCTGCGCCGGGCCCAGGCCGAGCGGAGGCGGCGGGGCGGCGGCAGACCGGGGACCGCCCTCCCGACGGCGCCGACGGGCCGGGGCCGGGGCCGGGGCCGGGCCCGGGCCGGCCCCGCCCCGCGGCTGGGCGGGCGCTGCCCCCCGAAATGGCGGCGCCGAGGCCCGCGGGCGGGCGGTTGGCGGCCTGCCCGCGGCGAGCCTCCGTCCGGCGCCGGACGAGCAGGGCTCGGCGGAGGCGCGGGCCAGCGGGCCGATCCCGACGTCCCCCGCGGAACGCCGAAAGCCAGCGGGGCGCGCCGGCCTGCGGCCCAGCGGAGTCAGCGGCGTGGCTGGCCGTGAGCCTGGAGCGGACCGCCGGCCCGGGCTGCACCTGGGGGGTGGTGCTGCAGCCCGTTCTCTCTCACCCTGTTTAATCTGAATTGGTGCTCTGGTAATTACGGAAGACCCGAAGACTCTGCTTGGCGGGGCCCACGGGAAGCGTGTTGAAAACGCTCTGCAGGAGTCCCCAGCGTCGTCAGTTGTCGGAGGGTAAAGCCCACCCGGAAACGTGGCTCGGATAAACGAGACCGTAACGCGGGCCAGCGCTGACTAGATTAATCCCGTATGAGTGGGAAAAATAAGAGGCGATAGATCAACTGTTCACTGTAACTGTTGCTAACCTCATACTTCCCTAAGGCGCTTGGGGCCAGAAACCAGGGGGTGTGGGACACCTCTGCCCTGGCAGCTATTTGGCCCGAGATAAGGAGAAATTCCCAGGGATTGGCCTGGGACTGCGCGATTAGAAAGGCTGTTGGCAGCTTATACTGGCAACCTAGTTTAGAAGGCGCTAGCTGAAAGCCCGCTGGAAGGCGACGCACGCAATAATCGGGCACCATGACTAAGCGGAGCGTGAGGCGCAACCACGAGGCACCAGGCCACCAGCCAGGACCTCGCACGCCAAGTGTGCACACCACAGATTAGAAACTGGCATGAACCCCCTATACTCAACCTGCTTAGTAAATCAATTTGCAATTATGTCACTGGTGTGACTCTGTTCTTGAAGGCACCTTGCCCCTACCTTCACCTGTGCTATTACTACAATGAAAAATGAGGAAACACAGTCACAGGAGGATGAACGTATGAATTATTTACACAGATGCAAAATGCAGCTACAGTTCCAGGAGATAACTGAAAAAGAAAACCAGCTGGCAGAGACAACTGAAGACTGTACTGGTTTGTGTGGCAGAATCTGAAAAGGGATTTAATTCAACCAGAAGACATCTAGACACGCTTTATCTATGCAGATGTATTTCAGCATAAGAGGAAATGAGAGCATTCACACAATTAATAACCCCACACAACTGGCTACAGGAGCTGGTGTCCCTATCCGAGACTGCTATTGCGTGTTGCAATTGCTGCTGGAGGAGTCTTGTGTTGGTGTTGCTGCTTGAAAAAGCGGTGGTAATCATGAAAGCCTCCTTTCTATATAAACACGTACAAAGTTCAAGGACAAGTAGGGTATTCAGCACAACTAAAGGCATTACTCCCATTCAAAGCTGCAAGAACATTATCAATATGGGGCAAACATGTCCTAGTCCCACCTGCTCCTACGCTTCCTAACAAGAAGCTCTGCAATTCAAGTGACAAGCAAGAAGCAGCAGCAAGAAACTACTCAATATGAGAGGAAGGGTAGTCAAGAGGCATGCCAGCTTCAAAATCTCCTGCTACATCTGCCCTAACCCACCAGGTGGTGCCCAGGCCCCTTACTACTTTTCAGTACGGTGCATACTCATAAGACAGTTTTTTTGCTAGTAAGCCCCTTAAGAAAAATTGTCAATATTCCTCTGTATAGAGTTTCCCCTCCTTCACCAGCTCCATTCTACTCCTGCTTAGGGACTGCCATCACCTATTGTTCCTCCTGCTACCATCTGCATCGACACTTGAGCCCTTGAACTACATTCCCACATGCCCATGTTCCCAGTAGCTCAGTGCAAAGACCCTTAACCTGGCACTACACAGAGCCTTTCTGCTTCACCTGGAATGTGAAGACAGTTACATCGAGGCCCATATGCCCTGCAGCACAGACTATACTCTATCACATCTGCTCTTCCACACTTATAAGAAACAGTTCTTCGTACGTTCAGAATTTTTCATATACACCTCCTGGCTTACGGCACGCAGTAACAATTTATCCTACTTTAGATGATGCCATAGCTGTCAATATGCAAGTCGGACACTCCACTAACCAGTCTGGCTGTAGGTTGCAAAGACGAGAACGAGATCTTATCTTAGGCAGATCCCAAGCCTCAAAACACATATGGCTCAATTTTGTTTGTAGGTTGCACATGCAGAGGAAGGTATACCACACTAGCCAACCAAGTGTTCATCAGCTGCCTCAAAGGTTCTCTACTCCATCAAGCAGAGGTTAAGTTTCTGCTGACTTGAAAATAGTAAATCAATGTTTTCCTCATGTAATCCTGACAGAAGAACCAACGTATTTTTTTCTTCCTAATCTCATGTAACACTGTGTAGAATGAGTGTGTGTAGATTAGTAAAATACAGCACCAGGGACTACAAAAGGCAATGAAAGAATCACAAGGTTTTATTTTAATCTAAGGCACAAAAGAAGTATGTTCTTCAGGTTCCTACCTCCCGAGTTCAAATTTTTCTGACAATTCCTCAAAGCACATACAAATTATTCCTAGTACTATTAATAGAAAAAGCAAAAAGGTGAGATTTTTTTCAGACAGACCTTTATTCAAAGTGAAGTATTAAAAAAATATCAGGCTATAAAGAGGAGACGTTACTTACTAACAAAAAACAAGAGTTCACCTCTTGGGAGCATGCCTGGAGGAAGAGAGGGAAGGATCCATTGTTAACATTGCAGTGGCTTCATAGACTAAGCAAGAAGTCTAAATATCAAGTAGTGGAAGCTCCTTAAGCTTCCATAAAGAAGCTGTAAACGTACTAAAGAAACAGAAAAAACATACAAACCAGCTTTATTGTCATAGGTCTGACCATAGATTTCTTCTTGAAATGTGTCATCCTAACAAAAAAGGACAACAGAAAAAAAAGTCCAGTATCTTCTTCATATACATATTTACATTTAAAACTCTTAACTGTATTACTAAGCATTAATATGTTGATTTAAATGATCCAGGCCAGAATGATCCATGCCAGCAAACTCAATATAAGCTAATCTTCCACTCTGTGTAATAAAAGTTTCCATTTTTGAGATCTTGATAGGCCAAAAATCCAAATATCAATTTGGATAAACAATTCCTTGTTTATCAAACCTACCTGTGTGCAAATCTACCAACGATACCAGCCCAAAGAAGCCCAACATCCTGACTGAGATTTGTTTACCACGTGCCATAGAAATGACCAATGCAGCTACAGAGAACTAGCTACTATACAGTATTTATTCTAAGCAGCAGTTCTAATACATATTGAGATAATGGATAGTATATATACAGGGAATGATCATAATACACAGATCTTACATTATATTTACAAAATTTTAAATCCTCAATGATGCAAACACCTGACAGTGTGAAAGAATATTGCCCTCATATACACGCAGTTAAATGTATTCCTTTCATAAACTTTGCAAAAATCCAACCATTATTAAGTTCTCTGACGAAAATGTACATTTAAAAGACCGTATTTTAAAAAGGTTAACATGCCTGCATTTCTGATACTTCACACAGTCTTAAACAGTACAGGATTTTTTCTTCCCCTGCTTTTGCACGCTAGCAGTGGCTGGCTAGAACATTGAAGAAGTGAAAAACTTCATCTTTATCCATTACTGCCACTTCAGTTGAGCATTCAGTACATAATACTGGATGATACACTTCCTCCTCTTCTTGATTTGATTGTACAGACGTAGTTTCTTTGCTGTGCTTCATCTTCTTACTTCTTTTCTTCAGCTTCTTTCTGTATTTCAGAATTTCCTCTTTGTTAACAATGCAGTTCATCACAAACATTGCTCTATATTGTGTTTTGTAAGATTCGTGTCTACGGAGAAGGGGAGAAAATGCAAGTCATACCATTGGTAAAACTCTGCTTCCAAGAAATCAGTTATCATCACTGGAAACGGGATTAAAGATAGGAAGTACCATGCCAAAGGGCTGAAAGCCAAATAAATACGAAGTTTTATAAACAGAACAAAAGTCACAACTACAAAAATCATTAAAAAATAGAATTGTAGCCATCCGTCTTGTTTTTAAGGCGTTTTTAAAAACATGCTGGTTCTTACTGAAATAAACACCCTGGAGTACAATAGTATTGGTACTACAGAATTATGCACTGCTACGTATAGCTAATGAGAGGCAAAAGATCATGAAATTGCAAGTGCAAATGACACAACTACTGACATTTATATCCTAAAATGTCTTGCAAGCCTGAAATTCCTTATTTATATACAACAAACATTGACGCATCACGCTTGAAAAAGCATGTCTATAATAAAATATAAAATGTATTTTCAGCTGTCATCAGTATAACAACTGTATAGCTGGAGTACATAGCAAAATTCAGGGCTACAGTTCAATTCAATTCAACACAATGTCCCTCAGGCTGCCGCTTTACAGCAGCCTAAATCAACATAACAGGTGGCTGTTGAAGTCCTATCTCAACTTCTGCTGGCTTTACTGCTTGTATAACACTGTGCTGAGCTATTTCAGTTTATTAAATGCACAAAAGACCAGTCTGACAATAAAAATGAACCGTTTTGCATCAGCTTAGCAAACTGAAATACTTAACCATAGAACAGGGTTTAAGGAGTACCAGAGCCAGCAAAGGGAAGAGAGTGAAAAACAGCACCCAGTATTTTGATGATTTTAGGCTGCTGTGGAATTTCATCCTCAGTCACCAGAAGTAAATAAATGAGAGGTAGTTTATTCCTCGTTTCACAAGATTTCCTTCTGCTTTATTCCCAGTTCCAGAGTCCTCTCCTTAGCACAGGTTAGCAGTACTATCTAGATTTGCAGGATCTTGGAGAGCTGCAAAACACACTATGGATTCTCACCTAAATGCTTTCCAGGCACTTTTAAATGCAACTATACTCAAAATCACAACTGCTAAGACTCAAACCAAGTAAGAATACACCATCTTGATTTTGCTTAATCCTCCCCTAAACAACGCACTTTTACACAAAAACAACCTGGAATAATTTTATGCCTCTAAACATCAAGCCAACATATTTGGGAAAAAAAAAAAAAAAAATCAGCCCAAACTGCCTGTTTAGTCGCCATGAATTTTTTTTTTTTAAATATTATACCTTCTCCACTATGCTAAAGTTCGACCTTGTTCTTCCTTATCTCCATGTTGCAGGTAAAACTGATCATCATTCTTTCAAACTAGCATTCACCCCTAAATCTGATTCACATACACCTGCCTTCTCCTTATCAGCACCACCTCGCAAGACAGGCTTGATCAAATCAATTGATCAAACCGTATAAACTAAAAATACTACTGACCTAAAAAAAGACATTACACTAATTACCTCTGGCAGTCCAGGCATAAAGTTGTCATGCAAGCAGGGCAATTCAAAACAGCATCACTGTTTGGAACAGCTGAAGGTTTTGTCTGGTGCTGCTGCTGTGGCACTCTTCGTTGATTACGGTACCTACCAATTCAAGAAAGGAGGAAGGAGACACAAAAAATGAAATTATGTGCCCTTGCTATCAGGCGTATCAATTCAACTGTCAAGCTTTTTTTATATTAAAATACACCAATTAGTATTTGGCTCCTTCTGGACACCTTTTTCAGTAACTCATAAATAAACAAACATAAATAAACTAGGGGGGAAAACACATAGCAGTATCTTTTAATTTACTTTGTACAGAGAATTTTCATTTGGTGAGGCAGATACATCTGGCATGAGAATTTGTGCCTAATAACCCTCTGCTCTGACGAGGCAGGTATCTCAAGTGCAATCTCTGCAGGAAACTTACATTAGTATTACCCTTTTCAACAGATTTACATGGAGAATTCTACTTCTGCTGCAACAATCATTCTTCTACTTCACCCTTCAAAAAACCCTCAGTAAAGCAGCTTTGTGCTGTTCCTATTTTATCTGAACATTTTGTGGCTTGCTAAATTCAAAGTTTTCCAAAACTAGAAATACTAATATTTAGCAGGAACAGATATTAATTTAGCAATCAAAGTATCTCACAACCTTTTCATCCACAGCATGGTTATTTAGATGAGATCTACAGACAAAACTGGCTTACAGAACTAGGAAGTCTTGATTTGAAAAAAATGCAAGTTTTAGAATTGTGCAATTTTGAAAGCTCAACTTCCATTACATACGCATAAAAATTTTACAGGCTTTTAAGTTTCATATGCTGTAAATTCTAAATAAAAAATATTTTCACTGCATGGACTTGACAGCATAGGCTTTTTCTCTATATTCACCATTTTCATTTAAATTTTTCAGTTTATGTTAAGCATCCTACAATTCAAATATTTATGGTCTCTTACCCCCTCCTCTGTGAGTCTACCCACTCTTGGTCTCTACTGTCTTCTTCTGGGTCATATAGCAGTTCATCATTGGAAAGAATCCGACGTTGCTGATGTTTTCTGTTTTTCCGGACATCCTGTGTAACTGGAAAGATTCGTGCAAGCACGTTACATCCATCAGACATACGATGACTCTCTACTTAAAACAATCAGAATACCATTTTTTTTAGTTTTCCTTTTCCATACTCACAATAAATCTACACTAAAACGTAAAGGTTTAGCTCATCTCCCCTCCACATGCACCACCCCAAAACATTAATGCACCTTACATACATTGGAATACATCATAAAGTTGCAGAAACTACATTGAGATGATACAGGCTGGTAATTCCCTGCAAAAGGCTGCCTTCAGGAACAGCCCCTTGACCCCACAAGAGGACTGCACAGGATCTGAGAGAGTGTGCTACTGTAAATACGTTCTCCTTTCTCCTCAGCCATTTACCTGTTTTATCTTCATCCTCTGAATCAGAATCAAAGTAAATGTCATCATAGTATTTTGAAGTGGTGGCAAGTCCAGTCTGCCCAGTACTTGAGGAAGTACCTGTGTATGAAATTAGAGAGAGAAGTGGTAAGAACACCCCACCAAAAGGACAGCAAGTATACAGCCCAGAACAAACCGTCGTTACCAAGTTGCTTTATCCAGAAGTTCTCTCCTTTATCCAGGTATGTTAAGTAACAGGTCTCCCAATTTATTCCAACATCCTGATCATCCACATTACTTGTGTTATTTCATTTACAGATGCTCTCTCAGAGCAAAGCTGCTCACTCCCTCTGAGATGAGCATCAGGTACAGTTCAAAGCAAAGTTTCTCCCAAGGCACACTCCCTTTAGGCATAGAGGACACCACATCAAATATGCCTGCCTCTGCCCTATATAATCCACACAATCTCAGACACTCCACAAATCTTCAGTCATGCAAAAGAAACAGAGGTATGGCACACTGCTTCACAAACTTTGATTACAATGAAGTTCACTTAAGAAATCCCCCAAAATTTCAGGGCCACAGAAGTTCAAAAAAGACCTAGATGAATGGCCAAGCACATCTGTCACAGCCAGTCTGCACCAAAAATCCTATTCTGTGCTGGATGGATGTGGTTATCACTACATCTTTTTAATTGCACAACCAAAACCTAAAGATCAGATTTGCCCACTAACACAGATAAAACTAATAAACCCGCTGAATGCAGAGTGAAGTCCCTGCATTAAAGGGACTAAACTGATTCTCCAGGAAATCAAGAACACTTCACCAAGTATTTTGTAATAGGTAAAAAGAACATATGCTCTTCAAATGCCAAAGCAATCCATCTCTTGCACCCGTAATACACAAACTCCAGAACGCATATAGCTTTAATACGGTTTTACTATTTGATGTAACAGTTATAAGCAGGTAAGGGAGGAAGAGATGAATAATTTTCCTGACTTTTCCCCCCCCAACTGATTTGGGATTTCTAACTACCATATGCTATTTCCTTCTTCAAGAAAGGGCTCCAAATCTTGATAGCTACCCGGAGCCACTGGACGAAGTACAAGAGACCACAAGATGTCGAGAGGCTTCTAAATATATGTGAAAGAACAACTTAAAGAGATATTGGAAAAAAGGGGACTGATCCAACAAAGAGACATCATATTAAAGCAGGAAATCAGAAGTTCAGAAACACCAAAATTGAAGTCTTAGAGAAGTTGAAACAGAGGCATTCACTGAAGTGGCATCTGGTGACCATTTCTGCAGAAGCAATCAGCCACTTTAAGATTTTCTGTAAGGTTCAAATGGCACTCAACTGTCACCACACACACCTCCAGCCACAAGAATAACACACTAACTTCACACCTTAACTGGACACCACTTAACTCACGATTTCACACGCGAGCAGCTGTTAAATGCAATCTACCTGTTTCTGGTGATTTCCATTTGCCTTCCATAGTCCTCATGGTCGTGTTCAGTTCCTCTTCCATCTCCTTTTGGAACTCATCCTCACTGGAAGACTCGCTCTCCCCAGTCAGGCACTCCCGTATCAGCTTCCGCTTCTGGTCCGGAGTGCCATGTAAGAGCACATCCACCTCATCTTCTGAGCTACAAATATTTAAGCGTTACACACCTAGTTACGATGACCAGCTTAAAACACTGAGTCATTTGGAGAACGAACATCTGAATAGTGTGGAAGCACTTAGCCGTTTATTTACGGGAAATGCATTTATTGAAATCTTTTATTAGCTTGTTGGTGTTAGAACTCTGGTTCTAATGCAAAGGAGCTTCAGCTGACTGGCTGCGGCCTGCGGCCCCGCCTCTGCAGCTCTGGCCGGCGAGGCTCCGCGCAGCAACGGGGCTCTGTTCACACGCTGGCATTTGTAGGGTCACAAACGCGAACACCCCGCCTTCAAGGAAGAAAACCGCCGCGGCTGTGGCGAAGCGATCCTCCTGCAGCCCCCCCGGGCGGCACCCTGCGGCCCGGCCCGGCCCAGTGCCCGGGGCCATGAGGGAGCCTGGCCGCCCGCGGAGCCCAGCACCCGGGCCTGCCGCCCCGCCGGGCCCCGCGGAGCCTCCCCGGACGCCGGCCGAGAGATGCCGGGCGACAGCGGGGCGCGGAGGGAAGCGGCGGCCCGCTGCTGCGGCCGCCGGGACGGAGCCCGCCCCCGCCGGCCGGCCGGCCCGCCCGCCTCAGGCAGGGCAGCGACAAGCCGCCCTGGGCCCGCCCGCGGCGGGGGCTCTCCAGCACCTGCTGAGCGCTCGCTCCTCGTCGCTGGGCTCCTCCACCACGTACGGGTCGTCCTCCTCCCGCAGGCGGCTCATGGCGGCTCCCGGCTGCCCGCCCGCTGCCGCCGCCAGCCCCAGCCCGGCCCCTTCCGGCCGCCCCTACGCCTTCCGGCGGCCCGGCCCAGCCCCTCCCGCCCCGCCGCCGTCTCCGCCTGCTCCCGGCTCGGCCGCCGCGGCTCTCCTCGGTCAGCCCCGCGGCCAGCCCGCCTGCCGGGGCAGGAGGCGAGGCCCGGCCCG
Organism: Haliaeetus albicilla; assembly: GCF_947461875.1. NCBI lineage: Eukaryota > Metazoa > Chordata > Aves > Accipitriformes > Accipitridae > Haliaeetus > Haliaeetus albicilla. The sequence continues at coordinate 29,183,381 of NC_091487.1, read as the reverse complement.
GCCCGGCCCACCCACCGCTGCCGAGGCGGGCACCGGCCGCCCCGCCCTGCGGGGCTCTTCCTTTTTCCCTTGGGAGTCGCAAGTCCTCGGGTCACTTTTTAAGTGTTTTTCTTCAGAAGCGCAGAGCCAGGGGTTAGAGCTTCAAGAGACACACCCAATACCAAGAGGCTTGAAAAAAATTTAATGAGCTGGTAACACTGAACAGCGAGGACTAATCTAAAAACTGTTCCCACATCCTACTTAAAATATTTACAATTTTGTTAACTGTATATACATTGTAATCTTTGTCCCTTATAGTCTATTTATAGATGAGTTCCTTAGGAATTATACCTGTTACATTTGGAAGATGAAGAGCACAGTATTACTGTAATAGCCGTTGCTGGAAAACACTATATACAGTAGGCGAGTTGCTAATAGCCGTTGGGCACTGGTAATCGACGCCTGAGGCCACGCGTGTGCAACTCAACAAACGCAAACAGCACGTTCAGCTAATAAACTTCTCCGCCTTTGAAATGTTCTGATGTGCAAGGCAGCAGGGTTAAGTATACTACACTGTGCAGTTCACCCTATTTGAGGGAAAAACTCAAACCGCACACCCCTGTGCGGCAGTACAGGCAGTTTGTAATCAGAGAGACAGTGACTTAACGTCGATCCACATCTCCAAACATCCCATTCACCCAAAATGCTGCTGCTCCATTGAAGGTCTACAAACCCGTATAAAGCAGCAATCCCACTGCAAAGAGCAATTCATCAAGTAAAGCCTCATTTTATGACATCTGATATTACACAACAGAACAGCACCTCTTGGGAAAGTTTCATGGTTCAAGTAAGAGAGACAAAGCAATACAACAAATAAAACTGGATTCATAGCTCTAAGTTTTAAGTCCAGTTAGAATGAGACCCTTTTCAGGCATTCCTTTATCAGGGATATCTTTACTTTTTATTTTCTGAAGCAAAGTCCTTCCTTGTGTCAAAGTGGGGCAGTATTACCTTTCATTGGTATTTTATGCCCTTTCTGAACTCCCTTCTGCTACTTTATTTCCTCTTTCTGGAAAGAAACCCAAAAAGTTCTCTGAAAAGCATTTCTGCCAAAGAAATTGCAGAGTCAGCCACCAAGCTCAAAACAATTTAAAGTACACTGCATAGGAAAGTCACAGACAAACAGATAGGCAAACGGATAAACCTGAGAATGCAAGTGAAAAATTACTGGGCAAGTATTTAGTGTCAGACCAATCCAATACTTACTCGATGGTTTTACAGGATGAATAAAGAAAAAGCTAATTAAATTAATCTGATTTACTAGAAAATATTAAGCTTACAGATGATACAATGTCTGCATAATTTTAGAAAAATCATCGATTTCATGGTTTATTTTACAATAATTGAATTAGTCTACAAGTTAAGGCAAACATACTAATGCATTTGCTTTTCTTTTTAAATCATAGTTATAAAGGTTACACAAAGTTCTCCAAAATTTCTAAGAAATGTTCACAATTGAAAAAAAGATTAAGTTTCTTGATATCAGTACATGGAAAAAAACTAAGACAGTGTATACAATGCCATTATAGTAACAATATTCAAATATCTAATGGTAATATTTAGGCCATTTGAAAAATGTGCTTCAAATGGTGAACTTCAGAAATTACTTACAAAGGTAAATAAGATTGGCAGCCTTATCATAGTATTCATAACATGAACATAATTATATTGGCTATTTTCACAAAAACAGAGCATTTGGTTTCTGAACAATGAAAGCATATAATGATTAAATAAACGTGAATATGTATGTATAACAAGTATGCTGTTGCTTCATATAGTCTGGAGCTACTTTCAGGTGTTTGTTTTAATTCTTTTGAAAGAAGGAGCTTGCTTATGTGCACTCTGTCAAATGTTTTCTCCAGGGAACTGTAAATGCCTATTTAAAGTCATGAAAACAAAATCCAGAGGAGGGCAGCCCTTGTTAGTGGGAGGACGGAACGTAGCTTATGTGTCACCGTTTAACACTGCCAGGCAGCTCTGCAGCAGCTGTAAGTTACCCTGTAAAAATAAAGAAAAATATGACCACGTTTCCCTACTTTGTTTTACGCTTGTGGCAAAAAGATGTTTTTTAAATAGCAATGACACCACTGAAGGAAAACAGACAGGTATTAAGCTTATGTAGAGTTATTTACGTAGGTAACTTTTATCTTAAAGAGCTTTTTGAATGTAGGAGCGTTCTGTCATGGAACTAAATGGAACCAACTTGAGATTCGAAAATAAGCTTTTAGTACCCTTTCCATGTTTCTTCACAAGTTTCTTACTAAAGATCTAGTCTGGCCACAAAAATTATTCACTGCAGAACACCATCTTAGCAATGAAGTTCAAAGATACGAAGTTTTTATTTTTTATATTGTATTGCCATTACTCTGCCACTGGAATATTATTCCCAAAGCAGAAGTATTCATATATTATACTGAATTTATCAAAAAGTGTTAACTAATTCACAGCACTATCTCCTCACTATAGCAAGCATCTAAGCTTGGGGCTTAGTTCGTAGCTCTGATTTAGCCATCAAAGTTGAGTTTAGCCATTAGAGCCAGAGCTACAAAAGTGATTATCAGAACATTAACTAAGCTTTATCTCTAAGGCCAAGTTCTGCCCTTTTTTTCAAACACCTGTAGGTCAGTTTTTAATCTTATTTAAGCATTCTGACTGTATTGTAAAAACATACAGGTTGACTTTCAGATTTCTGAATGAATTTACAGAACTGACACTTAAAGACACCCTTGTGAATTAAGCAAATGTGGTCAACAAGTAAGCCAGGATTTACTTTCCAGGAAAAAAAACCACCCAGCCTGGTATTCACAGTATTCACATTGTTTTGTGCATTCATTTATGCTTAGATCACTTTAAAATACTGGCTGTTCACTATTAAATAGCTGTACTAGATTTGTTCCCCAATCTGAAATCTCTGTGTAAGAAACAGTATTAGGTTGTTGACAGTGTTAGGAGTAATTCCTATCAGGTTCAGATGAAATACAAGAACAAAACAGTCTGAATGCCCGGTTATAAACACAGGAGAAACTGCTTCCTTCTAAAAATTTTTTAGATCCAAAAAGAAACCTGTAAAGAAAACTTCAAACAAACAAAAGCATGTAATTAAACAGTATCAGTAGCTGCGATTTGCATGTCCTTGAAAGTACTAAAGAATTTGTAAGTCTTACTTTTTCAGTTGAAAGCATTCCAAGTGACCTGTGGTAGACAGGCAGAAGCACACTCGTCCCTCAGCCCAAAAAGGTAAGAAATCATAATTCTATCCCCCATTAAGGTTCTTATAATCCAGATTAAGCAATTAACTAAACTAAAGGCTTCAAAGCAGAAGATTCCCAGTTGTGTCTACTGAATCCTTTTCAGTCTTCTCCAGAAGACAGTGATTTCAGTTACAGCTTCAACAGCTTTTTGTCGTTTTACAGCTATACTGGCAGAGGACAGTCACAAGCTGTGTAAAAGGCTTGTAATTTTGTGATATGAACAAGTGCAACATACATGGGATGTATGGGGACTTGGTGGCCCATCTTTGTAGTGTCAAGATTCATAAATCTAAGGTCTCTGTTACTGAACAGCTGATCATTAGCTGCAATGAAATAATGAATGAAAAGGTATACTTCAAAGTCTTCAGTCTTCAAACCGAATACTTCAGTCTGAAGTATAATTGTGGACTGCACGCATGTTACCTATAACAAAAGTGTGACAGTGATCTTTCGGCCATCTCTTTACAGCCCATCAGCAGCATGAAGTATATTTGCAATTCACAGGTCACTATGTAGCAGTCTAAAGAAAAGACAGTACCAAGATGCCCTTTACACATCAGTCATTTCCAGACTCAGCCAGCCAGTCTACTGAAATTTTCCAAATATGCAAATCATTCATTTTCATTAGATCAAATTTACGAAGTTCACAAGAACAACCTTATTTAAATTATAATAAATCAAGGACAATAGAGCCTGTGAGCCATTACTCTTTCTGGCTGCAATATTTGACATACTTGACTTATATCAGCATAGCTTGAGAAAGTCCTATAAATTCAGATTCAGAAAAGTGTTTCTTGCCAACTCAGACTCCTAAGCTCTAGATGATATTACAGTTATTGGCAGAACCGTTGTGACAGAAACATCCTTTTCAGGAAGGAAAGAATTACTGACAAAGCATTTAACCAAATCCCTTAGCATTGGATTTTGCTTACTCCCTTCTTCTGTCAGTTTCAAACAGACATCTGTCACTAGTAATGCAACAAATTTTTTCCACAAAAACCCAGAGAGGCAAGAGCACATGTATTAGTATTTGTGGAAAGAGATGTTTAGATTTTTTTATTTTTGATTTGAAGGAAGTGGCTATCTTACTTAAAATTCGTATGTCAAAAGACTCTAAAAGTATAGCTAAGGCTCTAAATGCTTTAAGTATATGATTATAACCTTAGCAGTTTCACCAGCTATTAAACCTCCCTTCTTGAACATGAAGTCCAACACAGGAACACCTCAAAATCCAACTGTTTAAAATACTGAACAGGTTTAAATGCAGCTTTTGCACTAAATGCCCGAACACTTAATCAGGTGTTACATTAGCTACAGCTGCATGAAGTCATGAAGAAACACAGAGCTAGCAAAACAGAAGCTAAACACTACCTAGAGGGACAGTCAGATAAAATGGCCATATAAAAAGAAACATCAATCTGTTTAGTATAGGTCAGAGACCAAGCAGAATTTAAAGCTGCAGTCTGGCAGCTATTTTAAGTAAATCTAGGGTACACGCTGCTGATAAGAAGGCAGCTCTCTCTTATTCCCAGCCCCTCCCAGCCAAAACTGTATGTTTTGACACAAGGGATGCTGTGAAAACAACACTGGAAGTAAATCTTAGAAAAACCCACAGCAAATTTTAGCTCCATCTTACTACGCAGCTGCACACCTAATAGTGCCAACATAAGGGAAGGGAACAGAGTCATGCATCACCATCCTTTCTGGCAGTAGTCTGCACTTGCATCAACTTAAAGCAGTCTCAACCCAAAGTCTGATTTTTAGCTCTTTCAGAAGTCTTGAGCTGCAACCAGGAAAGGATAAGTGCAGAGAGTGTACACTTCCTATTTGTATATAGTGTCCTTGATTTACTAAAAGCTTGATTTCCCTATCACCCTCCAGTCTTCCAGAGCCACACAGCCAGATATAGCTCAGGAAATGTGAGCTGTGTCTCAGAACCTTCTCTCGATACTTTGGTCATTCTGACTTTTTCAGTGCAGCGATCTCTGTGTTTTGGGATTTGTGTTTTTCTTTCCATACACAGCAAATAACTTTTAACAGTAAGTCATGCAGCAGCCTGCACTATGGCTGAATTCCTCCCAAAGACAGCCTCTCAGATGAGTTCCAGCACCCACTGCTGCATCAGATTTCACCTCCATGCTTTCCATGCCAGGCAACTCAAGTCCAGAAGACACATGGCTAGACCAATTCAGAGACAGATGCATCTGCACGACATCTAGTCTGGAGGTACTCGTTCCAGAAAAAAAAACCCAAAGTATTTTGTCCAAAACCTTTAAAGCAGGGAGCTTTTGATCTGACTTCATTAATTTACTGCCTACGTGAAAAAGTAGCTTCCTTTTTGCTTCTACCAGCCCTCTTTTGGCTCTACTGCAAGAGAAATAAGGTGTCTACAAACATCCCAGCTTAGCCCAGCCACAACCAGGGCTACTCAGCCTCCTGAAATGGGAGCACTGTTCATGATTTGCATTGCAACAAGTATAAAAACATCCTCTCCGGCACAAGGAGAAACCTTCATATTACCCTAACATTGCTCTTCATGCATCAAGGCACAATGGTATCTCAAAAAAAGCCCAAGTCTTTTCATATCTTCTTCCTTTTATGAAACTACCTCAGAAAGTCTCCACCAAACCTTTTCATTCTTCAATACTCTGTACAGACTAATAGAAACTTATCCATAAGGCTATCCTCAAGTACACTGGTTATAGCATTAGTAAGAAAATTTCCAATTATATAAAATGGAAAAATATGATCTATTGCACTTGTGATTTCCATAATAATCCAACTCAGAATCTGTAGAAATAAAAGCACAGCAACCAAACTGATCCATCTGTAGTAGCTTGTTTTGAACAAATATGAAACACAGGCTTTGGAAAAACAGGACTTTCAAACCTAGTGAGAAGTAAAATACCCTTTCAGGCAACAAGGCACAACATTTGTTAACATTTCAAGAACTGTCACCCTTAGTCAAAATGACCTTTTATATTGTAAAGCTTTAAAGTGAAGATTCACTTACAGTGAATCTTACAATGCTCCATGATGAAGTAAGTGGAAAGGGTCAGCAAAAAAAAAAAAATTCACCTTCAAGAACAGGACTACAGTTCAAAGCTTCTATTACAAACCTATATACTCCTTGTTAGTAAATTTACTAAGACAAGGTAAGTCACAAACTGAGACAGACCATCTGAAGAACTACATCTTAAACACATGCTGTGGTGACAAATGAAGAACTGCTAAAAAAATTCAAGCTCTTCCAGGTAAACTGAAGACACCAAGAAGCAGCACATACCAAGTAAGTTGAAAGCTACAGAAATTACGCATTTTTCCACTGCCTTTCGCAGTTCTTAGCTGTCAAAATTCAAGAGAATATTACTAAAAGATTTTGACTTGCACAGAGAGTTAGTACACAGAGCTAGAGCACAGAGAGTGATTCTTTAAGGATACTTTAGAAGACAGAATTTTTAAGCGTTCCACTCCATGGCATGTGGGGACTTCAGCAAGGGTCAGTTACAAGAGATGATTAAGAGTCAATGACTGAAGCAGGGCAGAAGCACTGTGGATTCATTCCCTTATTAAAGCATGACATGGCAAATCAATAAAAACTGTTGCAAGTATGACTGTTAGGACTATTAATTTCATTAAAACCCTTAACCAGTACATTCATGACCAAACATGGGGATTTCTGGGAGACTCAGGGCTGGATAGAGACAGCTGTTACAGAGAAGCAAGAAGGCCAAATAGTACCAAGTATTATGAGACATTTTAAGACTTTAGGGGAAATATAGCTGAATTTCTGATATAGCACATTAAAGTAAGCACTGTTCATCTGAAAAAGGAGTCGAATGTTCCAGACCTTACTGATTACTTTACCAGCTAAATATCTCCTCAAGCTGAACTTATACCTACAAAGATTTTTTTTTTTTTTTTTTTAAAGTCCCCAAAACAACTGTTTTTACAGTGCATTAGTTTTACAAACAATGGGTTTGGCAGAACGAAGAATGACACCATCAACACTACTGAAAAGAGTGTAAAGCAGCAACAAGTTAACTTGGCAACACTATACACCTCTTAACTAGTCCTTTCAACAGATATATTCCAAGTTAATTCAAAGCTTGGTCATCAACACACTTTCAGATTTGTGATGAGAATTAGAAACGTTGAAGAGTTACTTTTAAAAGAAAGCTGCCTCCTGCTACAGGACTGTTAGAGACTGTTGTACTTGTCTATGAAATCAGAGCAGCTAACCTGATTTAACCAAAAACATTAATTGCATAGGGATTAAAAGAATTAAATAAATTGTGAAATTTAAGGACAGTACAGGCCCTTTAAAGTTTTTTTCCTGCAAAAATTTATTTTACTGAGAAGGCTATCTGCAACATTTCGGTTTTGTTAGCACTTTAAAGGCAAAAAGGTACAAAAAGCATACTCAGAGTAACACTGATCTGACTTCAGACAGGCCCATGTGATCTTATGTTTAATAGTTTGCCTATCCTATACATCAAGTCCCCAACATCTGGGTAACAGAAACCGCTTCCTATCTCACAGTGAAATGATGAGATGAGGTTTTAAAAATAGGCAGGTATTCAAATTCTGCAGCTGTAAATATCAAACAGCTAAAGAAACATAAAACTGAAGCCAAAATTGTCTTCAAGGAGGCAAGTTTTCCAAACGCACCTCAAGCCCACCAGCCCCTCAGAGATATTTCACCTATACTTCCTTCCCCACCCCTATTATTCAAGGAAGTTCACCTTTCTGGATGATGCTTACGTTCAAATTCCCTTTCCTGAATGTGAAGTGTGTGAATCACACAACAAATGTAGCCATTTCGGTTATTCAAGCATATAATATTTAAAATCAGTTGAAATCCAGGCCAAAAACAATCACAATTACCTTAGCATGCTTTAATTCCAGTTCTGCTAGTTCCACCAGATTTTTTCTGAACGCTGCAACTCTTCTTGTCTTAAAGTCTATCAGTTCTATAGAAAGAAAAATGGATTCATTAACAGTATTATTGCTAGTGCCCTCAACTGTTCACAGACTTTCCTTCAGGATGGAAGAGGTAAAGGGTGAGAAAAGGCAACAGGAAAAAACTCAAATTTAATCTCAGCGCATTCCAGGCTCAAAGGTACTGCTACACTATTGGATGAAAGCAAGCCATCATAGCAGGTCCTCATCTCTAGCTAACCTTTTGTGGACACAAAGCTCTTTTGAAAAAAGACTGCAATGTGGATGCTTTTAAACATTTCATTCTCTTATTCCATGCGCACTGCTCTTTCAAGGCTGATATGTGAAAGTCTTTAGGGAAGATACTAAGCTAAAACTAGCATGAAGAGCAGAGGAAGCAAGTACGCTTTATGCATATACCTTTGTGGCTAATAGGATCACTCATTCTCCACTGTCTCATTTATAGGAATCATTAGCAAGATTTACAGGCTCAAACAACTCTTAAATTATAAAAACAGAAGAGCATGGTGTTTAAACCTTGAACAAATCTGCCCCAAATAATGAGTCAGATGACTACTAACTCACAACAATATTAGCCTAAAAAAAAGAGAGTAAGTTTCCAGGAAAAAGGCAACATGTAAATAAGGTTCCTTTTCTCTAGAGCTACTGTAACTCTGCGACTTCAGTGAAATCTCATTTCGTGATCTCTCCCTTTTCTAACGTAATATCACCTCTGCAACAGACTGCTGCCTTCACAGAAGAATGCATAAAACCAAAAGAATTTCAACAACACTTTAAAAGATTAGGTTTCCCTTTACTGCTAGCAATTATCATTTTGTATCCTATCCTATGCATATAAAAAAAAGTGCTTAACAAATAATTTGCACCTAGACTTTGCTCTGCCTAATGGAGCTACGAGCCACCAAAGGAAAAAATCATTTGAACTTTCCAAAATAAGTAAATACTGATTAGAAGATAATAGTTCTCCTTAGGAAACAGAACAAAAATCTATTCTTATTAATAACATCCTAAAATCTGTTGATTTTCAAGTAGTAACGTATGATCAAAGACCACCCAAATACCTTGTTTTGCTGATTCAGAAATTTTCTCAAATTTCTGACAGCATATTTGCTGAGTAGTTTCAGCTTGCAGCACATCTTTATTTTTTGCTCTTGCTTTATCCAATGCCTTATTAGCATTTTCATAATCCACTAGTGACCTAGATCTTCTATATAGGAGATCCTATAAAAAAAGGCATAAAGGATGTATAGACTTTACATGAATCTACCCAAAGATTTCAGTATATACAAAGTAATAAAAAAAAATCAGATTAATTTTAGTCTTTCTTGCTGTATTCCAGTTCTTATGAAAATATTTGCATTCACTTTACTTCATTCTGCAAGTCACAGGAATGTCCATACTGGATCAGACATGCAATTTAATATTGTTTGGTCTGCATCTTGTCTGACAGAGGCCAGCAACAGATGGCTTAGATGATACTCCAAAAAGCCTAAGAAGGTACAATCACGGGAAATGTCACAGCTTCTTAGATTAGAAACAAACTATATTTAGATTATGTATTTGAAACACACACAGGGCCCACGAAACAGCAGTAGCATTTTTTTGTGCAACAGTTATTGCTGTGATCTTCTAACTACAGATATTTTCTGTCAAATGCTTCCTCATTCTGCCAAGTTACTTAATCATCTTACATCAAACAACACTAAGAATGAAATTTTCTGTAGGTATAGAATACCAAATTTGCCCCATGTGTTTTTGCATCAGCACTTGCATATCATCTGGAATATTCAATTTTAATAATATTAAAGAACAAGTAGAATTGCTTGCAGTCTACAAGCAGCAAACACATTGAAAACACATGAACAATTCACCAACAGCTCTTCCACTGTTTTTAATTATATTGCACAATTTGGCCTCAATAAGCAGATCACACAGTTCCAGACTCACAGTCAGCAACTGCATTGTTACCTCTTTGTATATACAACAGAGATCCAGGTTTTACAGTTGAGGGAGAAATTGAAGGCTAGAAGTGGCAGCATTTTAACCTATCTACTGTGTATTTCTCAAGATGATCCCTTATCTTTTCTTTTTTTTAAAGAAACACTATTTCACTGAACAAAAACTCATAAATTCACCTTAGCAGCTTGAGATTCCCTTAGGTAGTATTTCAGAAGATCAGAAAGTTTAAGATCTTCATCAGCAGATACCCGGGCCTCTATTTTCTGGAAAAACAGTAAGTAAAAGCATCAATTTAAAAACACCCAGACTTTGGGTATTCACTTGTATGATGTAAGTATAACATAAAATATACAACAGTACATGACAGATTGTCTTTTTCAAAAATGAAGATCATGCATTTGTGACAGAATACTTAAAGATGCATCAGAAGCAGTATTAGGATTTTGTATTAAAATGTAAGCAATAACCTACTGTGTGAGCAGGAATTGACAACTAGCTTTCTATTTTAAACAATGCTTTCTTCCCAATTTCAATTATATGTATCATATACTAGAAAAACAGCAGAGAAACAAAAACTTATCTAGCATAAAAGAGGTGCACAAGAAGTTTTATGCAGGTTTTCAGATCAAAGGGAAACAAATTTTTAAGGCACCTTTGCAGACTAGTTGTGTCAATGCATGCATTAAATGGTCCAAAAGACCGATAAACTTATTTGCTTGTATTTGAAACAGACATTTCTGTGAATTTAGAAACAGAGTCTGCAAGTGCATTTTTTAAATCTTAATTTTTAAAAAAATTCTAGAAGGCAAAATTTTAGGTCAAAGTAATTAATACCATCAATTTTCTTTAAAGTACATATTTATGCAGATACAACTGTCTGTGTTTAGGAAGTGCACACATTTTTAATTTGAAAGTTTTCCTGATACATGGCATACATCTTCTGCTCTACCAAGCCAAACAAATAAGGCAAAAGAGACAATATATTTGAAAATCTGGTTAGAAACATCAGCAATAGTATTTCTGAGTCAAATAATTGCAGAAACACATCTTGGCTCCAGAAAAAAAGCAGCATAACTGCCATTTTTTGGATTAAGGATTACATTTCTTCATTTCTTTTTTCCATAACAAGTTCTGTGATGCCCAGTAACAAGTACAGAAGGCCTCTAAGCATTTTAGAAGAATAGCAGCTTTACTAGTTTATTACATAGAAGACAGGAAGACTGCCTAGAAATGTTTAGTAGACTGAAGACTCCTAAGGATCAAGCATTTTACAAAACAGACGACTGAAATCTTACGCTTTTTCATTCCCTACCACACATTACTTAAATGCTTCATATGGAAGCATCCATAAAACATCCGCATATTAATGTCTAGTTGACTCAAGATGTTCTGCCACTTCCAGGATGTACACAAAGAATAATCTAAAAAGGTTTCATAGTACATACCCTTGTTTTGTCAAATAACTCTGATACCTTCAGAAAAAACCTGCACAAAGGAAACAGCTTATATTACAACATTAATTTAAACAGTTTAACTTCTAGAACTCCAAATACAATCTGTGTCTGGCAATAAAGACTGTAAAGGCACTGCTTAGAATTGTAATTCACAGAACACAGAGAACATAATAGTTCTAAATTGTAGCAGTTGAAACATCTGGGAATTGTACAACTTAAGAAAAGGTAAGGGACAAACAAACCATAACGGATGGATGTTTCTTCACTAAAGAATAATTGCACAGCTCCTCAGGGATTCTTTATGTTTCTGTGAATTACATCACCACCCTGGTTAACGGTCCTACGCTATTATCAAGTGTCCTTCATTCAAATTTGAATGTACTTTTCTTCAGACAATAAACATGACGCATGCCCTACTTGGAATTCAGGGAGGCTGAGCAACAACGTGGCACATCTTCATCACAGGAGACAATACAAGGGTTCAGTGTAACAGCAGACTGAACTACAGTCAAATCATACTATTTTGACAGAAGACAGATGCGATTCCTGACAGACCCCAACAGGCTATATCAAATCTCAATACTATAATCAAAGTAATGGATATGTAAGCTATCACCACATTTGGAAATATATCACTATAATTCAGGTAAATTAATAAAAATAAGTTAACTTCCATACTCATCTCCTACCTGTTCTCACACTAACATGTGCATGTTCACAAGCATCAACATCTTTAAGCTAGTTAACTTTTACTTTCAGATACACCAAACTTCAGATTCAAGCAAATCACTGAAAGATTAAAGGACAAACATCTGTACGTAGACACCCTCTTCTATTTTCAAAGTTTTAGGGATCTCTGTAGATTCCTTTCTCTTCCTAAAGGCAATAAAATTGCCAGAACAACAGAACATTTTCAAGATGTTGGTACAGGGAGCACCCACAAAAATCACTATACTCAGACTGAGACGTGTTCTCGCTGCACGTCAAAGCACTTAAAGCACTTTAAAATAAAAAAACCTGGTAAAAGGGTTAGAGTTTTTTCTTTTTCTATGAGGACTTTTCCATTTCATTTGTGTAACTTTCTACAAACTGCAGAAAACAGTTTTTTTTTTCTCCAGACAAATATTAAAGCAAAAATATTAAAGCAGCCTGTTACAGAAATGAAATACTAGAGAAGAAAATCCCTTAAAGTGACATAACTATAATAAATTCTGTTTCTCATAACAAGACATCTACCTATCTCAGCAGGTCACCATTAAGACTGCTACTTAGCAAATTCCCCCATAGGTTATTAACAATATCTTACTTGCATATATCTGTGGAGTCCTGCGTTCCTAATGCATATAATGAAGAACCAATTCTATTATAGTCATCCGCCACATCTAGAAAAACAAACAAGCACTTGTTTTACTATTTCATTCCTCTTCTTTCTGAGAATTTTGAAATTTCTCTCTTTCTTCAAGAGTAGGTGGGTTTCTAAAAGGAACATGCTTTAACACAAAAGCAGAAATAAAATTTCAATCATGTCACTTATGAAGGATAACTTCACACAATAAACATCGTGCTATCACCAAATCGTGAAGTCTGTAATTTATCTAGGAATACTTAATACAATTAGTACCTGATGGGTAAATTTATCGTGCAACTTTGTTAGGCTTTATTTGGTGGAAGATGTACAAACTCAATGGCTAAAGTCTGAATTTAAATCTGAATCTAATGCCTAAAGGTATTTGAAAAAAAACACAGGCTAACAATAACAAAGAATAAGTCTGTGTGCTTGAGAGCAGTAAATTGAATAAAAACTGCAAAATACCAAAATACAGCGCTATATGCACAACACTTTTTCTAGCACATGCCTAATTTTCAGGAAACCTTTATCTCATCAACAAGTGGTCACTGGTTGAAGTAGCATTAGTGTTAAAGCATTTTAAAGAATGAAATTAGAGCAGGGTTTGTAAAGAAGGCTGTGTAATTTGACTAGTGAGGTATTGCTATGCAGTAATCAAAAAAATAAAATCTTTGCACAGACGGCTTTTTTAAAGAGCTGTTAGTATAAACTCAATGGATGATGAAAACACTAACAGATCCAAGCAATGAACAGCAAAATATATTTGCTTGTTATTTTTGAAGTTTATATGTCTTTAAACAGATTTTTTTTTTAAATAACACAACCTTGTTTTAGCAAATTGAGTGGGTCACCTTCCACCCAATTTATTACTCCATACATCCCAAGAGAATCAGTGCAGCTGGTTACAGTGAAGAGTGTTATTAGGAAGCCATTAACCTCCCTTTCTATCCCTCCCATTTAAACGTAAAAATAGATTTTCTGCTGGAAATAGGAAGTCAGTATCTCTGCAAGCCCTGCAGCTCTCTGTTGATGATAAGTTATCAATAAACTACAGATTGCCCATTTCCAAAACAGGCTTCCCAGGTCATTGCTCTGCTTCTCTAGCCAGAATTTCGAAAGATGCCATTTGTCCCAATTCTCAGGTTGATAAAAAGTTGTCAATAAACATCCTAGGTGATTTGAGTCTGAAAACCAGTGAAGCTTTGTCATGAGTTTAATCAATCCTTCCCATCAGATCGTCTACAACCTCATTTCTAACAATTTTCCTAGTTCTACAACCAATGTGAAAGGCTCTCTCACTACCTAAAGTTTGGCACCTAACTACCATGAATGAAGTTCAGTTTTCATTTTAAGAAAGCAAACAAAACACCAGAAACCACTTCCAGTAGGAACTGAAGACACAGGGTCCCTTAGTACTTCATTAAGCCATAACTGACTCTCCCCATCTCCTAGCATAGATGCTAAAGCTGCAAAAGACTTGGTCTTCATACAATAGCAAGAGAAGCATCTAAAGAGCTCGGTAAATTCTTGGTTTAATGTCTCTTTCAATATCCACTTTAGAGTCCTTACCAATAGAGATTCAGAAAAGGTTTGTGACCTGTTTTTTTTGTGAACTATATTACTGTAGATAGCGAAGACAGAATCTGCGAATCAGACACAAACTTCAAGAAAGCAGAGAGAATCTAGTAGTTCAATTTTGATTTATCCAGACACAAAAACTTAAAATCAAGGGCAATAAAGGTCAACCTTTTTCTGAGCTTCTCAAGACACAGTAATCCTAAACCAAACACAATAGTCCTAAACCAAAGATCTTCCATTTTCCCAAATAAATGCACTGCACTTGAGATGACTATCTAGAGCTTCCAGAAATCACATTAGCTAGCACTCAGCTCAGGAAGAGAAATTAATAACTAAATGGAAAAACCTCACTTCAGTAAGAAAAGGGGTCATGCAAACCAAGCTACTGAATGTACACATTCCAATCTCCATTCTAAAAGGCTGAAAAATGGAAACCTGACTTCCCAGTCTAGAACTAATGGCCCAAATAGGAGTTTGCTGCTCAGCAAGGTAATGCAATGCCTAGTGTGCCAAGAAATTACACTCGGATGAATGCAAGCTCATCCAATCAAGAGCAACTTCATTAGGAGTAAAATCACATATACTGCTATATTACCCACCTTTACACTTTAAGAATCAGACTTCAAAAAAATATTATTACATAAAGTGTGTTTCTCTTCAAAGGGACAGCATGAAGAATCAAGATAACTTCAGTGTCGCATCAGGCTGTTCTTACTCCATCTAGTCTACTACAGCAAACGCTACACTTTGAAAGTCAAATTAAACTTCTTTAGACTATCCAAAGACTACACTGGGAGAAATTAACTCACTTTTCACGTGCAAAGAGAGAACTAAAAATTACCAGTCCTCATGAACCACTTCTGTACACTTTAATTAGTACTATTTTCACCCTGGAAAAAGAACTCACTTTTATGCGATCTTGTCATTTTATCAGATTTGGCAGAAGCATCTTTGACTCGGTTGTGATATTCTACAAGGAATGTTCTTTCATGTTCAAAGAAGTCATCCACATCCTACAAAACACAAGAACAATTTAAAAAACAGGATTTCACTCACTCTGTACAGAGCAATTGCAGAGTAAATTTGCATATATTGCTGTTGCAGTGACATGAAATGCAATCTGTTTTTATTGTCTAAAACACCATTTATGTAAATCGATTTCTTCACTTATTTTATCATGATCTGAAGTTTTATTAAGAATTAAGAATTCATAACAAGCATCTTAAAGTTGTGGATAACAAACTTGAAGTGAAGGAAATAATTTCACTACTAACTACCACTTTGGTGACAGAAAAATAGAATAAATGTCAAGTACTTAATAAAAGGACATCTACCTAGAAAAAGGGGAGAGGGGAAGAAAGACACCCAGTTGCACAAGATGCTATGGTCACAGCAGAGACGATATGAACTCCTGGCTCAGGAACGCTGATCTTGATGACAGATTTCTTTCAAGTTGGTAATGCAGGTAAACTTTAATATTTTCTGTATTACAATTTGAGATAGTTGGTTTATATTTATTTTAAAAAACCCTCTAAAATACCACAGATCCTCAGTACCATGGAATAGCCTACAACATGGGCTTTGAACAATGTGCTTATGAAAACTGCTGGTTATTTGGACTTTATATTTTTCTCCAAGTCATAATTAATCCATGGTTATATCCACTTTCCAGCAGTTCCAAAACTCAAGATATTGTAACTAGGAACTTTAGCTTCTCTAATTTGTTTGCAAATGGAAAGTTACCATTAGAAAGAAAGGAGATCAAAATCATCTTCTGCAGAATTTATGTTAGTTATAAAAGCAACATTTCAACTTTTAGAAAAGTTGAAATGAAATTGAATTTTCATTAAAATTCTTTTTTTTTTTGTCTCAGTTACATTCTTGCATACTAGGAAAAATAGTATCACCTCTTACTGCTGGTCTTAGCTTTGAAACAGTAGAAGGGTAGAAGGATGTTACAAGGCTGATAAAATTCACACTGTGTTAGTAACTTCTAAGCTGCAGCAGTTGCCAAAGCTAGTGCACCTTCCCACTATATAAAATGGCAAGCCAGAACAAAAAACAGATTATCAATAATCTCTGGATTAAAAAAAAAAAGCTTAATTTCATAAAACAGGGGAAAGAGTAGTGAAAGCCCTCTTTCACAGAAGCAATCAGATAGCTCTCAGTTATCACGCATCCAGGGCGACAGGTTCCTTTCCATGCTCTTCCTCTAATTCTTAAGTTACATATCGCTAGAAAAATCCCTGCTTCATTAAAAAAAGGGGAAAACAATGCTAATACATTTTAATTCTTGATATATTAAGCAGTAATCACCTTTACTCCTGAAACAATGACACCATCTGCTGATTTAACCATATTTTTAAAGAAGTCTTCAAGTTTCTCTTTCTTATTTTTCCCACGAACACTCAACTGAAAAAACAAATTCATTTATGAAGTTAGTTCATCTTCTGGAGGTAATAAAAGCTTTAAAAAAAAAAATAGAACTACATACCACAACTTGCTACTCCTAAATCAGTTTTCCTGCTCTCTGCTTAAGTCTTATACTCTGCATTAATGGGAACAGGGCACCATGCACCCATAATGACAGAATTTACTAGACTGTACTTTATCCCCTAAGATACTATTCCCGGGGGGGGGGAATCAGCAACATTCTAACACATACAGATAATACCAAATGTATAAGGTGTTATACATTTAGTTATCAGTAATACAGTATTTATCACACACACTATGGCTGTTGAGTTAACCTAGCATAATCAGGTTTTGCTCTTTTAAGTGTAGAATGGCAGATCTTTGACTTTCAGAAACTACAGAAGCATTTACCCCTCACCGCACAGAGGATAATGTTGGTTTCAGCCTCCTCATGCTCTTCCTGTCCATTTAAATTTGCCCAATTTAGGTAAACTGAGTTCCTGAACCAGTAAGCACTTCTACAGGAAGCAACAAGAGGATCCTCTGTAACATATTTTGAAGTTAAGCATGTACTCAGTTGAGCCAATCTTTGTAATGATTTCTTCAACATTCAATGCTGATTTCTGCAATTTTAAAATTGCAGAATATGAGCAACCACTAACTCCAACACTAAAGAGTTGTTATGAATCCAGAAAGTCCTCTCCTTTAACTCAAAATTAGATAGCAACTCAGTATGTAACATGTGGATAGCCACACTAGTCCAATATCTAGAAAAAAAATTAACCATATTTTCACCTACATTGTTAACAAAAAGGCTTTACTTATCAGAACATTTCATTAGAAATCCTCTCTAGTTTTGTTAGCAACAGAATTTAATCCACAGTTCCAAATGCTAAAAGTTAGCATTGTCTTTGTTGCATCATCCTTCCCCATAAAAAAAAGAAAAATTTCAGTCAAAGAGTGGACAAGTATAACATCATGTGAAATCAGCACCAAAAGCTAATCTTTTTAATCCAAAACATACTGGATTCCCATTAATATTTTTGATGCTGAGGCTAGAGCATATAGGGCATTTGGTTCCCCAGGTGGCAGGAAAAATGAACTCCTACAGACTAAATGAATTTCTAACTTTTACAATACAAATATGTCTGGTATGAAGGAATTGATGCAATTTGCTCCAGGAGGTAAAGCCCCCTTAATCAGTTTTCCATCCTACCATAAAAGTACATCTTGATTTCTACTGCCAGCAATTCAGTTTTCAATACTCACATCCTGATTATATTCCAAGAATACATGGAAATTTAAATCCTTTCTCAAAATAGGATGTGCTGCCACGCGACACAAAAACACTTCATGCATTGCAACTGTCTTCTTGAATATTGCCAAATATTCACTGAAAACAAGAAACAAAACATACATAAGAAATTCACATGAAGCAATTAAGTTTGAGATAAGCCTAGGAGCAGCTTTAAGACATCCTCAGTCAGGATACAAAATTATAAGCTGATATAGTAGAGGTTATCACTCCAATATTTGATATATACATAAGTAAATAGTACAACGGTAATACTAGGGGGAAATTCAAAGCCCTAAAATATTAAAGAGAGACTTTTAACGAAGATTCAACAAATACATTCTAATTTTTAATGCTAGCTAACACAGACTGGTTTGCTGAAAGTGTAACCTCATTTAATTGTCCTTTCCCCGACTCCCCAAAAATCAAGAAATTGAGATACAGACTACAATCACTAGGCACTATGTAGCAGATGTGCAAATTCCTTCCTCCCCATCTCCATCCCCTTGCCTATTTGCACCCTCCTTACTTATTTAAATATTCATGTAGTTTTGTTAGCTGTTCAGATAGTAGTCTTTTATTCCATGTTAAAGCACCTAGGCTTTTTGGGCTGAAGCTTACATGGATGTCTTGCTTCATAGTGGTTCTAGAAGTGGAATTAAGTGCTGCATTTGGTAGGTACAACCAAAAAAAAAAAAAAATCACATTTAACCATGACAATCACATAGTTGCCCAGTTCAGCCAACTCAACTTTAAAGCAATTACTCATTTGTGATTTAATTAAGAGGAAAGCATTCTTATCAATACAAGTTTGCTAGAATTCATTTTGCTTTGCAAATCCAATGAATAAGATGTAACTTGTCCAGAAATGAGGAAGGTGCTCTTTTCCCCATTCCGAGGTCAAATGGTGAAATGATAATCAACACTTTTGCTTCCACTATGTGCAAGGAGGTTAAGATTTACATACCAGCAAACCAGCAGGGCCAGTGTTGGGAGATGTTTGATCTCAGTGAGAGTAGTAGTCATTCAGTGAAGACAAAAAAGGAGGATGCAGAGGATGGAGGTGGCAGTAGAAGAAACCCAAAGTTTTCTGTGTTATCCAACCCCTAACCAGACCACAAGAGAATCATGATCAGGGCCGCTGGAAAACCACAGATTCTTTAAAATTTATAGTGTTTTGCTAATTTTCAGTTTTCTGCATATGAAGTGTATATCTACTCTGCTATAAATTATATTGTACGTAACACCAATACAGAGCTTTTTAAGACATTTGCTCACAGCAGCTGGAGTTCGGAGAGAAAGCAGCAGTTCTAAGAGTTCAATGTACTTTTCTTGCCAATTCAGAGCTCTTCACAGAAGCAGTCTAGAAGCAGTGTAAATATACACTTGAAAACTGAAACCAATGACAGGAAAAAGATCAAAGAAGTGAATGCATGATAAGGAAAGGGGATGAAGCAAGGAGAAACTTCACTGTGTAACTCAATATGGAACAAAAAGCCTTAGAGCAGATATTTCAATACACATTAAATTCACAGTAAGGGAAAATACTATTTTCAGGAAGTATATTCTCCTTGTGCAAAAAAAAAAAAAAAGGGGGGGGGGGGAGTGTCAATGAAAAAAGTATCTTCTAGTAATCTCCACATTTCCTGAGGAACAGAAGGTTGGCATCTATGTTTACAGTACCAACCACATGCAAAAACCCCTAGTTCAATCACTACATGTATAAACCTTAAAAGTCTCATTATGCTTATAAAATGTGGAACACCAAAACTAAAAAAGATAGAGATTACCTCCTCCCTTTGTAGGTGTTCTGTGAAGAAAAGGATGTAACTAGTTTTTTTCCTTATAAAAGAATGCTCAGGAACAAGCTGGGAGGATGGGGTTCCTGTTTCAGAAAATCTTCCGTGAAATTATTTCTACAATTTTCCTAATGGCTCTGATCATGATCACTAAGATAACCCTGGTTACGTAGCAACTGGATTCTCAAGCCTATATCTCACAGAGAACCATTACAGCTAAATCAGAAACATGGGACAGCAAACAGCATTAAAAGTTGAGGGATATAAAAAAAAAAGTAATCAAGTCTACATACGCCTCCAGTTCTTGTTTCATTTTGGTGAATTCTTCTTTAGTCATTGATCCTTCCCCTTCTCCAAGTTTCTGCAATTTCTCCCTTGAGGCATCAAAGTCAGGCCTGGGTGGTGCCGGTGGAATCTGGAATTGAATCAAATTTTTTTTAATTGCTCATCTTCTCAAACAACATCCGTTCAGTACAGGAACTGTAGATTGCCTGCAGCTTTTTAATATATGGCTCTCTTTCATCATTCATTACAGCATTTATGGATAAAGTCTCTCATTCATGAGTTAGACATGCTGCATTACTGTACCAATTTTGGCCAAGTGTCCTTGAAGATTACTAAAATATTAACTAATGGCTTCAGTAGTTTAATTACAACAGAAACCAAATAATACCTAGCTTTCCCATGACAATGAATCAAAACTTGAAATCATTATTTTATAATTAGTTTTGTTTTAACTTATTTGGTAAGGATTATTTCTTGTTTAAAGAAAAAAGAATTCCACAATGGTTTTCTCACCATCCATTTATAAATCCCCAAAACTTTAAACCAAAAAAACCATTCCATATTGTTTGCAGGCACTAGTTTTTTCTTACAGCACTGTTGACATTAAAGATACATCTGTTGAAATAACAAAGCACACAGTAAACAAGTCTCTAGGTTAATCTTGTAATATAGTGTATTAACATTGGAAGAAAAAACACCACAGTCAAACTAATCCTGAATTGCTATCAGTAAATGGACACAGAACAAAGCTAAACTATGCTTAAATTTTAGTTCACCGATATTTGCCCATTACATTAATGCGTTACAAAAAAGAAAAATCCAGCATCTACGCAGTCAACTGTCTGAAACTAGTTATTACCACACTGAAGGTCTAGTCACTTCAAATAGTTTTTCTCACTAAAAAAGACTAGCTCAAGAATGGTATGATACATCACAGATTATATTCATCATTATAATAGTCAATGAGAAATATACGTTTACCTTCTAAACCACAGTATATACACACCCAAAACACAAAATGAATACCTAACTTTCACACCAAGATGACAAATATTCCTATTTGTAATTAAAGTATGAACAGCAGCACCCATTTTTAATAGGCAGTATTGCAAGGTGACTATTTCGGGACCTCTGTTCCCCGGAGGCCTGAAATGAACTTCAAAACACAAGTTGTTGTGTATTAAGGTTCTCTGTAGTTCTAGGTGGTATTTGGGGGGGTGGGGCGGTGTCCCCTCCAACTGATTTACGGTAAAATTATTCTGATCTTCACAATGAAAACTGGAAAAGTCTAATTACTAGAGCTCAGTTACTGCACTCTGCCATTCCAGCTAAAACAAAGGCAACATGAAACTTGTAACGAAGTTAAACATAAGCTTGTAAAAACAATACCACCAAGTTATACAGTTCACCTATCTCCCACACTTTTAACACAGTGGACTAAAAATACACTTGGATACAGTTTAAACTACTCAATCCATAGGAGTGAAAGGCAAGAAAGTACAGCAACTACAGTTACTTTCCTGCAAGCTTGCTTCAACCATTAATTTTGTGTAACTGCATAAAATGAAGTATTAGAGCATCCGATTTGATTTAGAAGGAATGAACATCTGCTATTTCCATTGCATTTAAAAGCAGTCACAAGTACTTTTGATACAGCCCACAGAAAACAGTGCACATAAACCAAAAAAACTGTTAATACTTACAATATAGCCAGCATAGTCCTCATTCTCAACAAAAGAATCATGAAGCCAAATAAACTCTTCATGTTGCCGGACAACAGAAAATTCATTTTGTTTGAAATTCGGTAAGGAACTCTAGAAGGGGAAAAGGAGGAAGAATTATGAAAAGAAAAAAAAAAAAAAAAAAAACCAAAAAACAACCAACCAAACAAAACATATCAAAGAAACCCACAGCGTTTTCTTTACTATATGAAAAACACCTTGAAGTAACAACAAAAACATCCCTGTAAAAATAAACCAATCATCCAAGTGAGGATTTGACCAAAAAGAAGTTTGCACAGCAATAGTTACCCCTGTCTTAATTAGTGCATCAGTCAATTGGAATGGGTTGCCCAAAGAGGCTGTGAAGTCTCCGCCCTCGGAGATATTCAAAACCCAAAGGGACAAGTCCTGAGCAATGTGCTCTGGTTCACCCTGATTTAATGGTGGGAGTGAGGGAGGAGATGGGACTAAATTATCTCCAGAAATTTTATTCGAGCTCAACTTTCTATGATTCTGAGATTTATAAACACTCAAATCTAAAAAAAAGAAGAAAAGCCATAAACAACCAGTACCTAAAAATTATTCTTGCATGTAACTCCATTATGAAATACATTTTTAGAATCTAAAACCATGACTAATATAATACAAAATATACTGAAGAATAGTGAGGTATATTAAAGATTCTACCTGCAAATAGGCCAATTAATAAGCATGGGAATGGCATGACAACACATCAGTACGAAAAAACTGAACGTCAGTTTTTTCTAAACAGTTTTTTAACCTCTTAACTTTTTAGCCATCTTTTTCTTAAGCACTGCAGCTACACAGTCTCTTAAACATGAGATACCACTACTTTCTGATTTCCTTTGGATTGTGTTACACTTGTTTCAATAAACAGTTTAAGCAAACTTTGTTTTCTATATAGTTAAGAATATGTTCAGTGTACAAACCCAGGCTTTTACCTTTGTATGGACAGTGAATTTCACTTTGTCCCTCTCACTGAGTGCATCTGAGATATCCACTTGCAGAGCAGCATCAGTCTGGAGATCTACATTTATTGCTCTAAGCTAAACAAAGAAAAATCTATTTAGCTTAAATTTAAAAAAAAAAAAAAAGAGTTAATATATTTCCTTATTCTCCCCTTGAGAAGAACCCTGATCCTGCAATTCTCAATATCCTTAAAAGACTGAAGACAGATTATTAAAAACCCCAACATTAAAAGATTATTTCCAGTGGAAAAAGAAATTCCAGTCGTACTCCTTACGGCACACATGACCATACAAATAATTTCCTTTACTGTACTGCTTGTTAGTGCACTATTTTCATTTCTGTGTATTGTTAACTTGCTAGTAATTGAGATGGGCAAGACAAAGTACATTTACAGGCAGCAACAAGTTCAGTAGGTCCTTCTCTTCATTTCACCCGCTCCCCCAAACTGACAACCTGCTGTAAATAAATGTACTTGTAAAGGTAATTATAAAGGTACTAAGAGTTGAAAAGGTACTTTTAAGGAGAAAAGCAGTCTTATACTTCAAAGAAGCAAGAACTATTAAAAACCTGGTTTACTCACATTGTCTTACACTATTCTTTTGTTTAACATTTCCCATGATATACCGAAAAAGCAAACAAAAAAAAAAATCCTGAACTTCACAGACCTGACTCCTTGGAAATATTTTTCTGGAAAAAAAAAAAAAAAAAAAAAAAACCAGACCAAAACAAAAACCCAAACCCAATATTTCAACCTGTTCAAAATCAGCACAAGAAATGGCAAAAGTGCAAGGAATACGCATTTTTTTTCCACAAGACGTGAAACCTGAACTCTCTCACAAAATAATCCCAAAGTCACATTGAAAAGAAAATGAGACAACAATCAAATATAGAAAAATTGGAAGATTATCCGAGTACCACAATGTTTGGCAGTAACTGGACCAAAGGCTTCAACAGTACTTGATGAAACTAAGCTCATCTAGACCCCAACTGGAAATTCAAGTCCCCTCACCCTTGCACCCTTGTTGTTCTAGAGCAATTTGTCCCATGACAATTTCATCATCATGATCAACAGACATTCAGAATATTTTTTAGAAGTACTAAGGCTAACTCTGAAATCTTCTCCAATCACATTGTCAAAAAATATTTCAATGTCATACTCATGAGGCTTACTTTTTACTGAGAGGCTGTTTTCTTTGATGCTGCATTTTTTCTAGAAATACCACATTCTACAGTATAAAACTGCTTTGCCATACAAAGATACAGACTTTTTCCTGCCAAATTTTTCAGGACTGCATTTTGAAATCCATACTCAAGTACAAAAATACTTTTAAGTATCACCAACACACAGTACAAAGGTTATACATGAGCAGACTTTGAAGGTAACACTGCAAGGCACCGGAACAGCACTAGGAGAGAAGCATCAACCGCCACGTCTTGTTTTCTGCCAGTTATCTTAATCCTTACCTTAAATCATAGTGGTCAGCTCCCACTCTAGTTTTAACCTCAATGCATGGACAATTCTGCTGCTTATGTAGCAGCAACCAGATTAATACATCTTAGAAATAATGTATTAAAGTAAACCAAAATCATACACTAACATATTCTGCTAGGGTAGCAAAATCTAACAGTTCAATAGCTATTACACAAATAGCAATAGCTTTTCCTTACAGCAAAGTTGGAAATCATTAAAACCACTGCACAGTAACATATTCACAGATGTGATTCAGGCATCGCTTTTTGTTTTGTTTTCCTAAGGTTTAGGGGATCACTGCCTCACACAAAGGCATATTATCATGCAACAATCCATTGCAGATCACTTCTCAGAGGCAGAATCTCATAGCTCCTACTGAGTTTCCAATGTGCTTAACTTCTAATTTAGGAAAGAAAAATATAATCTGACATACCAATGTCTGCCTTATGTCATGACACCACATTTTTCAGCTTGTAAAAAAGTTTTTAGTGGTTACCCTGTCTGGGGTACTGTTTGTTTTTCTCCAGTCCCCCAGAATACATTAACAAACAGAGTAATCTCAGCAAATAATCTGGATTATCCAAATGGTATTTTTGCAGTCTTTCACAGGTCACAAAAATTGCTACTAAAATATTTCTTTTCCCTCCTTTTTTAAAAAGTGGTACAATACAAAATTCTAAGATTCAGTACAACAGCTGTTCAAATTTGTGACTAGTGCATATGCAGTCTCTAGTGCAGCACACCCTGGCTGTATGCACTATTCACAACTTTAGAAACAAAATGCTTATCTGTGCTGAGAAAATTAAGAACTACCTAAATGTGACAACATCACTCATGACATAACTGTAAAAGACTATTTGTTTGATTTATACTGAGTTAAGTTTGTAACAGTTTTGAAGAGTTTAATCATATGTTAAATTATGCTGTGTAGCTTGACTACCAACGGGGAACATTTTCATCTGCAATGGTAATGAAGCATTTATGAAAGGTGTCAAAGACAATCAGAAAGTTGAAGGACTTTAAATGTATCCATGTGACACAATGGTTCACGTTGCATTACTGGGAATTAAATTCACAACATCACACAACAAACTTAAGCAATCACTTCATCACTACTTCCAAAAGAAAACCACCACCAATTGATGGTTTCCTAGTCATGAAGGGAGTAGAAAATGAAAAAAAAAAAAAGCTACAAAACCTGATTTGGATGAAAAGTCTGATTTGGAAGAAAACTGAAACGTAAGTGCCTTAAATTCTGAAAAAAATGGAGGTGGGATACAGTCCCTTTGTACCTTGCCCCCCCTCTCCCCAATCTAAAACATGCCACATAGCACAATAATTTTATGCTTAGATACATGCTCTACACCCATACCAAACAACTTGCAAAACAAAACCTAATTTAATTTAGCTGCTTTACAGTTTCCTGTGCTATACCAAGAAAGTCCCTGTTTTATTCAAACGATCTAGAAAATACCAGAAGCCAAAATCAGGGCTAAGTGATGTTACAGTACTAAAAGAGAACACAATGCAAGTAGAGGATTTAGCACCTAAGCTCTTGCTCAAGGATCAGTTATACTTCAAATGATAATGGAAGGAAGCTGGTAGAGACAAGGGAAACAACCAAACCTTACATTGCCGGGTAATGTCATCAAGTTAACAACAGTAACTTCTATGCTCTAAGCTCTTTCAAAAATGTTAGAGAAAAGGACCCTTTCTTCGGCATGTTCTTTACAGGCAGATAAATACACAGAGCAAGGGAAACAAACAATACTTTTACAACAAAAGATTACAAAGTGTCTTCACAGCATTGAGTTTCTAGCAGACCTGTTCTAAGGGATAGCTCATTTCCCCTAAATGAGGGGACAAGAGCATTAGCCAAGTCGGCTAAAGTTTATAAAGATATAAAATACACAAGACAATACTAGTAGAGCAATACTATACCACCTTTCAAAGCGGGTATTGTTTACATTAGTGAGAGCACAAAAAAGCCCAACAGGAATCAACTTACTCCAAGCAAACTCAATAGTACCTTCCTAAGTGAGATTTAGAAAAGCAATTCCCCTAAGTTCATTTTATGCACACCATTTATAATAAGTTCCTTCTACAGACCACCCACTGCTACTTCCTCAAAGATGATTCTCAGTGCTTTGTTTTACAATTCTCCGGAAAAGGCTCCATATGGTATAACACAATTGTTTGAGAATTACTGTTCTATGTGGCATCGACATAATTTCCAGCCCACTTTTCCATCCCATCACCCCCATGTTAAACTTAACACAGCTGCAGCTGACCAACATGACTCTGAAGAGTTAAAAGTACAGTTGTCATAGCTATATCTCAATTCTAGAGAGGAAAGAGTACTGATTTGCAAAACTAAAAGCTCAATTACTCTAACCAGAAGTTGCCATCCATGCTCTCAAATAAAGGCTGGACCTACTACTCGTTTTTTAATCACAAACAGAGGAAGGCGACAAATCAGAACCAGGAAAACACTTTATGAAAAGCTGTTTATTTTTACTACTGCTACTAAGAAAAAAGTTATGGTTTTGAGGATTAAAGCATAGCAAATCTGTCCATGAGCAGACTGCCAGTGTTGCTTTTGATTAGATTTTCTGTACCACAATCAAAATCAGGCAGATAACCTATGTTTTAACCCCAGGAATTCACACACCAGTGAAAGAAATAAAACTCCAGTGTGACTGAAAATAAGAAACCTAAAAAAATTAGGGAAAGGAGGAGGACACTGTTCTGGTTTAATTCCTCAGTGCTGGATGAAGATGGGGGAGGGGAAGGAAAAAAAAAAAAAAAAGACTGCACTTGGCCAACTGAGATGATGTAAGTTGTCCAACAGCACAAACAAGACTGCTAAGAGATTTCTTAAGGCTTTCAAATTACCCTGTGAACTCTGACTACCTGTAGCCTTAGAGGGAAAACTAATAACCAAACAAACAAACAAGTTTCACACGGGATCAGATTTGCATTGTTATATTCTACCCGCACCTTCAGATAAAGACAACTTATCTGTGCACTTCATACCAGGGACGACCTGTGTAAAATACAACTCCATAATTAACAAGCTCTTCGGTCCTTGTTCTGAAGACACTCAAAGGACAACAGTTTCCACCTTCTCTCTTTTTCATCCAGTATTCTTACTAAAGTAGCTGTATAATTAAAGGGAAAAGCTCTACAGTGGCCAGAATTGGCCTAATACAATACTAGAATTCTTTCTTTAATTTCAGGTCATAAACCGGAATATAAAACACACTGAATTCCTACCACCTGCATACAGGCAAAAATCGCTTAGTACTTACTGTTATATTTGACACTTGAGTATGGCATGCATTACAAAAGGGTATAACAACCCAGTGTTTTTCAGATTTTGTATTTTTAATAATATACTGGATGTAGCCACTTTAATAACCAGCATCAGCCAAGGCAACCTAAGCAACCCAGAAGCTGCTCTCCTACCTTGCTCGGAGTCAGTCTTTCTCAAGGTATAACCAATAAGGGTAATCGGTCTGAATAAGTTATACACACTAGATTAGCTGATTTGCTGCTCAAGTGAGGCAGGCAAGTTAAAGAAAGATGGATGCAGCAGTTAGAAGAGAAAGGAAGGCCAGAAACTGCAGGGCAGAGAAAAAGGTTTTCTCAGTAAGGAAACATAATCATGGCATCCTGTCCCACCAACAGAACTTCTTTTCAATAAAGAGTTTACTACGCAGCGTGCGCCTGCAACCTAAACGTCCCATTGTTATCTATGGGAGAGCCTCTAGGGCCTAAAGAGAGAAGAGAGGGCAGGACTATTTCACCTAGGCCCTGGCTCACGATTAAAGATGGAACCTGGCGCTCTCCACCAGGCTGGTCAACCTGGTCAGGACCGCAGCACAACGGGGGCGTGCGCAGGGGAGGGGGGGCGCGTATCGGCGCAGAGCAGAATACCAACCTCTAGCAGCACATACAGCCCCCTCGCAAGCCATTCCAACAAAAGCACGAAAGAGCGGCCCTTCCGAAACTTGGGTGACAGAACAATGAAAAATTCAAGGCAAAACACGCGCACGCAGAGACCAGTTCCAGAGGGGGGCTCTGCTCCCTCCTCATTAGCGGACGCCGGCAGCCGAACACCCCGGACCCCCGGCCGCCTGCCGCCCCCGGCGTCCCGCGTCCCCCCCCCCCCGGTACCCACCGCCCAGCGGGCTCCGGCCAGGCAGCGGCCGGAGGGCCCCCCGGGGGAGGGGGCCGACCCTGCCCTCCCGCACCCAGCCCCCAGGCGCCGGGGTCCCTAACGCCTCCCCTCACGCGGCACTTACACCTCGGTCCTCCTCCGAGAGGAAATCTGGGCCGTCGTCCGAGCCTTCCTGCGGGGGGCGAAGGGGAGGAGGCGGAGCGGGCCGGGGGGACGCGGAGGGGCACGGCCGGCAGCAGGGAGGGTGGGGGGAGACAAAGCGCACAGGTTAGCGACCCGGCCGCACACGCCCGCCCCGCCCCGGCACCGCGGCCGCCCCGACACCCACCATCATGGCTGCTCGCAGCGCTCCAGCGCCCGCCGGCCCTCCCCCCGCCAGCCCGCCCGGAGCCCAGCGGCGAGGCGGGGCTGCGGCGCGCGGGGGCGGGGCGAGGCGGGGCTGCGGCGCGCGGGGGCGGGGCGGGGCGCGGCGCGGCGCGGCGCGGGGAGCGGCGGCGGCGAGCAGCGCCTCTCGCGAGGGAGCGGCGGGCGCGGGTCGCGCGCGCCTAACCCGCCCCGCCTCGCCCCGCCCCCTCCCGCGCCAGCGGGCGCGGGGCGGCCGTTGAGGGAGGGAAGGGCGCGAGGCCGCCGTTGAGGGAAGGGCGGGCTGGGCGGGCGTGAGCTTCGGCCGCGGCGAGGCCCGGTGGCCGCGGGCTGGGGCTTGTCCGCGGCGGGGGGAGGCGAGGGGAGCCGCCCCCGGGCGGGGAGGCCGCGGCCGTGGCCGCGCGTGTCGCATCCGCCTCGGTTTTCCCCTTTGCTGCGTGGGTGTGCGCTGGCCCGCGCGGCGGCGGCGCGCCTAGGGCTCACGGGTGGGTCTGGCGAGCGGCGGGACCGTGGTGGTCAAAGTGCAGCCACACTCCGGGGGTGAACGGTTCCCGTGCGCGGCGTGCAGAAGCGAGGGTGGCTTTGTTGGCGCGTGCGAAACTCGAACGCTTGGCGCGCTGAGGGCAAGCGTGCAAAACCTCTGGAAATGTACGTAACGGGCAGAACTCTGCTGCCGTCCCTGACCTTAACTCATAACCGATGGCTCTCGTGCTGCCCTGCTTGCTCTTCTTTCCGTCATTTCTGTGAAAGATGGGTTTCACAGCACCAGCCCGTCGCCACATGCCTTCTTACAAGCCTATGTGTGAAACGGACTACACAGTTACACAGTGCTAGAAATTAAGTGGTTTATAATACACCTTTGATTTATGGGCAGTTATGTGACTAAAACTGATGACCGCCTTTCATTCAGACTAAGAAATGGAGCCGTTAAATGCCCCTTTGTCTAATGACAGTGGAAAACATCAGCGACTGCAGACTAAACCGAATGTAAGCGTGGAGGGTAGGGAGTCCATGCCTGAGACTGCATTTTTCTGTGAATCAGAGCTAGAACAGCCAAGAAACAGCCTCAGGGTGGGGTTTCATGATCGGCAGAAACCAGTGTAAGCATGTGCCATTCCTAAGAGATGGTGGCAGGTGTGGACATTAGCACTCTCGTGGGTGTACAGTCAGACAGATGAGGGCATTGATCCAGCTGCAAATTAATGCTGCAACAAATGATTAGTTTCCGTCTGAGTCAGCTCCATAATTGTCATGGTTTAACCCCAGCCAGCAGCTAAGCACCACGCAGCCGCTCACTCACTCCCCCCCCATCCAGTGGGATGGGGGAGAAAATCAGGAAAAGAAGTAAAACTCCTGGGTTGAGATAAGAACAGTTTAATAGAACAGAAAAGAAGAAACTAATAATGATAATGATAACACTAATAAAATGACAACAGTAGTAATAAAAGGATTGAGATGTACAAATGATGCGCAGGGCAATTGCTCACCACCCGCCGACCGACACCCAGCCAGTCCCCGAGTGGCGAATCCCTGCCCCCCCACTTCCCAGTTCCTAAATTAGATGGGACGTCCCATGGTATGGAATACACTGTTGGCCAGTTTGGGTCAGGTGCCCTGGCTGGGCATGAGAAGCTGAAAAATCCTTGACTATAGTCTAAACACTACTGAGCAACAACTGAAAACATCAGTGTTATCAACATTCTTCACATACTGAACTCAAAACATAGCACTGTACCAGCTACTAGGAAGACAGTTAACTCTATCCCAGCTGAAACCAGGACAATAATCCAGCCAAGCCCATAGTTACACATGCACTAGTGGGACCAGACCACCGCTTGCCACAGTAGCACCATGGATTTAGACTGGACTAAGCCGATCAGGAAACTACACCTTGAGAAATGCTACTCATGCGGCCTCAAGATAGGTGAAGAGAAAGCTTTCTGAGCTCTGTACTGCTTAGAAGTGTGCTTTGGAATTCAGAAATGGAAATTGTCTCTTGGAAGTTGTTCTTAGCAGGGCTGCGGAAAGAGGCCTTTGACTATGCATTTTGTAAATAATTAAAAAAAAATCTGTTCTCTAAACAATTTTCAAGTACGTGGTCTGTTTCTATCTTGATACAGACATGCACAACATCATCCAAAGTACTGACTTACTACTCAGGTCAAGAGAAGTAAAAATATTTTACAAGATACAGAGAAAGAGTATGCGACCTCTGTTTAAACACTGACCTGGTCATGCTGAAGGGGTGAAGACAAAGCCACACAAGGAAACTGATTTCTGGGGGGGTTCACCTGCATTCGTTAGCATCCTGTTCTGTGCACAGTCTGGGCTCAATACCATACCACCACGCCACCTAGCAAACATCTATTTTTCTGGAAAAAAACTAAAATCAGTGACAGAATGAGCTTTCTTTTTTTTTTAATGTTTATTATTTATTGTTAATACGGTTTTGTAGGACCAAAAAACCCAAGTCAAAGAGTTGAGGAAAGGCTTCACAAGCGATGGAGACACAATTCCCTCTCCCAGGGGACAGCTAAGTAGTCCAGCTGACTGGCATGAATCCAGCAGGATGACCATTTCAGGAGCATCTACAAAAAGTAAAGTTATATGGCTTTCCAGTGTGCCTCTGGGAGCAGTTCAGTCATGTTTTGGATGGTGCAGAGGCTCATGAGGGACATATATTCCAAAACAATAACAGTACTGTGGCTCTAAAGGTGGTCTGTACCAAATGACACCAAAAGTGCTTAAGCAGCAATGCTATCCATGATCCTAATCTTTCATACTGCCCTGATCGACTTATTCCAGCTCCATGTCTTTTGTCCCCATGCTCCTCCCAGCTGGCAGAGCAATGCTTGCTGCATGCTCTTTCTGCTTCAGCAGCTGAGAGACAGATCATATATGCCACGGAGACATCCTAGCTAGTAGGTGGGAGAAGAGGACTACCTCTTCTCAGTGCTCTTCTGTCAAGACTCAGGTTAATGAGCCTGCTCTGAGGCTGCAGGATCACATTCAGTTTCCTTCGACAGCTGAGGAGTTTCCTTTGACAGCTGAGTCTTCCACCTAAGGAGTTTCCATCTTGGCTCTTTGCACACTCTCCTCTATGTCTACACAACAATAATAAACCAGGTCAATGAACTAAATATATCCCAGCAAGAATTAAATTACACGTTGTAACTGAGGCAATCTGACAGCCCTTGGTACCATCCCATTCCTCCCCTCCTTCTCCACACACCTCGCTGTCTACTTTATACCAACGCTGGTCTTCAGCAGGCCCTGACTCCAGTCAACCTGTCTCACCAGCAGAAAAATTACACGGGAAGGGAAAACCATTTTGACGGGTGAGTTGCATTGTCTCTGATAAGCTGTATGGCTGGCCCAGAGGAGGATGCAGGAAGCCAGAAGAAAGGAATGTCTGGGGGTCTCAGATGACATCTTGAGAAATTATTCCCTTTACCAACAACATCTCACTTTTGCTCCAGGACATGGTCTGACTCACTCAGCTACTTATTTTTTGTCTCATTTTTCCTCCCTTTTTCCCTCATTTTTTCTTTTCTGCTACCGTGTTTTATTTTGTCTCATTTTTAGCTGCTGACCATTTGAGGCAAGGTTCATCATTATTCGGAGTTTACAGAGCCATAAGTAGAAAGAGGGACCGATCCTGCGCCAAGTAGGGGAAAACTGCAGTCCCGTAAGCCATAGGTCTTCAGATGTTTTAAAAACATTCCCCTGCAAAAACCCATAATGTCAGTAGATGGTGCTATATACATAGTTTTAGGAATGCTTTTCGGCCGAGGTTTACCCAACCGGTAACATTTCCTTTGTGTTTGAGTGTAATATCCCTGGAAACCTAGAAGCCACATAATTTAAGAAATATTTGGCTTTTATCAGGGAATCACTGCAGAGACCTAAAAGCTTTCCACTCCATGGCGTCATGTCATATAGTACTACCTGTACTGTATGACTAATCATGGAGTAATTCAGTGAAAGCAACTGTTTGATGTATGCAAGTGCTGTAGTTCTGATATTTCATTAGCTGATATATATTTTCTAAAAGTGTGAGGAGCTATTCTTCATGCACTTTTCTCTTTTGAGAAGTCTCTCAACTTCCCTTTCTAAACCTAATTACTCTCAGTTTCCTTCAAACAACCTCATGTATTGTTTATGTGGAGCTCAAATACAACATCTTGCAGACAAACTGTGGTCATCAGGACCAGCTTTCCTGTATCTCAGTGCCAGATTGATTCCTCCTTTCATTTCATCTTTGAGATGAAAATATTTTACTCCCTTACATACTTCATTTAAATTTTTCTCTACAGCTGCTAACTGAAACTGTATTAAGGAACCGTATCATTAAAGCTATATTGCAAGGCTTTTTTTGTGGCAGAGCAGATAATTACATTTAAAAAAGATGAATCAATATTTACCTTTTATTTCTGTGGAAAACTAGAGCTTTTAAGTGTAATGTTTTCAGAAGATTAAGGCTGAAGGAGAAAAAGGCTTCAAAATCCTATTACAAAACCAGTCTAAAAAGCTCAGTTAGCAACAGAGGCTTTTTACCTGTTATGGAGATAGATCACGTTACAGCAAAAAACGACTATCAAACTGATCATATTCCTTTAGGAACACAAAGAGGTTGTGAGCAGGATTAAAAGAACAGAGGGGGAAAAAAATGTGTAATATTCTAGTGAAGAAAGCGAAATATAGCTTAGTACAGTGTGTGCCTAGTAACTTCTAGCCATTCTGAAGAACAATAATTTCCATCAGAAAAAAAGAATCTGTTTCTCAGTATGGAATAGACTTCTGTGAATTCCAAAGCGTAATGGGGCCATATGCAAATAATAAGGATGTGTGGGTTTCTATTCAGACTGCAGGGACCCTGAAAAGGCTCACTCTGCAGTTTTAAAAATCCTGGCCTCCTTGTGCCAGATGCTGACTATATGTATGCATATACATTGTAATGCAATTCAGCACACTTCTTCCCTAGGAAATAATCTGATTTTTTTCTTTTTTGCGTTTTAAAAATTCATTTACATGGCATTATAGACACATTCTGTCTTTGTCTGCCATGAATGACTTAATGCCCATATAGAGCTACACTGATGTAGAAAGTTGAACAATCTAAAGCCTCATTTTTCACCGGTGCCATGAACTAATGCCAAGAAGCTGTAAGGGGAAGAATACATTATCCAGTAAACGAAGGTAAAAATCACTTATTCTGAGCTCTGAACCTTTTGAAGGTTTTTTTCTTCTTTGGATTGCATACTGTTATTAACCTAATCGTTGTATTTCTATAATAGACTGCAGGCAATCATTGCTCTACAGAAATACTTCATTGGAAATGGGTGCACAAGGAGACTGCATCTCCCATAGCTCCTATAGGCTTGTCTAGGAAAGAGCCTATAAAGAAGCTCTGTCCTCCCCTGGCACACAGGGATGCATAGAAATGTTTATAAATAAAATCACAGACTGATCAGCATTTCGGCTGCCTACTCTGGATTTAAAGCCATTGAACTCATCTCTTTTCCTAAACTCCAGTCCCTTTTGCTTTATAAACCAGCTGAAACATGGAGCACTTCAGAGAATATTCTGAGAGAATCCTTTTTTTATCACTCTTCCCAATTCTTAGTATGTCTTTCTTTAAGAGAAAGACAGAATTTCTGGCCTCACCTTTGCTCCAGACTAAGGGTTTTACTTGCACCAAGTACTGGCACAAAATTCTTTAAATTATTGTAACAGAAGTTACTATTATAACAGAAACAGAAAAACCTTTTTGTTGACATCACAGCTGAAACCAGGGAGTTTCTTTTCCCACATTACTTCTCAGGTTTTTAATTTTAGAGCTGCCTGGTTTAATGCCTGGGTTGTGGAGGGCAATAGGAATG
The DNA here is from genome assembly GCF_947461875.1 of Haliaeetus albicilla. Lineage (NCBI taxonomy): Eukaryota > Metazoa > Chordata > Aves > Accipitriformes > Accipitridae > Haliaeetus > Haliaeetus albicilla. The sequence goes on along the minus strand of NC_091487.1, from coordinate 29,148,387 downwards.
CCTTGAGATATCAGCCTCCCAGTAGAGTCTTAACTCTATCAGTCAGTAACTGCAATGGTAGGAGCATTATGGGAGACTTCTCCGAAGCAGTTTTATTACACTTTTCACGTCAGATGTTGACGAGTCTGAGGTAAAAATACCAGAAGGCCATTTACAGTAGTGCTTTCATCAGGGCTAGCACTGATGATTCTTGTCAGGGCTAGGGAATAGTAGAATAGATTCAAAAAAAAAACCTCAGTATAAATAAGGCCTTGTTGATGAAATTGTGACCAAGAAGGATAAAAAGCAGATTTGCTAACACTGACCTCGTACACGTCATTCCTCAAAGGCCAGCTCTGCCCCAGCAGGGCAGCACCAGGCAGGGCAGACAAAGCAGCTCTTGTCATCTCTTGTCACTGGTACAATAATGGGTATCGGGAAGGACTGCACAACGCTGCTTATTTTGCCAGAACAGACTGAATGACACTTTCTGCCTAATTCAGTAGATACCTATTGTTGGGGACTATTAGTCATTATTCTTTGTCTTTTGCTCCCTGCTATCTTATTTCCTTTTCTCCTAATACTTTTTTGTTTGCTTTTCAATTGTTTTCCCCTCTTTTTTAGTATTTAGCATTTTTCCTTCCTAATCTCTCATTCCCCTTCTAATCTGTCTCTTCTTTTCTCTTTTGTTAGACCACCCCATTCCATGCCCCAATTTCCTTTGGTCTTGCCTGAGGGTAACTGTCTGTTCTCTCCAGCTAATGGCAAAATGACACCTCTCCCCTCAATCCCAAACCTTCCAGTCCTCTCTGTAATCAGTCCCAGATCATTCCATTTTTGTCTCTTCTTATTCTCAGTCTTATATTCAGTCTTCTATTCTCCTAATGTGCTCCTCGCTGGTTTCTTGCTCACTTGAATTTCATTGTTGCCCTCCTTCATGTCTGGCAGGTAGCCATACTCTTCTGAGCTCTTCCCTGAAAACCTTGGATGTCTCCTAGCACATCCTATGAATGCCAGTGGTATTAGAGCATCACTTGCAGCATGAAAGAATGTGATGACCACTAACCTGGTCTGCTTGAGGCAACATTCACAAGCTTGCCAACAATAACCAGGTGTCCTTTGTCTTCCTACATGTATCAGGTGAGCCTTACCCAACCAGCATGCTAAAGACTTTCTGACCAAAGGGGTCTCATTCAAAATGATCAAAGACAAGCCATGAAAAAAAAAACCCCACACCACATTATTTCTGATGTATGTTTACCAGAGAAAAAGCTGAGTTTGATAGATGCCATCAACCAGCATTAAAACAACAATCAGCTGAGGCATTATTTAATGGCCAGGGGCAGCTCTTCAAATGTGATGATGTCTGACTCAAAACCAAAGCTGCTTCCCTTTCCAGGTGAATCTGTTGTGACACTCATTACAGCACAGCTGCATGGGAGCAGCCACCCTAAGACACATCCTGTGTTTCATTCACAGTCTTAAACGCCTGCTTGCCCAGTCATCCAGCAAAAAAAAAATATTATATGCTACATTCAAATGTGTTCCTTTCTATATAGTATCTTCAGAGCCAGAGGCCCTAGGACTGACTGACTTGAGGGGTAGTCAGAAAAAAAATAAATCCGGTCACGTAGACATTGGCTGGCCAAGCCTATCACCCTCTTGGTTCTCTTTGCCTGACTTAATAGCTATGGAGATGCAGATGCTTGTTAATTTTAAATTGTGTTGGATAGCCAGTTGCAATAAGAGGCATGGGTTAAGATGCAGCCACACAGACCACTCACTGTTAGGCTTCCCTGCAGTTTTACTTCCAGCTGTCTGCTTTTGAGTTAACATCTCCTGAGACAGCTTAACTTGACTGATGGTGCTCACTGCAAAACAGCCAGGATGTGTGCAGGGTGATCGTAATAGCTACACGGAATAACTGATTCCCATAGCGTGGCCGCCAGCACTGGAGCTGCAGCCCATGCTTCCAGACAGGCCAGTTCTGGCTGGTTTATCACACCATCTCTCTGGATCTGGAGATGCTGAACATGAAACAACCATAGAGCGCAGTTTGGATTAAGCCCATCAAAGGTCATGCTGCTGCTGGAGGGGAAGTCATGCCTCCCCCTGTGCCCCTACTCCCTCTGCTGTCCCAGCGCTCCCTCAGTGCAGCCCCGGGGGCAATTTACCTGCTCTTCTTGCAGGATCAGTTTCCAGCTGGCTCACTTGAGCCAGCACGACAGGAACATAGGGAGAGTATGAAGGGCAGCACCCCACCTTTCAGCAGCAGTGCAGTTTTAGATTGGCTTAAACCTTTCAGGAAACCTCTTGTGGCATTAATAATGGATTATTTCAACCTGCACTTCAACAAAGATGAGCCCACAGGTACATTACAATAAAGCACCCTGCTGTGAAAACCCAGTGGGCACACCAGGAAAAATTCACGTGGCCCCTGCTATGGTGTTTTAAACTAGTGGGGTGGTTTTCACTGATGGACAGGACGTGTCATCGGGGAAACACACTGAGCCTGTCTCAGCGCAAATTCAGCTGGGATAGCTTGCATCACAAGAGAGATCTGCACAAAGCATGCACAGCTGCAGATAACAAAAACACCTGTCCATCAGCCTCTAGTCACCACAACTTTATGATGTTGATCAGGCCACGCTATAATCTGGAATGAAGGCTAATGGAATAGCATTTGGATCTCCATTAGCACTTTATTCAGTTGCAATAGTCCCACAGTCAAGGCAAAGATAATATGATACTATTAGAGGTTATATCTTTGCAGGCAGAAATTAGAACCATAAGTCTGCATTTGAGAGCAAACAAGCCTTGTGCTGCAATGTGGGGAACTGAAGCATTCAGTAATTGAGACACTGACCTGTACTGCATGTGGTCAGAAAGAGAGATACTGTAATGTTCATGAGCGGGTCCAGGATCAGCTCTTCAGAGAAGACCTGAGCGCTGTTACAGGATCAGGTCTTTGGAGAAGAACCAAGCAGTGTTACGGATGCTTTTTGTCCCAGCTGGTCAATGTATGGTGGAGGGAAGAAAGGAAAGCACTGGTGCTTTGACTTTGTTTTTTCTTTTTCCACACTTGTGCCTTTTGACTTCACGGATTTTTGCATCTGAGTGGGTGGATCTGATGGTGAACAGGTGAACCAGTCTCACTGATAATTTTACATGTGGCCAAAGGGAATGCTGGGCCACATGGGTGGCTCTGCAGATGTGAACTGAGCAATGGGAACCAGCCTAGGAAATGCTTCCAGTCCTCCCATTGGAATCAAGCTCTCTCCTTCCCAAGGTACAAAAACAAATCCAGAACATTAGTTTGGGTTTGGGAAGGTCAGCTGTGTTATCCTAACTGCTGTGTTCAGATCCGTCCACAATTATCACAGCAACTGTGATATGTAGAGCCAAATCCTGCTGATACATGGAATAGCATGGGCACCAGAAATTCTTCTATCAATCAGGGCAGTGTTTGACTGCATGCAAAAGGCAGGGGGTTGAGTGTCCTGTTCATTGCTGCTGAGTTCCCAGGCCTTCCTGTAAGCTCTCTGCCCCTGTGGCAGACACTGTACAAGTTCACAAAGCAATACATACCAGGACTGAAGCAGGGAGCTGTGCCTCAGGACTGGTGAGGCATCCTCATCCAGGCCAGGGAAAAAACAGGAATAAATTCAGACCCTCCTCTGGAGTGGGTTCCTTGCACTTTGTGCACTAGGGCTGTTAAAGGCAGCTTTGGCACTGAAAGTATAAGGACCTGCAGGTACAAAAGAAACACAGATCCTTAATAATCTTTATTTTTGAGAATTATTTCAGGGAGATTACCCACCTGAGCAAGACAGTCAGGAATGCACCTCCTTCCACTCAGCTCTTCTGCTAGTGCAAATCAATGTTTTTCCATTAAAGTCAATGGAGCTTTGCTGATTATATGAAGTCAAGATCATTATGTACAGTTTATTGGCTCTAGTCATTTGATAATACTCTACAATGGGAAATCTTTTACCTCCGCTTCTTTTATAAAGCACAAAGGACCCATACAGTTTCAGATCATTATATTTTGCTCTAGTCCCACCTTCTCAAAAAAATTCCTTTTGTTATTTCTCACTTGAGAGGGCAGCTATGACTAAGTGGCTGAACAAAACCTTCAGATTTACCAAACCTGCAATGCAGCTCATTTTCCACCCTTCACAGCAATGCTATTCTTGGAATCACACTTCGAAATCTCCCCACCCAGAGAATCAGTGCTTTACAACAAAGGTAGTCACCAGTGTAAAGCCCAATTGCAAATGCACAAAATGAAAGTTTTAGGTTAAATTTTGCCTTTCACATCTCATAGAAAAAGCGTTTCTTTGCTGTATTTCTTATTTTACAGCTCCATATAATCACCCAACCGTAGCACTGAAGACTGAGGGGTTCCAGTAATACATCCTGGCAATGGATTCCCCCTCCAGTTGGGGCTGACCTTCTTAGCTCTGGACTTCATGTAATCCCAGTCATACAGTCACAAAACCAGCTCTGAGCCACCAACAGCTAAGACTTTTGCTTAATAATGACTACTTTATCTTAGAATATATGTTAATTTGTGCTCCATAAAACACCCCAGTGTGGTGTGCTGGTACAAAACTGTACCAAGCAAGCGCAACAGAACTGAGTTACACCAAATTGGTACCTGTGGGACAAGCTTATGGGAAAGGACAGCAAAAAGTGTCGTACTGGTGATTCATTAGGTGATGCTCTTCCCTCTGCAACGATTCTGAACCAATGCCCTAAGGTACATGTGGCTCTGACTTCCACATGAATCATAAAATGCTTTGGCTTCTTGAGATGTGATTGTGTGTGACATGCATAATCTTTGTGACAAGCTAAAGCAAATAACAAGAGCAAGTAAGGTTCAATCAGGTTCAGTAAGGCTCTTTGTTAAATCTACACACTTTCAGCTCAAGTCCCCTCCTAGCATTCTAGCAATTCTTCTGACCCCCTCCTCTTTGAGCCACCTGCAGTTCACATCTGGTTCTGAATCTAAAACACATCAGTACTGAAATTTATTTTAAGGACGTGCAACATCACAGCTTAGTCTGAAGTGCTGCCAGCTATTGATTCATATCAGGCAACAAGGCTATGACGTAGGGCTCCACAGTAAGATAACAGCACACCCCATAGTTGAAAGTTGGCTAAATGACGCTTATAGAATTTGTGAATGCCACCCACAATAAAGTTTATAGCTTTTGTTTTCATATTTCCCTTCTTTTGTACATTTCTGAGACACTTTTATAATTTTTAATAGAATATTAGAAAATTACTTCATTTGTTCTAGTACTTAGCATTTTTATTTTTAATGAAGTACCAAATACTTGGGGCTTAATTCATTAACAATAAAAGTCAGATACCAATCTCTTAATATTAATTTTTAGATATATTCAAGCAAGGCAATAAGTGAACTAGGCAGCTGCCAAAGCATGTACATCTGAGCTGAATAATGATCAGGATTTTATGACACATTTGGAAGGGAAATGTAATAAAAGATAAAGAGGGATATGGAAGTGGGATAAAAATACCCACTTATCATTGATAAATTATTCTAGACTTGTTTGATATATTTATTTGATAAAATGATTGCCTGTTCTTACAGAGATAGACACTAGACCTAATCTTGCTGGACTCCTGAATGTATCTTGTACAACATTAATTAAGATGAAAATCAAGACTAACATATGAACTGTAAAGCATATAAGAAACTGACTGAAGGGGAGTCTTCTGTCAGGAGAAAGGGGAATTATTAATGGAGTTTCCTAGATTCACTCTGGGAACAATCTTATTTAATCTTCTCATTAATGACCTTGGCACAAAAAAATAGGAAGTCAATGAGCTAATGAAATTTGCTGCCAACACAAAACTGGAAGGTGCTACTGATACAGAAGAGGACTGGAGTATCATGCAGGAAGACCTTCATGGCCTTCAGAACTGCAGTAACAGAAATAGGGTGGAATTTTGTAGTGAATCATGCAAAGTGATTATCTTAGAGGGCAAAAGAAATTTCTATAAGCATGAGGAAAGAGCAGAGGAGGAGAAAGAAGTAGATGTATCAGTCACATGATATATATCAGACTCTAATGGAAGAAGGCATAGGATCCTGCGATGCAGAGAAAGCAATGCATTAATATCTTCATAACATGTAGTGTTAAGGCCTGGTCAAACATGTTCAGGAAAGATAGATTCAAACTGGACCAGGTACAAAGAGGTGCTGCTAGGGCCATTAAGGGGATGAAGAAGACTCTCTTACTGAAAATATCTTGGTGTGAACAACTAAAAGAAGAGAATGTAACATCCGGGTATTAAAAAAGGGAAAGGCAAGGCTATTCAAAATAAAGAACAATACACGTACAAAATAAAAAGCTCAAGAATATATTTAGGCTGGAATTAAAATAAGGCTTCAAAACATCAAAGCAGGATTCTGGAACATCATCTCCATTGTAGTAGTAGAAAGAAAAAAATTAACTAATTTTAAGGTGAACTTGCTAAACTTGGGGGGGGAAAAGGCAGGGGCAGGGGCAGGGGCTATATGGCTTGATGGCTGGCAACAGCAAGTGGTTGGAATGAAAGCCCCATTGGCTGGCATCAGGTTCTCCATTCCCTGTCAGCTGGATTTGATAGAAAAATGATGTGCAAACTTTCACGTGCACAGCATGGAGTCCTGACCTGTAAGCATAATGCTAGTAAAATACTTGTCTTCATCTACTGTACACCCAGAGCATTCCCCTGCTGCCATTAACATCACACCATACTGTTCTAATGATTCCAGACACTAATGAATTTGTAATAAGCATTTCTAACTTCCACTGATTTTAATGGAGCTACTCCTGATTATGCCTGGATTACATCAATCCTGACAAAAAAACACCCAATTTCATATATACTTAGCACATGCATGCACCAGTTGAATTCCAAATACACATCAGGTGAGCTATTCTGCCAGTTACTCTTGTTTTCTAACTAGTCTGTAGTAAACTCGTAATTTACTTTTCCACTCAGAACACCGCTAGAAAAAATTCACCTGGAATGCTAACAGAAAGCTGAAGTTGAGCAAACAAAGTTTGTCTCACTAACTAAACGAACAAAGCAAAACCTAAACTCTCCAGAAGTGCTGGCCCTTGGATATTCAAAGCTCTGTGACATGCTGTATATGGAGCATGCTTGCCTACACCCTTAAGAATACTATGGCATGGCAGGACTCCCAGTCTCTGAAAAGCTTGTAGTAAGGACTTCAGAATCTGAGGAATTCAGTTAATTCATATCACAGATCTTCATGGGGGAAGGGTGGCCAGAACACTTAAAAGGAGCGAAGAGAGGAAGCAAGAGCTGGAGTCAGGCATGCACATGTCTGATGTAGTGTAACTCCAAGTTTCACCTGAAGTTAAACATTTAAATGCCGTTACATGACTTGTGTGGCATTATCAGCAGCTGAGATTTGATGGACTAAATTTCACTGCTGCTGGATATATGTACAGGAGTCAGAATACTGAAGAATATGCAGTTTAAAGTATGTACATGACAAGAAGATGAGATGCAAGTGATCATCCGGCTTTCCAGATTTTTGCCTGAGATTTGCCAGCAGAGACACATATGACTACGGCAGAATCATTCACTACCTACCAGAGACCCAAACATCCGATGCTTCTGATCTATGTTAAACACATTGTGAGTGTACATATCTGCTGTGTAATATACGGACAGAGAATGTCCAATTCTTCCTGGAAGAGCTGGACTTACTGTACAAGATGTATGTAATACAATAGCCCGTCATCACCTGGAAATGCACAGAGCAACACACAGGAGCACGGCGGCTGTCATGAACACAAAGTAAGTTTAGCTCCTCCACAGACACCCTGCATACCATATACTGATCTACCAAGACCGAGGCATCTCTCAGAAACATCTGAAACATTTCAGGCATCGTGCCTTCCTAAACAAGCAAAAAAATAGCCTTTCCCAAAATAAGTGGGAAGTGTAGATTCCGAAATTCACTGCCTGGTGAAGCAGGGTTAAGCACCAGCAGAAAAGAGGGGGAGCATTCAGCCCAGCTTCTGCAGGAATCCCCTTCTCATCCCACACGTGTCATTAAATTGTCTTCGCTATGTTGTCGAACAGCACCCTCAGATGGCCCTACTTCATATATCTCTTCATCACAGACTTTTTTTCTTTTCTTTGTAAGATCAGGAAAAGAAAGTAAATCCTCACTGCAATGCTGTCAGTTTCTAGTGCTTGAGACTACAGAGGAAAGCTTGAGGTGAATTAAGCATAACACAAGGTTTCAGAAAAGGAAGCAGATTAAAACTCTTAAAAGATATGATATTAATATAACTTTTGATTATACAAAAGGCTACTTCTTGCCTTTTTTTTATTTTCTGAACATGTAAAGTTGGTAATAAGGCCTGTAATCCTTGTGGCAGTTTTTTATACATTTTATAATACAGAGATTTTCTTGATTTGACTATGAAGACTTAACCAATGAGCCATGCAATTACATTTCAGCTTTCTGTGTTTATACACAGTGTATTTCACACTATTTCTACAGCTTCAGTTTTCAATATACCATAAATTCATGCATCCATAGCATCTCCCCACACTGTAAGTACTTACCACTTTTATGGAAGTTAACAGCTGAAACCAGATGCTTTAATGATTGCAAAAAAAGGACAGTTAGGCTTCTGGCACTGAGGAAAGCATAAAATAACCCAATATGGCAATTCCCCATCTAAATGGTGGAGTCCAGATTTCACAGTAAAACTCCATGAGCAGAATGGAACTGTTCAAACATCTCAAGAGGTTATTTCAAACTCTTTGCCGCTGTAGTAAACTGTAGCCAAGTTTACTCTTCGAACAATTTCTTCGTAAGTGTAAGGCCACATATTTTTGACAAGAGAAACCAGTAAATGGATCAAAAAGGGGTTGGGTTTTTTTCTTGTTTGTTCTATGTTTATGATAAAGAATAAAGCACACTGCTAATATGAGGGAACAGGACCAGAGGAGAATCGGAGCTAGCAGGGAGCAAAAAGGATGGTGATGAGAGGAGGTGAAACTGAGGTAACTGAGATAAATGGGAAGATTGGAGGAAGCGGGTGAGCAATTTCTGCCTATAGGCCAAAAGAGGGGAAAACGCTTTAGAGGAGAAGGGACAGAGAAAGCAAATCAAAGGGAGGGGAAATGCTCAAGTTTGTCATTTTCCTCTTTAAGGAAACAAAGACACAGCAGGACTCTTATACCTGTTCAAATGGAACAAAATGTTACTGTCTATGAAAATGACAAATTCTCAGCTGAGAATATTTTTTATTCCTTTTACATACAGCATGACTTGTAACTTCACTACCATTAAATGCATTTAACATCAGTGATAACAGATACTATGACACCACAATAACCTTTCTATGCACTCTTTCACACTGTGCCCAACAGATGGAAAAGCAAGCCTGATAACATTATAGCAATTCCCCAAAACAGATTAAGTGAACTGATTGCTTCTATAACCTTCACTTTAATTTTTGGCCCCTTAAAAGACACTGAAGAACTACATTTCCACTAGTTATGAATTATCTTTTTAAAAACATAACACACGTGAAAACATCCAAACATTCATCACAGGTATAAATATTCTATATTTATCTGGAGAGCTCCAAGTTTATAACAATGGAAAATGATCTCAGACTAATATCATGAAGTAGCCAGAATATTAATCTCTCTCAAATGCTGGTGCAAGGTTGATGAGATGGTCTATGATTGTTTCAGGATTAAGCATTGCAATAATAATCTCATTCCCACTGAGTGCTCCTAAATACTCTCAGCAAACCCATTCGTCCCTTTTCCTTAACTGTGATCCCATCCCCGTACAAAGAAATATCTCCATAAAACTGGGTCAAGCAAAGAGTTTACGCTATCCTACAGTAACTGTATATTTTATATACATAATACCTCCTTCCTTTGATAACAATTTAATCCAGTCCGTATTAGACTGAAACACAATGCAGTATGGGGGAAGTGAGAACACCAAAACCAAGTAACTAACAAAAGAGAAAGAACAGAACTTCATGGGCAAATTACAGCATAAAAAAACTTGTTAGCAGAGAAAAATATAAGCTTTAAAAAGTTGGGGTTTTTTTTCCCCAAATAAGCCCTTTGGTCATTACAAGTTTTCATCTCATAGCTCAAAAACACGTGCATGTTCATATTAACACTGTAAAATGGGACTTAAAAAATCCTATGTTCTTGTCCGTTAACCACTGATGTGATCCAAACACTATTTTAAGAAGAAACTGAGAGGATCTGTATTTGCAAACAATGTTAAGATGCTGGTGCAAAGAGAAATCACTCTTCCCATCTTCACACAGTTTGGTATTACAGCAGAAAGACTGGTTATTAACACCATTTCTAAAAAAAAAAAAGAAGAGGTAAAAGCAGGAAACTCCAAGTTCCTTAAATATCTAGACAATATTTAAAGCACAAACATGAAAATATGTTATTCCATTTCTTGGATATTTGTTAGTAAACTTTTGGAAAAATCTTATCCTCACTATTCTCCAAAGAATACAGCTGTTACATTAAAGTAAGATTCTGATTTACTCTCGGTGTTAAACGTATTTTTATGTATCATTATTACTTTGTGCACAGGATAAGTGCAGATATACACAGAGCCACGTGCTTCTTCAATCCAGTGTGCACAAAGCTATTACAGGAAATATCTCAACTTTGTATTTCACTATTAGAGCAACAGCAGTCCTACCTAGTGTTCCCGAAGATGTCTTGAGCTAACAGTCACTCTGACTTCCAAAGTAAGGTAGCACAGCAATGTACGATTCCGGAAAGAGAAATTCTGGAGTAGGCATAGCCTCGTGATGTTACAGAGATGTTGCAGGGACAGAGCTAGAGTGCCAGATCCTCAGACTCTCACCACAGCTCTTTCCTGGAGTCTACCAAGACATGTACACAACTAAAGTTTGACAAGCTCGCGTTTTGTACCTGCTACCACAGCCACAATAGCTAGAAACAATTATGATGCCCACAGGTAATGCCGGTGCTGTATTTTGGCCTTATGCTGCACAGTGCTATGAGAAGCATTCTTTTCTCCCTTCTGGTAATCAGGAAAAATAAAATTCATAGCTGAGATGGTTGACTGTATTACCATAAGAAAATGCTATAATTGCAGTCTGTCCATTCTATTAAGAATTAAAAAGGAGGTGAAATGCTTTAGACATTGATACCACAGTAACCTCAACATATCCCAGGTTAGGAAATTTATCCAGCTATGCAAGAAAGCAAAGCAAACCGCTCTGATGTGAATGCTCCAACACTTCTTCAACCCTGTCACAAAGATCAGGTGTTCAGTCAGGAGCGCACTGGAAGACCACTTGACTTTTAAGAGAGTTGTCATCCTCCTTGCAAAACTGAGACCAGGCTATAGAAATAAAACTGATTGAAATTATTACTGATTTTGATGATGATGACTTTTAAATGTTGTTTATGATGTGCTGTGAGCATTATATTGGCAATGCTGAACTCCAGGCAGTTAAAATTGGAGTTGAAGTGACTGAATTAAAATAATAATGAGACCAAAGCAACTACCAGAATTATCGAAAGGTTATATATCTAAATATAGCTTGTCCTGAAAATACGTCCAACGATTGCACCTGTCAAAGTAAATCTATAAAACTGGCTAGAACCAAAACCAGGTGTTTTTGTCAGAAGAGATAAAAAAATATTAAAAAAGAAAGTGGTTATCACTGTTACCCTGATCGCTATTTCACTCAGCCTTACCAGTGAACAAGACGTTCAGCCAGCTTGTAAAGTCTTTATCTGAGAAAAATTAAGACATTCTTTTCTGTTTCCACAAATTTTATGAGTTGGGCTGTTGCACACAAACCTGAACGGGCTGACGTTCTCATCAGAATAACCCAACAGTCAGAGAGGGCACGCACGGCCAAGCATGTTCAGTGGCCACGTAGGCTAATGCCATGCATTTGTTTCCTATGGGTGTTCTACAAGATGCCTTTCTACTTTAGTCACGCAGAATAAATATTGTTTAGGAATTCTGGTTACTTGGAAGGAGAGTTCTGGGAACTGATTTTGAAGTGTGGATGCAGAGAAATAATGCAGCACTACAAAGGGAAGTCACCAACGCAGAAGAATAAAAACCTTCAGGTGACAGGTTCTGCATCAGTATAGTCAACGAAGAGCTAAAATTATGCTACTGCTTCTTAAAAGGATTTATGCAGGCAATGAATTCTATGGACCAGGAAGTATTTCATTTCTAAGTCACGCTTAAATAACAGGGCTAAGACTCTAAACTATGAACATAAATTATATTTGTCACTTGCAGTCACCTAATTAAGAACTACACCCGTTCATCCTCACTCCCAGTGTAATGGCTTAATTACTGTATTTGGTGTAACTGAAAAAATACACATTTTTAAAGGGTTGTTCAAAGGGAGCTTAGGTGCATCACCTGTATGATATTGCTAACCAAGAGCCCCATTATAGCATAGCTTCATGTTTGTAGGAGTAAAACAAATTTCACCGATACAGAGCTGTACGTTCACATTTCATTGCTTAAAAGCATTGAGACTGTGGAATCGGTATGCTCAGGCAGAGCAAAAGATAACCTAAGCTCAGCCTTCACAGCTGCAAGCTCATGATGAAATTAAAAGGAAACAAATCCTCTGCTGTAACCCTTCCCCCCCCCCCCCCCCCCCCAGATGTACAGGTCTCTATGAAAAACTGCTTCTTCTAAACCTGCCTCTGCTTCCCTGCACCTTGTTTGCTACATGCACATTCAATTTTCTGTTGAAACAGCCAAAATGGAAGAAAAGCTTAGCTCTCACATTAGCCTTAATAGAAGGTCACAGATGAAAGCAGTGCTGCCCCTAAGAGGAAGCAGACACAAATAAGGCTCTCTAAACTGGTTCTCAAAATCACATCTCTTTTTTCAACCCAATGTATACCCTGCAGCTGTGCTCACCAGAGAGTAACTGATGCTTTTAACTTTCTGCATAATAGAAAAGCTTTTGAGGAGCATAATATTACAGCATTCAATTTTTCTAAATCAAACCCCTACAATCACAGAAAAGAGAGGGGGAAAAACAGATACTAAAAGGTACAAGTGGAGATTGTCTGTAAAGCTTTACAGAAGATGGCGGGCAGATGGTAGGGATTTGCAGTGACACAGCTGTTTTTAAAAATAAAGAGGTGGAAGAGGAGAGGCATGATTACAGCTACACACACATTCCTAAGCCTGTTCACACAAGAATAAAAATTAAGCTAGCAGCAGGAAATTGAAGTTTGTGTTTGTTTTTATTTTTATAATCTGAATTGACATTTAGAAACTTTTTGAAATAGTCAGTGGCACCTTCAAGCTTCTTTTCCAATCATTAGTTTTCTAAGTAACTATGAAGTAAAGCTGACAACAGAAATATTAATCTACAATGAGATATTAAAAAGACAATGTCAAAATTGCTTTCAGTGCCTCCCAACAGCACATATTTTTGCTGTAAGCTTTACAATATAAAAAGACAATTATATCAAATCATCAAATAAACAACATAAATTATGTTACCTATTCGAATTTCCTATGAAAGGCTTTAATTTTTCACTTTAGTACTTTTTTTTGAGATGTTATTAGTAGATTGCATAAATAAGCAATGCAAGGAATAGTAAGATGTATGGGGGTTATTGTAGATTTAACAGCAGAGGAGGTGAGGCAGGGAAATGCCCAAATTCAATAGGGTGTCAAGCACCAGATATGAATATAGTAAGAATAGAACATTTTTTAACTAAGCAGTAATTTGTATAAAAATACTTAATTTCAGAAAGACATCTTTCACTCATTTTTAATGCATATTCTCATATATGTCCCCTATAGCCACATAGAAAGCTTATGTGAGGTAAACACTAAAAAGATTGATAATCCACAGTGTAAAAGCCTGTCTTCTCCAGAGAATCCAATGAAGCTGTTTCTTGACAGCTTTGTTCACAAAATTAACTCTCTGCCAGTTAAGCTATTCCTAGATCCAAGAAATTTTACATTGAGAGATACCACTGATACCAAAAGGATAATCTTTTGATAATTTCTTCGGAGAGTCACCTTTTTCACATGGCATCAGCTCACTTTCTTCCAAGTATTAAAAATGATTTGTCAGTGTAAAGGTACTTTTTGCTACCTTTTAAAAAAAAAAAACCACACCCAATTTTCTGAACATAGGAGCTGGGACCCAACACAAGAAAAAGGTTATCCGGCACCAGCCACTAAAAACATTTTTAAGCCTACCTCCAGAGCCACTGGTGCTGGCTTTTCCTACAGCTAGGTATTGAACTGAACGGGCTGTAGGTGAAACCCATTACAAAAATGCACGTATTCCACGCACTTACTCCATGATCTCTCCTTTCAGAGTGTCTGGGCTGCTCCCAATCCAAAGACATCAGCAAAGCGATTAGCGTAGGTGCTGCCTAGCACACAAACAAACTCAACATCTGAAGACATTTAAATTAATTTTATTTATACCAGGTTTTCAAAATCAGAAATATTTCAAAGAAATTCAATACTTATAGACAGGTGCTACATTGATGATCTTTCATCCACCATTAGTGCCGTGTTTTCACTCTACAATCATTAACTTGCCACCACAAACTAAGGGGAACTTGCAGAAGTTTATAAAAAAATAGGCAGACATGAAAATTTGGTTTATACTGGAATTGGCATAAGAGAGTAAAGCTTATTATCAAATTGTGGCAATTGCTGTATTCCATCACTCTTTCTGAGGGAATGGTACAGGAGAAAAAGACTCTTCCACTCAGGGAAACACTTTGGGTTTAACTGAACATACTCAAAATCCATTTAATGATCTGACTAGGAGTGATTCTTACACTCAAGTCCATATAAATTTAAGCTTTGCATTTCTGAAATCGCCACAAGCATAAACTTCACCTACTCACCCCGGTCTTGGACCGATTTCCCTTTTTGGAGAAATCAAACCTGCATGTCAATACCTCTTCCAGAATTTACCAAATCAAACAAAGCAACTGCTGGTTTTGAAGTATTTTTTTTTAGAAGAAGAAAAATGCCATTTCTGCACAAGCTACTCTCATGAAAATTTTATTTAACATTTCTTTATCAATAAAATAACTGAAGCCAAGATACCCAAAAGTCACATCTACACGGAGATACACAGAAGATATTCAACTTGAGAGGATTTTCCTCCACTTCTTGATCACAATGAGGCCCTCACCATTTTGCATAATGACAGAAAACAACAGCTGACAAACCATTTTGGAACAGATGCCAGCTGTCTCTCATTTGTTTTATAATTCAAACAGTAACAGTTCTGTAGCACTTTATTGTTTTGTTGGTTTGTTTTTTTTTTTAAAGCAAGCCATCTGAATTGGACCTCACATCAGTCAGTCAGTCAGTCATTTCAAGAACAAACTGAAGGCAGGCTGATCCTTCTGGATCCAAAACTTGTTTTGGTAGGAATCTTACATAAATACAGTTTGTGCTTCAATTTTATATCTACTTGGACTGAGTGAATATACACCTAAGCTAGTTTAAAAAAAAACCACAAAACTAACCTTTAATATTCAACTTAGAAGCCACAGACATCTTTCCAGACTGTTTGCAGTAGAGACAAACCATAAATTTAAACACAGTACTGCTTAAAAAAGTTTACTGTCTAAAATGAAATTCAAATGGGTTTATTAAAATTTAAGATTTTCAGTTTTGGCTTTTTGAAAAGAAACCATTTATACCTTGTGAAAAATCAGTTAAAAGATCATTTCATTATACTGTACTGAACTCAAGTCAAACATAAAGCACAAAGTAGATCTTTACATTAAACTGGGCTTTGCACACAATGTGAATAATCAGAAATAGACTATTTTGAGGAATAAGAAGATTTTTTTTTTTTTTTATCTAGACAACATGCATACCATCAGTTACTTCTCAACCTTAAAAGGTACCTGAAAGGAGAGTTTTGCAGAACAAAACCAAGACTCATTAATACACTTAGTAAGTCAGTGGTCATCATGCCTTTTTAGTTAAATTCTAGTAAAGTTTAGTCTACATACAACAGCTAACACAATGAGGTGTGCAAGTCATAGGGATAGCCAGAAGCCTGAAACAACGTCTTAAAGTTCTACAGGACAAGAGAGCCTAAACACAGTACCACTAGGTTATTTAAACTATTTAAAAAAAAACAACCCAAAATATTTTGAATATTATCCGCTTCCTTGTTGAAAAAGGGCTATGGACTGAACATAAAGGGCCCGTATTTAACAGATCCACAGCTCTACTCTACCAACTTTTTAAAATAAGGTAATGATAAAGAGCATTCCTTCTAGCAGCATGTACAGTTCAGCTGCAAGTGGCTGCCTAACAGCACTCCTTTATGCATACCAGAAGAATCATGTCCAGTTTTGCCATTTGTGGATAACGATGACAAGATACAAAAGCATGTGTTTGCCATAAATAGCTCTGGCTAACGGAGGATTGCTCACACAGAGCAGATCAAATTCTCTATAAGGAGAGCATTATTTGGCTCCCAGCCAGAACATGTCCCCGATGCAAGCCTCGGTAGTGGCAAACACTTTCCAGTTCTATTTACATAGAAGCTAACAAGTAGAACAGTTCATTTAGCCTATTTCTTGTACCAAGTCCATCCTAACTGCAACACTGAAGAAACAAAAGTGATTTACCGGCTTCATATTCTGCATATAACTGTCATTACACATCATCTTACTGAAAAAGATGGCAAGCTGTAAGATTTCGTGCAAGGTTTTACTCTGACATGTAGAACTTTAAGAACATTCAGGTACAAAACACACTGCATACTTAATTACTTCGTATTTTTAAGTTTCTGACGCAAGTGTTTCATGGAACTAATGGTCTCTAGTAGTGGTAGCTTCTTTACTTTTAACAGTAAACTAGGATCAGGTCCTTTATCAAATGATCAGAACAGAGCCACAAAGTATTGTAAAGCAGTGCCTAAATCATGATTAGGAATGAAAAACTTGCATTATTTAAGATGAGATTAATGATTGTTTATGTTTACAATACTTTCCACAGAAGTTATTTGAAATATGCTTAAACATACTTAAAAACTCTATTTTCCAATGAAAACAAGGCAACGTTCTGTAATAAGCCACAAGTTTTATTGCAGCGTGGCCAGTTTTTGATCTCAAAAAACAATGTTCCATTTAAGGCTCTTTTTAATACAGAAATTGCCACCATGACTGATGTTTTACAAAAATTTAGTGTTTCAAGACTCACATGGTAAACAAGATAACTTCTACTCCTGTTCAGTAGTGTACATTCAATGGAAAACAAAAGGCATCATAACAGCTACTTCATTTATAAAGATATGCATGTAACAGGAATGAAACTGAGGTACTACAATAATTTGATGACACAGTTACAGCAACTTAATTGGCATTCCTTTGGGGGGGGGGGCGGGTCAAACATATTACAAAAAAGTGCTTTAAATGCATAGTGTTGTGTGCTGCCATGTCACAAAAATAGGCTTGTCAAGGCAGGTGAGGTGTATGAATGCACAAGAGCCTCATGGAACTGCAATCAAGTGCAACTGTAAGTAATACTGTATAGAGTCTACCATCCGACCAGTGGACAATACTTTCAAGGCATTCAATGAGCTTACCCTTTGCTGTCTGCTAGACTATTCACATTAACTATCACATTCATTGTACACGTTGCAAGGAATGCCTGCAACGTCAGTTTTGGCTAAGAGTATGACGTGAAAGCATTCCTTGGATCCTACATAAAACTACCAGGATTAAACAGTCTAATGGCAATCACTGGTAGACTGCTTAACAATGACATCTCCTTCAGGGGCATTAGGGAAGGGACTTATTTTTTTGAGGAGGGAAGGGGACAGGGAGACTAATACTATTCCAATTGAACGAGCTGCAGAAATGGAAGCTCCTTAGATCCAGATGGCACTTGTCTGTCTTTTTATAAGGGTTTTCCTTCAAGTGAAACTACCACGTTGCCTCCCAATTTCTCTCCAAGTGTTGAACGGTCCTTAATATCATCCAAACCATTTACTTGCCACTCATGTTTAATACCTGAAAGACAGACGGACAACAACGTACTTGTGAGAACCTCAACATCGAAATGGCATTATAATTAATGAGCAAAACATTTTTAGGTCCGTACCTGTAAATTTCTTTTTAATGGCATCTTTAGAGCTTGCGTAGATCATCTTGCTTTTTAAAGGTGCACTTTCAGGAGCCCTTTAAAGGAAAGAAGAAAACCACAACAAAACAGTTATTCAGCCACCCAGCGTTAACTCCAGAACATTCAATTTTAACAGCAAGCTTTGCTTTTACACACCAGAATATAAATACCAGGTCTTCTTTCTTAGATTCCTTTGTCTCATATGTGGCATCATACAAAGCATATCGGCAATCGTTCAAAGGTAGCAACTTCACAAAGGCTGTATAGGGGTCCTCCACGGTATCTCCAATGTCACCAACCAGTATCTGCTTTGACTCCTCTACAATTATTTGTTTTTTGTCATCACTTAAGCAGAAAAGAACGGCTTTCTTTCTTTTTTTAATTTCTTCTGGGGTTGAAGATTTCCTTACTTTCATGTCATTGAAAACCTTTATGACTTCATCATTCACTGTTACTCCAGAAGCCTGTAAAATGAGATCAAAGGAATAATTTCAACAGCAAAAATTAACACTCACTAGAAAAGATGATAGCCCGCAGCGGTAGATAAAGAAGTCTGCCTGCCCCTGTAAGAATAAAAATACTACACTCAGCCGGAACACATTATCTTCTGTGGAGCAGAAGATATAAAGGAGATGTAAATTCTGTACTCTCTTGTTGCAGATCTCGGTATCTTCCGCTGTGATTCTGGACAGCAGTTTTATACAACTAGGCACACAACCGTACTACTCAAGCAGTCTTCCATTACCTTATCATGCATTTGGCCTATTTGGGAGGAGGAGGAGGAGAGCCGGGGGACGACACACTGGACATCGGAGAGGAGTTTGTAGGATTGGGTTGGGACGGAGGGTGCGTTTTTTTGTTTGTTTGTTTGTTTGTTTGTTTTTTAGCGGAACAAACGCTACAGCAGCAGCTCACATCCAGCACCGTCATGACTCTCATTTTGCTGGGTGATGTAAGGCTCTACAAGCAGCAGAAATGTTTTCTGCATTGTGTCAGCTTCAACACCGCGCTTTAAAAACTCCTGAATTCTACTTCGTGCTGCTGCACAAGTACTGCTCGGCTGCTCTTCCTTCGTACAAAAATAGCAGTTACGATGTGCACAGCTCCCCATAAGGCTCGCAAGCCCCTCAAAACCCGAGCCTAAACCCAGCACGAAAACGGAACACCGACAGGGCAAACGGGGTCCTCAGGGCGAAGAGAAAATCATTTCGCAAGCCCCCCTGCGAGCCGGCGAGCCAAACCCATCCGCAGCGCCCTTGCTCTCGGCCCAGCAATTCCATCCGAAGAGGCGGGCGCCGCCAGCGCAGGCTCTCCGGGGGAGGCAGGTGCGCGGCTCGCCGGGAGCCGCCGGCTTTGTCCCCGGGGGAGCCCGCCGGCCCCCGCTCCCCGCTTTGTTCGCGGGGACGGCGTTCGCCCCAGGGGACCGGCCGTCCCGCCGCCCTCCAGCCCCGCTCTCGGCCACCCCTCGCTCCGGCCCCGGCGCTTCCCGACGGGCTCCCCCGCCGGCCGCGGACACCCCCTCGGGCGCGGGGCCCGGGCCCGGCGCCGGGCCCCGGGCGGGCCGCGGCAGCCCCTCTCCCCGCGCCCGCCGGCGCCCGGCCCCCCCCCCCCCTCGCAGCCGCGCACCGACCGGCGCTCGCACGGCCGGGCGATGCCGCAGGGAGCGCTGCGCCGCCCGGCCGGCCCCGACCGCCGGCCCCCGGCCCCGCCGCGGCCCGCCCCGCCGCCCGCTCCTGCCCCGCGGCCGCTCCCACCGCCCCTTCCCCCCGCACCCGGCTAAAATTAGACTAAAATGGCCGCCGGAGGCCGCCGCGCCGGGCCGCGCCGCGCCGGGCCTGCTCAGCCCGGCCCCGCGCCCCGCCGGGCCGCGCTGCCGCCGCTGCCCGCCGCGGGCCCGCTCCCGCCGCCCTCCCCGCTCGGCCGCGCCGCGCCGCCCTTACCATGGCGCCGGGTCCCGGGGCGGCGGCGGCTGCCTGCGGTGCGGGGCTGCTGCACGCAGGAGAGCGGAGCGGAGCGGAGCGCTGCGCTGGGGGCGAGGCGGGCGGGGACTCGGGCCGGGCGGGGGATGAGCCGCGGCGGCCGGGGAGGGCCGGTCACATGGGCCGCGCCGCCACCACGTGCCGCCGGGCCGGGCCGCGCCGCGCCGCGCCGGGCCGCCCCCCCCCCGCGGGGCAGGGCAGGGCCGCGCCGGGCCGGGCCGGGCCTGCGGGCGGCGGGGCCCGGCCGCCCTGCCGCCCCCTCGCCCCCGCGGCGGGGCCCGGCCGGTCGCGCGGCGCGGGGAGGCGCCGCCGCTGCCCCGCGGGTGCGGCTGGAAGCGCCCGGGCGGCCGCCTCGGCCCCGCGTCCCCCCGCTAGGCCGGCCCCAGGCCTACCCCGGCGGGTCGCCGGCCGTCCAGGGGGCGATGCGGCCCCTCGGCCCGGCGCGGAGCAGAAGCAGCCGGTCGGGGGGGGGCGCGGTGGCGGCAGGGCTCCTTCTGGAGCCAGGCGGGGCTGCCCCGGGCGCGGCGGCTCCCGGCCCTGCCCCGCACCTCCTGCCCGGCGCCGCTGCCTTTGCCAGGGTGCTTTGCACTGCTCCAAAGCCACGGCCCTGGCGGCGGCCGCCTCTTGACGCTTTCAGGGCCGAGCGCCGTCTGTCCGCCTGCACCCCCCGACGGGGCGGCACGGGGGACGCTCTGCGGCTGCCGTGTGCCACGGCTCCTTGTCCACCCGCGGAACGGGAGCCGTGCTGCTGCCGCGGCTGCCTTGTCTCTGTGGGGAAAGGCCCGGGGGGGCCTGGCGCAGAGACAGCACCTGTGGTTTTGAAAGAGCTGCTCAGGCGGTGGGGTGGAACACCGCACGCAAGGCAGAAGGAGCAGCGTTAAAACATAGGAAGGTGACTTACAGGAAAACGAGGAAGGATAACCCTCCCGAGGGTGTTCCACTTGTCCGTACTGAGCTGGACAGGCATTCAGGCGCAGCACACCAAACACGGAGCATTCTGCTTCTGCCCATCCAAGTGGACCAGAGGGTTGTCGGTACTGCACGGCTTTCGGCTCCCCGAACTGGTGTGCCTGAAAACCAAGAGATCCTTTAGAAGATGCAGGATCTCAGAACAGCTGTACGAGGGAGCGTGCAGCTGCATCGTGGCTGGTCAGCCACCTCTCCCCGAAACACCTGAATTGCTAATAGTACCTTGGTGGAAACCATCAATCTATTGTTTGTCAGCATGCGTGTATATACATACATGCATACAGACATGTATACACATTTCACACTGCATGGCATGAGGGACGTGGGGTTTTTTCCCCTTTCTCCATTACTATATGCTCGTGGCCACCTTGACCGGATGAGCCACTCTGTTTCCAGTCTCCTATTTGAGTTACATCCCGCCCTCTCTGTATGCAGAATTCAAGACTGAATGGCATGCATCAATATTCAAAATTTGGCCCATCAGCCTTGAAATCGCTAACCTGGAGCTATATTACCCTTCAGCTCCTTACAGCCACGCGTTCAGGACTCCCCACCGCCACCTCTTGAAAACATCAAGAGTATTAGACTCGGCGTTTTTCCAGCTGATGGCCACTTGTTGACTCTTACTGCTTGTTCAGTGCCAGCAGTGTGGGAGCCAGGAAAGAGTACCTTTATTGCATATTTGCATTTAAAGAGTCAGCCGTTACCCAATTCAGTTTTGGAATACAGTATGTGCTGCTTTTTGATCAAACAAGTTAGGATAGGTGAAAATCGTTATGGGAATTAATAGCACAAATCCTAAACCGGATAGCTCTCAAGACACAGTTTTATGCTTGGCTTAAACCAGCATAAGTCCCCGGGAGTGTCTTGACAGCCCCATTTCTGGGCATCTGCTGCTGTTGCACAGCTTCATGGACTGGGGTGGACGTTAAGCGGATTCAGATCCTCTTTGTCAGGATGGTTTAATGTCTCCCAAAACAGCCTTCCTGACGCGCTGCAGCATGTCATGGCACGCTGTGCCTGCTCAGTGTCCCAAACAGAGGTCTGCGTCCTTGCAGCCATGCACAATGTCGGGAGGCCGCTGTGGCAAATAGCAGCGTGGGGGTTCCTTTGTCTTTGCAAGCAGATGCAGCCGTGCGCGTGTGCCGTACATCCTCCAGTGCCAGTGACCACGGTTGCTGCCACGGGCTCAGCAGGCTTCTTCAACACTTGTACAATACTATGAAACCGCTGCGTGTCAGTGCCCTAATCCTGTGCCCTTGCAGTGCATCCTCAGCCACCCACACGGGGCCTCTGCACTGCGTATCCCAGGCTTGTAAAACGAAAGGTTGAGAAAGAGTTACCAGCTCCAGAGTTGCATGGCTGGGTAGATGCTCCAGGGATGACAACTCCAAGACTGTGCATGACTCACCCTCTGTCTTTACTACCATGGAAACTGAATAATGAATCAGAAGTGCTTGTTATTCTCTTCACCTCCCAAGGTGCATACCTGAGGCACACAGGGCTACCGCTGCACATCACTGACTGGCGCCTGGCAGTTGTCAGAGTACAGAAGAAGCAAGGGCTGAAGAAGGAGTATTTCATGACTTTATAGAAATCTCTGAGAAAGAAATGCGTTTACCAGAAACAGAGAGCATTTCTCAGGGGTGAAAAACAGGTCACAGGTAAAAAGAAAGGGGCTTCTCATTTTCAAGAAAATGAACGATGGACTCCTGGTGGCTGCAGCGATCAGGGAAGAAACTTGTGATAGAGCCCAGTGGTGACCTTGGAGGCCACAGAAATGGCCAGTATCCAGCCAAGAGCAATAATGACCAAGCAAATCTTATTGCTGGAGCACACTCAGACAAAGCTGGTTCCCCACCGTGGCATCTTGCTGCACTCAGGAGGCATTGAGTTTCACTACCCATGTCCCACAAGACCTGCATCCCACCAAGCACCACCAAAATAGCCCTATGATTCAGAGAGTCCAGCAGCAGCAGCACTAAAAGCTTTGTGAACGATACCCTATGCGGAGCACATGCATCTGAGGAAGCCCTCCAAGCCTCCCCTCACCCTCTGTGGATGGAAGCAATGACTCACCATGAGGCAGAAGGCACTGTTTGTTCGGATTCAACTCCTGGATGCTCATTAGTGCGAAGTGGTTGTAATGAATTACGTTGCCTTATGCATTGAAGCTCTCTGAAATCATAGTCCTTTCCTTCTGTATGCTGTACCTCCTCTGTGCTTCTCTGTCAACGTCACTAAACTCAACGTTATCATTTCAGCCTCATTTCCCATGGAAGCAAGGCCTCTGCTTGGCCTCCTCGGGCATCTCCTCTGTCACTTGGGCTAGTCCTTGTCCCAGTGACTTTTCAACTTGTTAGCTTATTTGAGTTAAATCTGGCAGAAGGATAGAGGTCGCAAAAGTAATTAAGATCCTTAATTAAGTAATTAAGTTTCATAAAATAATTCATTTGAGATAGAAGAAAGTGGGGCTGTATGCCTACCAGTTCAGCTCAGGAACTTGTTGGTTTCCTCCAGGAGACATCAGATCTGTTATGGTGTAGCCAGATTACATTCAGGAGGAGGACTACAAAGGGAAAGCAGAGGAACTTGCGTAGGTGTACATTGAAAGTCTTAATACTGTTCAGTTAGAAAAAATTGATCTTTCAAGAGAGAGAAATCCATAGGAAACTGCATTTGATGAGATCTGTTGCTCAGGGCACTTCCTTTCCCCCTTTGCTCTCTTGCGTACCTCTGGAAAACATCCAGTTTCACTCCGACAGTTCTGTATTTTCAGTGGGAGTGCAAAGAATGCCGGATAAAATCGTAACTTCTTGTAATGTAAGTGAGCATTAGAGAAAAACCCAGTGAAAGGCAAACACCGAGTTTTTATGTCTTTCCTTACACCGCAGATACATTTCTTCTAAAAAACTATACGGTAAATATATTTGACAGTAAGCGGTGGACCCTAGCGCGATTTTGCTGCGAGTTAGCAAGACTTGCGGTGCCTCCCATGGGCGCTGATCCTGGGAGCGTGCAGCGAGGGGCAGGACGCGCGTGCTGGCGTGGAGCAGGGGTCCGCAGCAAGCCCCGCCGTGGGACCAGGAGGCAGATTCCCCCCTAAGGGAAGCCGCGGCTCCACTCTCCCTGGCAGGGCCACTTCTGCCGGCTTAAGCAGCCTCTCCCACCGCTCTGGTCCCAAAATCCCTCTGGGGCTCCACGCTCTCAGTCAGCTTCTCGACGGCTTGGGCAGGGCTGAGGAGGAGCGGGGCGCTGGCCGCCGTTCCCGAAGGAGTCCGGCCATGCCTGCTGGCCTCTGCCCGCCGCGGAGACGGGAGCGAGCCGTGCCCGTTGCGTCACCCTCGCCGGCCGCCCCGGCCTCCCGTGCCAGGACATTCCTCCGGCTGAGTCACGGTCGGTCCGGGCTGCCGCCCCGCTCCCGCCGTGCTCGGCAGCCCCAGCGTGGCCCCCACGGTGCTGCCCGCCTGCCCGCCAGCTGCCGCCCCCGGCGGGGGGGGCTGCCCGCCCGGCCGCCCCACCGCCTTCCCCAGCCACCACCCGGGGCTCCAGGGGTCCTGCCCGCCGACCCTCTCGCTGCAGCAAGGAGACGCAGCTGCAAGAGGTGGCTAAGATTCCCTCGAGGTGCGATGCCGGCCTGAGCGCTGCGGTACTTGGGTTGGTTCAAGCAGCCCCTTTCCCTGCCAAGTGGAGCTGCTTTTCTGACCGGGCAGCGACGTGGCTGAAGAAAAGCCCCCCCCCCCTTTTTTCCTCCCTTGGAAAGCTCTTCGGCCGTCGGCGTTCCCCGGCCGAGGTCACCCTACGGCCCCACGCCAGGCGAGCAGGCAGGGGAGGCGGGAGGAAGCGGCGGCGTAAGCCGGTGACGGCCGGCCAGCGCGGATGCTCGAGGAGCAGCAGCCGCATGGCCTTTGGGGGCAGGGTGGAATTCCCCCCCTCCCGCCGCGACTCTCGGCGCCGCACTGGTAAGTCACACGTGCCGGTGAATCATAACGCCGGGCAGCCGCCGGCCCGTCATTGGTCAATGGACAATGAAAGAGAGATTTAATTAAAATGTTATGTCTTGCAATGACGTCGTTTTAGGGATGGTATTTAAACGTAACAAAAAAGGAAATAAAAATTCCTCCTATGAGAGAAATGTGGAAACTAATGGCAGAAAAATGGCTGCACGCAACAAAAAACTCCCCTGAGGTCTAAAATACAGGGAAACTTGGCTCAGCCTTATTAATAAAAACAGAAGATAAAAATTACTTTTAAGTAATTAGCACATATTCGACATTCACAAAGGTTTGCACATGTATAGCACTAGAAAAAGTAACTGCTATTTACCCTGCTAGCCTTCATAAATTCCTGTAAGCCCTGCAAAATGCATTTTCCCCATGAGCAGTTTCTTCCCAAGTCTCTCTTCTTGCTGCCTCTTGTTCACAGCTGAGATAAACTTACAGCATAACCTCAGGTAAGGAAGGATTTACAAGATCAGCCACTGACTACTATCAATCATTCAGTTTATTCACTTTTATTTTTCAGACAACTTTCACTTCCATGGTAAAGACGGTTTTGTTTTGTTTTGTTTTTTTACTTCTACCTGTAGCATTTTTATTCCAAGATCTCAAGGCTTTTTATTAAAACTGTTAATGAAGTATCCCTGTCTGATGAGTATTATTTATCGTGTTCGATGGGTTGCCCGGGGTCACCCGGGAAGGCTGTGGTGAGCCCAGGCACAGAGCATGGAAGCTTGGATCCCCGTCCCTGCTTTAAACCCTAAACCATCCTTCCTCCTAAGGAAGGAAATGTAGGTCAGGCAGAGCAACTATTTTCTTGAAACCTCTGTTTCAAGCAAACAGCAAAGTCAGACTTTCCTTCTCAATAAGCATCCTCTGACAACACTGAGTCTGAGGAGTTTGATGTTGGCTGTTATCTTCAACTACCAGTGTGTCCGAGACGCACATATATCTGTACATACAGTGAAGCAGAACTCCAGCTATATAGCAGACATGGATGCAATATGGTAAATCCTATCTAAAGAGAGGAAATGTGAAAAGGAGCATGATTTTCTGGGAGCACAGTAGTTGCTGTGCATCACAGAATAATGCTTACTACAGTGAAACGGCAAGAAGGGAGCCAAAGTGACCTTTAGAAAGCCAGGTGTATATAGCTGACCTATATGCTGGGTAAGTAAGTGGATTAGGGGAAGAACTGCCAGAGTGCTTTGGAAAAATAGGCTGTAACATGAAACAAGGTATAGATTTTATTATTTAATTTTTCTGATAAAAGTCCAGAAATGTTCTTCAAGCAGCCAAAAAGCAATGGTGTAATTTGCCAGATGTATCGGTCACCTGGTAAAACCTCTTCTGGATAACCCATTCCCTTTGTGTTCTTGTTCTGTATATGTAACTTTTTCCTATGAAATGAGCTAATGGCAGAGTCCCCTAAAAGTGAAGATCTCTTGCATTAAAAGCATGCCAGCTGTGAAACCAGTATGTAGAAAAAGCAAAACGTTTTCTGGTACTGCCAGCTTGTTTTCAGCTGAAGTACGCTGCTTTTAGTTTGAAATACGTTATTCTTGCTGTCTGTGTCCACAGCAGAGGAGCTGCTGCACAGAGGAGGGTAGTGCCTGGGAAGTCACGCCTGCGTCCTATTTAAGCACCATTCCCCCAGCCCACGGCATCCACTCACAGCTGCAGATGAACCCAACAGCCTCACACTCCTTCCCGGCACTATTCCAGGACACGCATACGAGTAACGTAGAGGAGGTGCCTTTAATAGTTTTGCTGGTTTCAGTCAGGAATTTCTAGCAGAGCTATAAAACTGGGATGCCTAAGGTTAGCGGGGATGTTAATGAATGCGATGGTCCCAGGAGGTGCTTCTTCAATAGCAATTTCACCCCTTGCTAACCTCTTCAAGTTTATGGCAAAAATTCCCTGCCTTTGCCACCAGAAGAAAGTTGTCTGTTATTACAGTGGGTGTTCAGCACTGTTGTACACCTCGCTCAAGCCATGCGTCTCTTACTGCCGCAATGTCCTTTTGCTATGCACATGCCTCAGCAGCATTCAACAATTTTTGCTCTTTCTCCCATTTCTTACAAATTGTGTGATAGTCCTTATATTGGCAGTCTCCAAGTTTCTCCCTCCAGTTCTGCTGCCTCTTACACTAGGATGTCAATAGACTTGCCACAGCACAGAAGCAGAATTTTTTTGTTTCTTTTTAAAATCAGAATGGAGATAAAAATGTGGTCTGTTATCTTATTCT
This sequence comes from Haliaeetus albicilla, assembly GCF_947461875.1. NCBI lineage: Eukaryota > Metazoa > Chordata > Aves > Accipitriformes > Accipitridae > Haliaeetus > Haliaeetus albicilla. The sequence continues at coordinate 29,120,997 of NC_091487.1, read as the reverse complement.
GTGCTGTGGCTCAACAGTTGGTTCTTCGCTTGCTCGCAGTATGTAAAATTTAGTACATAAATATAATAAAACTTAGACACAGAAGGAGTAAGGACAACAGTATTGTCACCAAGATAAAGTCCACATCTACAACTTTCCCAACAGCGGTTTCATCTTGTTTAGGTTTCTGAAAACTTGTTCAGCCACAGAGCAGTAACTCCTCTCAGCAGAGGAGCAGGACAGCTGGAAGGGGTAATTTCTTGAATGGCTTTAGCCTGGTTTGCAGGAGGATGGCTGCCAAAACTTGGGATGCGGTCAGACGTCTCAGCAGATGGCACAATTTAAACTGGTGCACCTCCAGGAAAAGGCAGCAATGATTTCAGAAAGCTCTTTCCCTTCTGGATAGATGCATGCAGACCTTCAAGATGCTGGGGCTAGCTGGCACATAAGGAATACGATTCAACTTTTTTACGCTCTTCTTTACAGACGAGCCCCCCAAAACGTGGACTGCCCTGAGACAGCCAGGTTTCCTGGTGGGCCAAGGAATCCTTGTTTTCCTGTGGCTGGACAAGTGCAGAGCAGCACTGTACACAGATTGCACACAGATTTTGGGCACTAATCCCAACTCTTGCAGCCTTGGGCTGATTCTGCTAATAACGTTCATCGCTCCGTGCTTCCCCTTCTACTGGAGTTATGTCACCGTGTTGGAATAAGGTCCTTGGAAATGGACGGTTTCTAATCATGATCAGCACTTCTATGATATTGTAGGTCTGGCTTAAGGAGACATCTTTGCAATACAAAAAATAATCACCAGGAAAGGATCAAATCCTCTCCAGGAGATGGAGGAAGCCACCACAAAAGTGCCAAGACAGGGGAGATTAATTCATACGGCCTGTTTAGATTGGAAGTTGCAAAGGCCAGACAAAAAGGAGGACAGACACTTTTGGTTCTGATGTTTTAATACTATTAAAATTGCTCTAGACAGACCTAGGACTCAGTCTGCAGCATTTCATCAGAATGGAAGGAAATTCTGTTTGATGAAGGTTGAACCCGAGGACCAGTTCTAAGAAACCACTTTGAAGCAAAAATGGACAACGATGGAACCAAAAGATGCACAGACTAAACCTACTCAAGCATTGCAAAACCACCTCACAAAGTATGTTGCTTAAAAAGTTGGTCTTGCCTCTGAAAACTGCTAAGTTTTTTTTTGTCAGATAGCAATCTAAAAATAAAACTTTAGCTAATCCTAACATGCTAAATACATGAGTTGAGATCACTTTCTGGTGGTTGAGGATGGGTTTTAGGATGACTGGGGCACAGGAATATTTATTTATAACCATTGCTGGATCGCGGAACCTGTAGGTCAGTGTGAAAGTGTCCTCCGGTGACAGCAGTCCTCTCGAGTGGTGCCAGGACTGCAGAGCCCAGCATGTGACTGATGGTGGGATCTGCACAGGAATGCTCGCGAAAGGCAGCTATGAAGCCCTGATCCCACAGGCAAATCCCCATGCTGCCCAGAATCAAATGTAGAACTGCCATCCAAACCCCAAACGTTTCAGCATCCTGGCTCACATTTCTGCCATTTCGAACACATGATTCACAGCAGCCAAGCCACAGCACAGCCTGTCTCTTCAAAGTCCTTTCCTCTCCAAACTAATTTCATCTGTAAGGCGCTCAGAGGAGGAAAATTGGAAAGCACATCGATTATTATATACATTCTTATAGGACTGTTAATCTAGGAAATAGCTATATAAAGCCGAAGTAAATTGGTAAGCTAAGAATAGCAAACTGACAAAACTCAAGTTGGAATGCGTATTACCCTAGCAGAGCAGGAATATCCTCTACGAGACAACTTTGTTACAAGGGACACAAGCGTGCCATTTTCAGTTCCTCCACATGGCACTGTTAAACCAGGCTGCACACAGCGCCAGAGCAACTCTGCGCTGCGACACGATGCTAGCGCAGTGGCACTCCATGACTCGAATAAAGACCCTTCCTTTTGTGGTTCTTTGAAGCAAACCTAAGAAAGGAAAGGCGAACAACTGTAGAGAAGAATAAGTGAAAGCTGATCTTCTGTGGGCAGTGGCCAGCGCTTTGGAGAGTATGCTGTCACCTAACATCCTTGTAGGAAACTTGGCCCAACCAAACGTTTCTATCATCAAAAGCGAGTGACCTGAACAGCTGGATGTACTCTGCGAGCAGCGGGGAGGGCGCAGGCAGAGCGCCGGTGCTTGCTGCCTTCTCCCCACTCTGGCAAAGGGTGAGGGGATCGCGTGGGGCCGAGCACCTCCCGCCCCGCCAGCCTCCTGCCATACCCACGGCCTCTCGCAAGGCAGCCTCTGATATGCTCCTCTGCTTGCAGGCCCAGAGAATGTTTTTCTTCCCCTTCTTCTTTCATACCTCAAAAATTTTAAAGATGGAGTTGCACCTAAAAAAAAAGTAATTTAAAATTAGTTTCAGCACTTTTCCGGAAAAGAAGCCCTACAAATCCAGGAAATTGATATATTACAGTAGAGAAACAAACCCAAAGTTGGCCTCAGTGCACTTTTTGGAAAACAGATGCAGCCTGCGGCCTTCTGCCACCGAAAACGTTTCAGGTGTAGTTCACATTGATGTTTAGCATTTTAATGCAGTCCAAATATTAAAAAGCATTGGTTGGGAAAAGTATCTGTTTGCCAGAATGCAGCTGTGGGTACGTGGCCGAGGGTGGAGTGTTTCACCAACAGCAGACCAGATTTGTTTGATTACTTAAAAATAGAATCAAGTTTAAACGTGGACCCAGCTGCACGTTGTCACCAAAGCTCAGGCGAGTGGATGCTGCTGGGAGCAGGGGGAGGCAGGAGGAAGCTGGGCTTTGCTCCCAGCACCACTCGTGGCCTAGTAAATCACAGTTTTACCAGGTACTGGAGATGAACCTTTTAAAGACATAAAAGTACAACATTCGTGAATGAGAACCATTATTTTAATAGTCAGTGGCTTACAGCAGCTAAAAATACAAAACTTTGCACAAGTATACACACATACATCGACACTTTTTAGGGATGGTGCTACTTCAGCATCCCTGTTAGGAAACAGATGTGAAACAAGGTGATGGCTTTCCTTATCCATCTTCATAATTCTTTTGATCTGCAGCACAAGTCATTTTACCTTTTGCATTGGACTTAATCCAACATCTTCAAACCTGAGTGCCCCAAAACGGGAAACTTTCTTATTGGTGGTAACTGGAGATTCTCCAAGAGGGGTTGTTTTACAGGCCGTATGTACAATGGAGCACTTAAAGGCAAAGTTTTAACAGAGCACTGTTTAAGAAAGCACCAACTTAAGGGGAGTAGGTTGCTGATGAAGGGCAGGAGGAAGAAGACATCACTTGGTCCAATGGTAGCAGGCTGAGAAATCTCAGAATATCCCCTTACAGCAAGATGGGTAAAACACGAGGAGCACCTCTGCAGAACTAGCCCAAGAAGTCACTGCTGTGAAGATCAAGGCGGCAGTTTAGCAGTGCAGGGGAGAGATCTCCTGGAGTTACAGCAGGCGAGCCAAATGCTGTGCAGAAAACTACCTGCAGTCATCTGGATGGTGGCAATTTTTTTTAGAGTGAGAAGGCTTTTGCAGGCTAGAAATAGTCCTTGGTAGCCTCAAGAAGTGTTAGCTGGAATTGTTGCAATCAGTTATGACGGTCATCCACGCTAGGCAATGTGACCAGTGTTAGATATTACTTATTTGAATACAAGCAGATAAAACTTAGAAGATACAAGATTGTTGCAGGGTAAGGGTTAATTCAGTGGTTACATCAATGATTCAAAAATCGTAAACCACATGTGTAATCTCCTAAATCCTAAAGTACTAGATTACCAGTCCGGCAGGAAGATGATGTTGGGCAGGACTCTAGTGTGATCTGGTGTCCCTAGAGATTTGCTCCCTGTGGACGTCCGTAGCAGAATCTCCACTTCTGGACTGTGATCGTTTCGGAGATGGCTGGTTGTGGGGCAGCAAGTTGGGCTGTTCAGGGTCCGACCATCTCTGCCTCCCAATAATTATACATGTAAGTTCAGGCTGATTTTCGGCTGCTGCTTGCTGGTTTCTAATGCACATATTTGCTAACATAATGCTAAGGTCATCTGCCTTTACTGTTAATACTAACATTTATGTGCTGTCTCCTACAATACTTAAAATTTCACCCTCCACACAAGAGCCATCCAACACTGGGCACAGGGGTGTTGGCCCCAGCCCAAACCCTTCACAAAGAAGGGTGCTGGCTCACATCTGTCACACGGTCTGCCAGACCAAAGCAACTCAAGCTTTCCAGCATCGTTAAAGGTTTTCAGAAGTTAAACTACCAGCAGGTGACTCTGACACTGGATATGCCAGTCAAGGTGATCACCTGCCTCCTAATACAGGTGAAGGGACCTGGCACAACAACTTCGCTACACTGGTGCTGCCAGCCGACACCTAAGCATGAACAGCCAGTATCAGCTTGACCGCAACCACCACACAAGGCTACATCCAGCATTTGAACAGGCCTTCTCCTTCTGACCTCATCCTGCTTGGGTAGGAAGGACAGCTTCCACCAACAGCAGCCACTGTCGGGATTTGTCTTCTGCATCTTTGGCAGTCTGTGGTGGACAGCGGGTGAGCAAGTTGTCTTTGAGGAAACGTTGAGATTTCCTGTAAGAAAGAGTCCTTTGGGTTGGAGCCCAATTCCTCCAAAGGAACTGGCCCCATGGTTATGAGAGTCATGTACAAAAAGCATCAGAAGAAATTGCCTAAGGGTGGTTACTCAGTAATTCCTAGGCCTGACATGAATGAAAGGGGCAGAATTTGCACAGCAGGAAAAACAGCTAGTGTAGCAGTCTCTGGCTACCTGCCAGGACTAAGATATGTTGGAGTTATCAGGAAGGGAAAGACTTTCATTATTGGATCTTGTCAAAACGCTGCTTGGAGGACAGACGCTGGATTTGGCGCTCAAAGAAGCCTACTGCCTGTCTTCCTGAGGAGTCTGGTACAGCCTGATTAGTAGGGCCCCCAAATCCGAGATGAAGCCGTTGACCCTATCCCATTTCTGCACCTTTGTGAAACTTTGGCTTGGAGCCCCCTGCAGATACTGCACATCCCTTACCCTGGTGGTAAGGGCACACAGGACAGCTGATCATGGTAAGACGTGGGTTTGTTTCGGGGGGAAAGGTGGACAAGGAGCATGAATATCTCAGCCCCCAAGACAAGGAGGGAGATAGGAAGCAATTCCCCTTTCTCCACAGGGGTATGCATGGGGGAAAAAAAACAGCCATGAAAAGTCATCTTGATGTAACTCAGAAAAAGCATAGCTGAAGTTTGAAAAAACTGCAATGAAAGTACCAACTCAGCCTACCGCCAGGAATAGAGGGCTTGGCTCATGCCCTGTGAGCACCACTAGAGCCAAAGACAGTCAGATCTACATTGCACCTGCAGCATATATGAATATTTTAAGTACAGCTGCTCAAAGGAGAAGTGGGCACTTTCCTGTGTTTCGCCTTCAGCGTGTCTAAGAAAGGCCTTAGCCTTGCAAACTTAATGACAACTGATAACTTAGCTCATAGCATAAACATACAAACACCACTGTCACAAGCAGAGATCTGGGTTAAACTGTTCCCACCTGCTCTACCCAAACTCAAAATGATAGTTGTGTTGCTGAGGGGAAGCTGTTGAAGGAAATAACCTTGGAGAAAGAATGATAGGAATGAACAGCTGGGATGTTGGGGTTGGGGACAGTAACAATTTAAATTGCATCTGCCACAGATGGACTTGTTCAGCTCACTTGTGTCCACCCCCCCCCCCCCCCCCCAAAAAAAAAGTATTCACATTTAAGTCAATGGGGACTATTCACGTGAACAAGAACTTGCACAACTGTTTGTACAACCTGCTAGTCAGGATGTTCACATCCTCTTGGGAGTAGACAGATGCAGGGATATCAAGTACAACCTACACCCTGCAAAGAAGTCTGCTGCTGCTCACATTCCTTATGGAATTTAGCATTCTGTGGTGGGAACAAGAAGTGTGTCTTTGATGTGGACAGGAGAGATGTCAGCTCTGAACAAGGAAAAGCTTGCATAGAAACTCTGAAGTATTAACAGACATTTCTAACAATATCTCCCACTGTTCTCATTCTTTTTTCTTTTTTTAAAATCGAACACTTCAATCTGATCACTCTCCTATCTATTACCATCTGTTCCTTAGGCTCAAGAGAATGCCCATTCTTGCCACCTCTAAGGCAAGGTAAACACCACAGCAGCAAAGAAAACCCACAAGTACATAGCAAGTAATTGTTCAGGTCTGAATGCTACAACATAAGCTAGCACAAACACGGGGAGAAAAGTTGCTGCAGCAGCAAGCCTCATGTTTCAGTTTCTCCTGCCCTCTTCACTCCTACCCCCAAACTTCTGCCCCATGCTGTCTTCTCAGAGTACTGCATATGTCCCAGTGGGCAAAACTGGTTTTAAAAAGGTTTTAAAGCTATTGACTCAAACCGAGTTTAATACATTTAAATTAATAAATACTGAAGGTAAAACTATCGAGGATAGTAAGGGGGTTTAAAGAAGCTGCTGGTCAGCTAAACAAAGCTATGAGGTTTTACACTGTTAGCATAAAGATCCTAGTTAAAGAACAAAACAACTTACACACATACTTCTTATGCTACTCCCTACACACTGATGAACATTTGCATCACTCAGAGACCAGGTACTACACCGGCTGCAGCTGCCAAAAATGCTGGTTGGGGTAGTCGCATTGAAACCAAATTCTGCTGTGTTCTCTCCAGCAACTTGTCCTAGCACATCTATGGGGAAGATGGTGTAGCAGTACAACTCAAAAGGAAGTGCCAGAAACTCAAAATACTTTGAAAAATGTGTCATTTTATTTGTACACTTCCAAAGTTGTACGTAGAAACTTATAGTACAGTCCTGTAAATTTACTCATTGCTAGAAGAACTGCCAGGGACATGGGAAGGTATTTATTGATTGATCATCAAGTTAGAGGGGAATAAACAAAACAAAAAAAAAGGGGGAGGGGGAGAAATTAAAAAAGTTATGGAACTTTTTTTTTGTTTTGTTTTTAATCCCCAAGTACAAATTTTATAAATACAAAACAAATTCACAAATTACTTTGAATGCTAAATAAATATCTACTTAATAAACTCAGACTGAATACCTTCAGCCAGCACTGGTACAGTACTTAAAAGATATGCAGTTGTACTCATTCATGTGTAGTGTTGAGAAGATATGCTCAAACAAGTTTAAACATACACACAGTTTCTTCAACTGTGCTACAGCAGAAGATTTTATCTGAGTTGATAAAGCCCTCAATACCACAGCTCCTACAAAATCTAGAGGATGAAACAAGGTCATTTGGTGCAGGAAAAAACAAGGTACTTATATTTGGACACATGAATGTATTAAAAATGTACAAAACCTCTGTAAACCAGTACTGTATCCAGTACATCTATCAAAATTATTAGACACTGAATAAAACTGTAGCAAAGGTAATCTTTCCTACGTTCTCCTGAGTGCTTAATATTACGTTGAGAATATAGTGCAGGCCACACTTCAAGGTGGTTAAACAGTTGTTATTGCTTTATACAGGTATGACGACTGCGTGATTTAACATTTCATTTTAATGAACATAACAGATTCCCTCAAAAAATCCTTTGAAAGGCAGAGGTTAGATTCGTGACTTCTTTGCCGCGGGAGCAGCATGGTCCACGTTACCAGATGTGATCGGAAGTCCAAGCTTTTGAGCCTGAATGTGGAAGAAAGCTTGAAGTCTAGTTCCAGCTTTTGCTTCACTTGTGTTACGAGGGTTGTATTCAAAGCAGTTCGAAAACATCAGCTCAATGTCTTCAATGAATTCCGCTAGTAAATAAAATGTAAAAAAATTAGCATCTCAAGTCATCAGACAGCAGTATGGTAAAGCAGTATGACACCACTGAATTAGTACAGTGATCCAACAGTCGCAACACAAACATGTCTTTACAGACATGTCAAGTTTCTATCATTATATTAGTGAAGTGCCATGTAAACATTCTTAAATTTCTCTGATTATCAATAAAGGAAATACAAATCAAGCAGTAACAATACTACCTTTCCTAAATATTTCATCAGTGTCACTCACTGACACCAAAGGCTTGAGAAATTACCAGCAGTTTCTCAGCTGCTCATTTCTTACCTGTCTGTACATCATGTATTTTGGCGGTAAAAGAACTATGTTCAACAAGTCTTATTTAAAAAATATCAGTAAATGCTCTTTTAAAAAAAAAAAACAAAACAAAACACAAACCAGAACACTACAAAACCCCACACCAAACACAATTTCAGCTTTCTAATCCTCTGACAAAGCTCTATTTTAGGACAAGATTTTAAAGAGAGAGAACAGGGTTCATTACCTCTTTCAAAAAAGAATACTTACATGCTAACTTATATTCACATTTATTCACTTTTTCACGGATTATATTTAAGGCAATAGGTTTTTTGATGATATCATAGTAGTCTGGTACCTTAAAGCAGAAAAAAAAAAGATTCATAAACAAACAAATGGAAGCTTAAAATTCTACCTATGTAAAAAATTAAGCAAATCATGCATTAGCAGAAAGCATTTTGGTTTTGTTTTTAAATAAAACTGAGAAGTCCCAAGCAACCACCTCCATTTCCTGAACTGAGTATTAGTTTTCAGGTACTGCTGCTCTGTTTTTTATAGCAGACCACAACAAACATTAGCCAGCAATTCAATGAATAAATCTAATCCTAAATATCCTGTAAGAAAATTGCATGAGCAGATAAGCATTACGGTGTTCCAGCTATTCCCATCTGTCAAGCACAAAAATTATTTCCAAGATCTTAAAACTTTTCATTTTCCTGTAACATATTACAATATTAAAAGCACCTTAAACATGAGTAATGACCATTTTTACTCCACCACTATTCACTGTCTTGCAGTCTTGCAAGAGAAATGAAATCCTGAGATTCTATTTAGTTGTTTCGAAGAGAAGGCAGTGAACCTTTCTGGTTTCAGGACACAGTGTGCAAGTACCAGAGATAAACAGCCACAGTGCTTATGTGATAAAAGTAAGGGGAGGAAAAGGATTGCCTAACCCTTAAGGGCACTGATCATTTGGATCACAAATTTTGAATTCAAGGTAAGCACCAAGCTTAGGGTGACTCTGTCTCACTCACAAAGTGGGGCGGGGGAGAGCGAAAGAAAAAGATATTTGATTGAAATTTGACACCCCCCCCCTTTTTTTTAAAAAAACAACAAACCCACATGCACCATTATGTATGTTTTAAAACTAAGTTCCTGGTTATGACCTGTTACTACATCAAGTGCAACCTGGAAATAAACCTAGAGAAAGAATTAGTAGAGATACAGAATTAGATTGACACATTTTTAATTCCTTTTCCATTAGGAGTGCTGTTTACATAAGTACTAAAAAGAAAGGTAATTTTCTCTTTCTGGCTTGCTATGCACTGATCATTCAATACATTCTTTACATTGTCTTAAAGGCAACAAAAAGTTTAAACCAAAATTTCTATCACAATGAAGAAAATATGGGTCACTCAGGTATGGATTTTTCTTTCCTAAGTATACAGAGACTATCCCTTAGTGATTGATTCAGGCAAACTGGAATGCACTGAATTCTAGCAGTTTCTTTTCAGGATCAAAATTAAGTTGTATTCGCCATCCCTCCTAAAGAAGCTGCCTTGCATTCACCAGATTATTGCACTTTCCAGTGTAATTCCTGTACTCTAGTAGGCAGAGCTAGTCTCCGTTTCATTCAAAATTCCTCTCCTCCTCTGTGCTTTCATCTTTCATTCACATTTGTACATAATTCTTTCTGTCCAGATACATTAATCCTTCCAGCTACCTGTCACTGAATTCAGAGTTTCAAGTCTTCATTTAACAGCTATCACTGTTAATTTTAATAGAGCACTTAAACACCAAGCTCTAGTTCCTGCAAGAATGCCTGTGCAGAGTTGCTCCAGAGGGCTTGGAGAGGACAGGCACTTTGTTAGGGTATGATAGTTCAGCAGTGCCTTACCACTGACAAGCCAGTGCAGCCTGCAGAAAAGCAGACATGCTCTGGGAACTTTTATTGTAATATAAACCTCTAAAGCAGCGCTTACTTTGGGTACCTACTTTACCATCAAGTATTTTAAAATCTAAACAAGAGGGAAATTAAATTAAGAACTAAGGTAAGAAATCATCTTTTTACTGCATTATAGTTAACATCAGAGTGAAGCTGTTCCTACCTTGTTATTTTATTGCAGGTCTGTTCTCAAAATACCTTTGTATAAATTGAAGATTAATTCAACTAATTAATTAATAACCATAAGCTTACCTTTAGCAGTCCTGTGCTCTATTTGTTTGGTTTGTGGGGTTTTTTTGGTTTTGTTTTTTTTTTCCCCTCAAATCAAAGCATTTCACATTATTAAATGCCTGATGGCAAGCATGGTTAAAATTTTCCCAATAACATGTCAATTGGAAAAGTTTTTTCTGGCATGAAATAGCTGAGCTAAAGTGGGAGAGTTCCTCTGAATCCCATTGCTTAGCTGTCTCCCCGTTTGGGCAGTTCTATAAAATCTCAAGTTTTACTGGCAGCAAACAGGATTCTCAATCATTATCATTCCCTCTACAGTTCTATGGGTTACCTGGATTTTAGAAACCAGTTTCATGAAAGGCCAGCTGTCGTCATGTCGTACCAGTTCCACTACAAGTTGTTCAAAAGCTGAGAGTTCATGGACTCCCCCTTGACGTCCTGAACTTCTCCTGTTCAATGAGGTTTGAGGAGATGATTCTGAAAAAAACAAACAACAAAACAAAACACCCCCCCACCAGATAAAAATAAAAACCTGACAAGTAAAATAAAAAAAATAATAAAAAAGTGAAACACCATTATTCTTAGGTACTAAAACTGTTGTTTCAGGGCACAACTCATGTAGTTTGGCTTCAGGTATTAACTATACTACAGCCTTGTTATTAACCACTAACTGTCTCTCTTGCTGTACAAAATGCAAAGTACCAGGACTTAGCTGGGTTCCCCCTCCGTTCTCCTTCATTGCATTAATTTTGGAAAAGATTTTTTCAATTTTAAAACAATTTGTTAAACACTTAAAGAAAAGCCCTATTAGAGAAAAACAGAATAAGCCGCTTGCTCATAACTTTTACTTCCACAAAACCTCTATTCAGAGTGGTTTTATCTGCTTTCAAGAGTAGTCAGCAGGGTGGTTAGAGGATAAGCCCAGAAACTCCCAATGGTGAAGGGCAGAAATGTTACAGAATACAAGGCTGCCACACTGGAGTGCAAGCTCTTTTACACTCTTCAGTCTCACAATGGGTCCATTTTGTTTTTAAAAGGTTATTGTAGCTTTCCAAGTATTTCCCTACCATCAAATACTTGGTATTAGCTTAACAAGCAAGGACACCGTTAGCCCTATACCAGATAGACACCATTTTAATTCTTGTAGCAGTTTCTTGTTGTTCGTGTATATTCCCAGTTTCACTACCTTGCCTACATCTGTGTTCTTCACTGTTTTAACTCTTCGATAAAACAAAATCATAAAAGCTATAAGTAAACATTTGTATTTGCATGGGTTAAGGCATAAATATCACTTTCACGTTTTCTGTCCACTTAATAGCAATTGCTCCATATTGCGTGCAATTATAAAATGTCAAATGGATATGAGAAATCTCCTTGGCAAATTAAGTATTTGTTCTTTAGATGACCGAAATTTTTTTTATGGTTTGCTTCTGTCACTGCAAATGAAGGGAACTGTCTTGTTGGAAGTGGTAAAAATTCCTTCAACCACCACTTGTAGTCTCCTTGCTCTACCACGCAAATATTATAGAACGGAACAGAATATTGTTTTCATTCTGGACAAACACATTTCTCTAACCTGTGGATTGTCGTTTCCTGCCTCTTCTCTTGGGTTCATTAACAGGAAGAGAAAGCTTTGAAGAGGAAACTGGGTACTTCCTAAGTCGTTCATTCGAGTCTGCAGTATCAACAATTCTAAATCCAAGAGAATTGGAAGGGCTATTTTCCAGTGTGTTATCAGCACTCTTTCTTCCTCTTCGTCTTCTTCGAGGACTGAGTAATTCCACAAATACATCTGCTTCTAATGAACTTTGGCTCTGACGAGTGGTCCGGCTATTAAGTCTTAAAGAAGGCTTTGTCACTGATGGAGGGGCCGATTTTACCTTTCTTAAACCCCTTCTGGTAACTTTAGATGAAGATTCAGTTTGCTTAGGTGTGTTTTGCTGACTCCGAGAAGTGTATCTTGCCTGACGCTGGCTGTTCTGACTTGAGAACGGATTGTTGAGTTTGGCTGCTCTCATTTTTAATGGAAACTTGACCTGGGGTCTTCCTTGCTTTGATGGGCTACAAAAAGTGAACAATTATGTTTATTCATCCCAAAATTCCATTCTTTCTTTTTTTCTCAGTCTTCTAATTCAGCATTTAAAAAACCCAGCATTCAAGGTTGGACTGGTAAACAGCTTGCTTTCAAGCTGATGCAGTCATCCAATTACCATTATCTTAAATACTGTTCAGAAGTCTCTTAATTAAATATTATGTGGAGGACATGCTTTAAAGAAATGCTTAGAATTCTAATCATCCTTGCAGCTTGTGCAATACGAATGCATTAACTGGAGCACCAGCTATCAATTTCTTAAAATCACTTACTTCTCACAGCAACTGTAACTACTAGGATTTTTGAACAATATTATCAGCTACATAAACTGCACTAAGTATAAAAGTTATGCTCTAGTCAGGGTTTATAGCTAATACCCGAGAAGGAAGATCCCAGAGATAAATTTACTTCTCAAGGAGATGCAAGTTCTCTCCAACTATTGAATCCCAACTGTCGGAGCTACAAATAATCTTGCTTCAGTAAATTCAAAAGACTGTACCAAAAAGAAGAAAAATACTCTGAGATCAGGAAAGTTTCCTTCAACTTTTATGCTCCTGGGATGTGTATCAAATTCATCACTTCACTGAAATTAACACATTGGATTACTGAGTTGTTTGGGGTCTTTTTTGTTTGCTTGGTTTTGGTGGGAGGGTTTCTTGGTGGTTTGTTGTAGGTTTTTTGCGGGGGTGGAGGGGTGATTTTTATTGTTTGAAACTCTCTCCACCTTATATTCAAACGGTAGGTGTACAGAACTGCAACTCTGATGGCCGTCTCTCACCCATACATCCAAGGCTAGAATTTTCATCTTGAAAAGTGAGTCTAAGTCCAGTGGACCTAACTTTTGTTAATATTAAACCCAACAGTAAGCACCAAATTCATAACAAGCTGCCCTTTTTTTAAAATAAACATTTTTTTCAGACTGGATTTTAAAGATATGTGCTTATGTGAAGAATTACTCCACCTAAGAATTAAGATGGTATTGCAGCAGGAAACCACTTTAACAGGTGTCTATTTACCTTATCTCTTCTTCCTCTTGAGATTCATCCTCCTCATCTTGCTCTTCTTCGTAATGCTCTTCCTCACTTTGTCCCATTTCATCATAGTTTGCCTCTTCTTCCCCTTCTCCTAGTCGTTCAGTAGTCTCTTCATCACTTTCCACAGAAGGTCTCTGTCTGGAGGAGAGGCGTCTAGAGCGCTGTTTTGGTCGGCACTCTGGACAAAACCAGTCTCCTTCAGGAATGACCTAGAAACAGAAGAGGAAAAAAAAAAAAAGGCAAGCATTAGTTACACGCAATTAAGTCATAAGAACTACTCAAGTTTTGTGTGAAAAGGAAGGATTTCTTTTTCCTCAGATACCTTCAGCTTGGGCCTGATACAGTAAGTATGATAGCCTCGATCGCAGCCATCACACAGCACCATGCTTTCTGCATCACCCTTCTTTCGACACACTTTACAGCGAGCATTGAGGATGGACTTTGACCAGATGACACTTCGATCCAATGTAGACAGATGAAGGAAGACTTGGGACAAGCTGGTAGAAGAAAGAAGTGACTCTCTCCAGCGATCCAAAACTGTTTTATAGGACCGTCCACCATCACTGGCATCTTCCATTGAAAAAAGGCATAAAAAAAAGGCAAAAAAAAAAAAAAGGCAGAATGATCAAACTTCTTTTTCAAGCATCCAGGTTATTCTAGACTATGCGGTAAGGCTCTGACTTTCAAACAGATAGCAGTAGTAAACTGGGATAATATTATAACCTTTGTCTTATCTCTTCAATAGTTGAATATTTCCTCCTTAGTTTCCAAGCTGCTGAAGCCATAAGATTTTACTCTTCAATACCAATTCAACTTAGAAGTTGCACATATATAGGACATGAGTAAGACATAAAAGTCTTACTCAGATGTCAACCTGGAAACCTAACAATTTGATTCAATTTATAAAGTATAAATGAAGATTAGTCAAGATAAAAAAAAAGCCCCAACCCCCACTACCAATTTACTTTTCCTTGTATGTACACTTTGAAATCCCCAAATATTTACATTTAAAGAAAGTACGTGGCATTAAACGGAGACTTCACTGGCAAAAAACAGCTTAAAGGGCTCTTCTCACCTGCACTTGCCCCAGTATAGTCTAGCAGACAATCTTTCAGCCTTCTCCCCACACCTCCATGCCTTTATGCCTGCCCTGCACTCTGCCTTCACAAGAACAAGCACATCTATGTGGTTAACCAGACTGGGTGACTGGTCTGGCTGAAATATAACTGTTCTGATATTTTTATAAGCAATGTAACACACATGAACTTGTGTGTGGTACACACCTAGTGGAAAACCAAGTAAGACCTAGGATCCTAATTAAGTTAGAAATAAGGGAGGGGGGCAGGGCTGAGAAATTATATTGTATTTTCAAATAGGTTTGGTTTGCAATCCAGGCCACTGAAGTGGCCACACAAATACACATGCAGAATAGCGAGGGGGGTGGTACTGAACAGGAATGAGCAGCTGGGAATTACAGAAGCAAATGGGCTGTTTGAGGAGCTGGAGAAACAAGAAGGTATAAATGACAGCCTGCACTGCTGCTGCTGAGCAGAAAGGGAATTTCTTTATGAATGTTGAAAGCTATTTCTTGCATTTTAAAACAGGAAGGTTTAAGGGGAGGAAGAGACAATGTAGCACTATTTTGATTATACAAACGTGCACAGATTTCCCTTCTAAAAGTGACAGTCCAGTTATTACTGTGTGATCTCTAGCTGATTAATGATGCACTCTGGTATAAAATGCCACCTTGCCTGCTGCACTAGTCACAGTGGGCAAAGGAATGGCCTACGATCCACCTGTCTGCCAAATGACGTCTCCTCAGGAATAGGAAGTGAAAATATCTAATAACAAATAAAATGAAAGAACAAAAATGAGACTAATTGCTCTCCTGGCAAAGCCTTTCTGCCTTCTCATCAACTGGCTGCCAGGATTTGCCTAATCTTGCATATATTTGCATTAACAGCAAGCAGCAGAAGAGAAGTGATGGGAGAAGGCAGAGGATAAACAGGCAACACAGCTTCATAAATAAAATAGAGCCACTCCCAAACAGCAAATACAAATCTGGATTTCCTAAAGTTTCCTATTACTCCATCCTCAGGTTTCCTGTCTCAAGCTCAGTCTTACTAAGGATAGTGGACAAGGTCCTTTTCACAGCACTACAGTACATCTCAATGTATTTTTTTTTAAATTCAGTAAGAAGAAAATTAAAACCGCTTGCCAGACACTAGACTCTAACATGAGACCCACTTCAGTTCTGCTGTGGATTTCTACTATAACTCTGGCAAAGACACTTTATCTTAAGCGTATATATAGTTTGGCAAGCATTTCTTTTGCTGACAATGGCAGTTTGAGCATTATTTTTTGGGGGGGTGGTTATTTTTAGCTTGGATTGGTTCACTAATATAGTTCATCACACAACACAACAAATATTTGCACTGCAAAACTGCAGTTGCAATATAGACATAGAAATTACTGACCATGACCCGCTTCAGCATGTCCCGCTGCTGAAAGGAACATGCCAAACGACTCCTGCTGTTTCAGATCCTAATTTGTAAAATAAGAATAACACTTTTTTCTTCCATCCATCATCTTTCTCATTTATATTGTTAACTTGGAGGGAAAAACGGCCTCTTCCTTTGTGTCTGAGCAGCTCTACATCGCGCAGTGGGATACCCCTCTGTCAGCTAAGCCCTCCAAGCCTTGCTACAATGCAAATGAAGTTGCTTGACAGATCTATGCACTCATCTATCAATAGCTAATTGAGTTCAGGGAAGAGTTTTCCATTTTAGTATTTCTAGAAAGGATATGCGGTTGCACAATGCCGTGAAGTTTCAAAAAAACCAGAAAATCCCCCAAAACCAGAAAAACCCCAAAACAACAAACGGGGACATTAAAAGGAAGGGGAAGGAGGATTATGTGAACATGCAAATTTCTGTCTCAAAGTGCTAAAAAGAAAATACAGTTCTTTATCTGTGGTTGCAGAAAACTTAGGGTTTTTTAATTTTTTTTTTTTTTTTTTTTTTTAATCTTTGAGCTGTATTTGTTTTACTACCCATGTTTAAACCTTTGGCTTCAATACCACAATTCCATCAACATAAGGAAGTGGCTACAAAATTATTAAAGTAAAAAAAAAACCAAACAAAAAACACCAAACCCCTGGTAAAATATGCAATACTTTCTAATTCTTAGCAATACAAGTAACATTTAAAATTTACCATCTCTCTGACTAGTCTTGTCTTCCACTCTCTTCCTCTTTTTATCCCCCCAGTGGTTCCTTTTATCATCTTCTGTATTACCTAACATTAAATTCATAAAGTTATTTCAAATACCTTTTTGAAGCGTGGCGGATTATTTTTTAATTAATTTTTATAATCCATACTTGTGTAGTCTAAAGATGTAACTGTAACAGTGGTTCCCAACACGTGCACGTGTCAAAAAGTAGGCAGGGAAGGGTAAGAGAATAATGTGCATGGAGGAATTGCACATCCCAGGATTTACTTTGACTCCCACTACAAACAAAAGGCTTAAACTGAAAGCTCTTAAATCTAATCTCCCTTACCTTTCTGTCCATCTCCAGTACAAATGGCTATAGGACCAGCTTACTGACCACAGGTTTCTCTCTAAGCAAACAACTTGTCTGGTGTATGCTACCACGAACCTCCTAACATCTCAAAAATACAGCCAGTTTATGAGCACAGTCCTCAAGGACCGAGAGAACTAGCTCGTCTGTCCATGTGAAATGACATACTTAAAGTATTTTTGTGCAGCAGTGTTCTTGAGTATTAAAATGATGAAATTACTCTCCCAGGAAGTAAGAACCATAGAAAGCCTCATCTGCTCCAAATGCAAGGTATCTCCTTTCACTGCCTTCTCTGAAGAGTAAACAAAACCTCTTCATCATAAAAAAAAAAAAAAACCAACACTTCCACCTTTGCTGCCTCTGCTCATGAAACTCCGCAGGGAAGTAATGAAAGCACAAGAACAAAGCATGCGTATATACTAATCCTATCCCAGTTCACTGCTGGAAGATGTCTGATACTATTATGAGGAGGACAACTATAAATAGAAAAGGAATCAACTTTGGGTGTAGAAGAAACAAAAATAATCAAAATCTAGAAAGAAAGGAATGGAATAAAGACAAGAAAAAAAGGAGCAAAAAAGCTGGGGTTTGTTGGGGTTTTTTTGTCCCCAAAGAAGTGCATGGCACAAGTTAAAAAGGAGGTAAATGTTCCCAGTATCAGTCACAAAGGTGCTCCCATGAGTTAGAATCCAACCTTTCGTATGGAAATCTGAAGGATGCTTAATGACTGGAGTCCTGCACTAGTACAGAAGGCAGGTTTTTTTCGTCGCTGAGTGAACTCCAGGGCAACCAAATCACTTCTTCATTTTATACCTCAATTTTCACATCTATGTAATAGGAATGATGAGAGCAACTTCTCCACTACAAGGTATTTTGAAATGTAAGGAAAAGTAATTTATACCAAAAAAGCAGCAAAATCCGCAATAAAAACTGCTTCCATTTCTTCCCCCTCAAACATTTTTTTTTTAATCTGAGATGTAGCACTTCGGAGTTTC
This sequence comes from Haliaeetus albicilla, assembly GCF_947461875.1. Classification (NCBI taxonomy): domain Eukaryota; kingdom Metazoa; phylum Chordata; class Aves; order Accipitriformes; family Accipitridae; genus Haliaeetus; species Haliaeetus albicilla. Next base: position 29,102,978 of record NC_091487.1, on the reverse strand, counting down.
CATCAAAGAGCTATTAAAAAAAAAAAAAGGCTATTTTACATTTTAACTCAGAATTTTTGCAGGAAAAGCATGTATTGCAAGCTGTACCCCCCTTTTTGTGATTCTCCCCAAACATTACCTTGGGCTGGACTGAAGGAAGAAAAACTACATTTTCATAGCTAATGTGTAATGAAAGGATTTGTAAAACACAATTCATAATTAAGAAATTTATACAATTCAAGTCAAGTTACATTTAATCACCTGACAACAGATTAGCAGCCATCCAGCAGCTCTGCAAGGCAGAGGGTGCTGTTTCTGGGGTTTCTAGATCCCTTTTGCATTGCCATCTTCTGTGTCAGTCTTTTCTTGCTCTTCCACTTGAATATTTGGTATGCACCTCAACTCTAAACTTATCAGAATCACCAGCAAGGCTCTTGGCAGCCTGATAGAGCCTCAGAACAAAAACGGAGCAGAGAGGAACAGCTGGTCCTTTTATTGCTATGCTGGGTCCCTTTGTCTGCTCTGCACCCTGGAGGCCACCAGGATAAACTTACCAGTGACTGCAGTGATTTCACTGTGCTGTCTTTAGTACTAGAAGCTGTAAATAGAGTGAAAACTAAAAATTGTTAAGTATGGCTCCATTCCCTAACAGGAACAGAGCACAGCGAAGAGGGAGCGGAGAGGGAAAAGAAACACTGCAGTGAAGGCAACAACTGAAATAATGACAAAGACAAAGCATGTTCAGTTTGGTTTAAAGCAGAAATGCAGGGGCACTCTTTTTACCAAAAGCGTTCCCACGTACTGCTACCAAAACAGAACTCCTAGCGCTTGCTTGACTTCCAATGTTTTTACTTCAGTGGTAATTAAATCAGCCTGAAAAGCTGGGTTTGTCAAGTTTAATGTTAGAAACAGATATGCAGGCATTTTGTCTAGGGCACAGCTCCATTAAATAGTTGGAACAACTATAAAAAAACCCTCCTGTTAGAAAAAAAAAAGCATTCAGACACAGTGATCTATATAAGAACCGGCAAACAAAAACAAAAAAAACACAAACCAAAACGCAGTGGTTGCAAACTAAAAGCTAATTTCTATTTTCAGAGTACTGTTGGCCACTTTCTAGAGGGGTCAATGAAAGAGGGCATCAGAGTTCTGAGCAGAAGGCAGTCCCTGAGCAAGAAGCAGTATCCACTTTTTATTAAAAGGTTTAATAACACTAACAACTCCTTGTCAAGCTAAGTAGAGAACTTTTCTTTGCCTGTTACACATATACAAGTTGCAAACTAAGAAACAGAACTTGCTGTGGTAGCATGCAAAGACACTGTTTCCAACTGGGGAGCTTAACCTGAATATAAGATTATGCAAATTTTACACTTGTTTTTTTTAAAACGTCTGAAACACTAAAGAGAGATATCTGGAAAGGGCCGCATCCAGAACTGCTACTTGACCTCTGAAGTGCCTAAGTTCACCAGGTGCCTCTCAAACACACAGGTTTCCTTGACACTTTGCAATTGTGCTTTCTCATCACGTCCAGAAGTTCCCAAGTCAGAGCACCTTTCATATAACTAACTGCCTAGCAGTCAGAAAATCATCAGCTAATAGGTCTGTGTGTTTTAAGCTTTCTTTACTACAGAGCCACTCAAAGCTGCGGCTCCTCCAAGGGCTCTCTAGTGACAAAACTAAAATCTTGCCTTCATTCAGCCTCATCTCCTGCTAAAAGCAGCCCATTACGCAACTGAAAACACGAGACGCTTGGCACCAAAGGTAAAGCAAGGAAGAGGGAACTTGATACTGTTGGTTAATGGTTACGGCAGAAAGCCAGAGAAGAGGAGACCTGGGACCCTTCCTGCTCCCTCAGCTATGTAGGTTATTCCATACATTACAGTAATCTTACAGCAGTACCATTCTTCACAGCAGAAGAGACGCACGTACACAGTATGGTAAACCAACATATGAGATTTAAGACATGCAAATCACGTAAGATTGCTTTCCCTATATACTTTCTTTGTCACACAGTATAAAGCATCCAAAGGAAAACAGGATTCCCAAATTAAAAACAAGCAAGAAACCCCACTAAAAGGTCAGGCAAAAACATGAACCATCATTAGATTATGGCAGAGTTGGGACCACTGAAAAAAAGACGTAGGAGGATTGCTAAAAAACTTTCTCTCAAATACTTCAGGGACACTTTTCTTCTTTTAGTCTTTTTCCTCTAACTCAGGATGCCCAATCTATGACCATAACCTGCTAATAGCCATGTTTTTCCTCTTAAGGGCACACTGTGGTAAACTCACAGCTGTCAGTGAGACGCTGTTGCCAAAATACTCTCAGAGACAGTGTGGAAATGGAGGTATATACTGCACAATGTATTTACAACCTGCACACGCAGAGTAAATATGACAAACGCTAGATGTAGTGTCAATTAACTGTCCCATGCACATGTTGTAAATCTAGTCATATAACAGGAAATAAGCTGTATCATGCCTGACTTGGAAAGGGCAGACATACTTGAGTTGACCAAACACTTAGCCAAGTAAAGCTTTTAAACAGCTGTGGTTTAAACTACTCCTATGCTCTCTCCTTTCATCTCAATCATCTGCTGCATTTCCCTCTTCTAGAGGTCATCACAGTGATAACGAAAGCTTGTGAAAGGGAACCCGTGCCTGCGTGTCAGAGTCCCTGGCACAAATCTAGCTTAAACTCATCTTCAGCAGCAACTGATATCCAGACACCAGACTCCATGCAGGAGCAGCTGAGATGCAAAAACAGTTTTAGGTCAACTGTGCCACGAGGCACTAACATGTAGTTTTAATACACCAAACCCTGCATTTTCATCTTAAACTACTGCAGCAAAATCTGCCAGAGCCTAAGGATTTTGTATGCAGTCATTATCAGAGGAGAGTATCAATTTAATAGGATGTATAGCCATGCATGCTCTGGAAGACCCCTGGTATGTGCTACACTGGTAAAACACACTGCGCTCCTGCGGATGAGAAGTAAAGCAGTCCAGCTGAGCACAGAGCATGGCTCGTCCTCAGTGCGGCATCTGGAAGGCAAGCCGGGCCAAGACAGCTGCCTCAGGAAGGATGAGCCACCTTTACACACTTCTTCAAGACAAAACCCCAGTTCTGAATTGCAAAAGGATCCTAAGGAATCCAGGCCTGAGGGATCACTATGCACTTTGCATCCCCTCTCTCACCCCTAGAGCACATCAGAGGAATTCAAGGAAGGACTATGTGTTAAAGTCAAGCTATAATCGTGCTTTGGTTTAAATTTTTCTTGCCACCTTTTATTTCCAAGTCTTACAGCATAAATGCAAAACCTGAGGATCTGAAAGTTTGCAATGTAAATCCTTACTACGTTTTACTGTAAATATTCTGTTATTGCTGAACAAGGTGATCGAGATAAAACAGGCCTATATCGTTTTCACAGGAACAGTATAAAAAGCAGCATACATTTTTACAACCTAAAAAAATGCACAGAATAAACTCATTGTATAGTTGCAAGACACATTGGCCTCAACAGTAATGCTGAATTACAGAGTATTCCCCCAGAAAGCTCACTCATTTCTGCCTTAGGGTACAATCTGTCTCCCAATGTATCAGTATAATTGTAGGGCCACATAAACAAGATCACCAAAATGATCCAGGTTAAATAGGCATGTATTTGAGAGTAAAATATGCTGTTACTTAATGAATACAGTAATTCAGGACATGCAGAATAGTAATATTACTATGTCCTCATGATTTATGGCTTTGTAAACTGACAATCTTAACTTTTAAAATTTTACAGTGGTACATAGCAGTAAATTAGTTATTTGTTCTTCTCCCCAACACGTCCCTTTAAAGCATCTGGTCTTACAAAACAAGCAAGTGAGTTTGGGGTGGGGGGTGTGGGAGTTGCATTTGGGGGCGGGGGTTGGTTGGTTGGTTGTTGCACGATCTTACACAAAATTAGAGGCATACAGTTTCAATTCTGAAAGCTTACCAAGAGGTGCTTTGAGAAACCTGCGCTCAATTCCTTGTTCTATCTGAAGCAGTGCAGATGCCAAGTAGTGGACCACATTATTAACTGGCTGAGGAGTACTTGTACTTGTTGATGCAGCACTTGGAGCTTCAGTTTTTAACCCAACAAGTCTAGAATAGAAATGTACTAAATTATCTTTTTTTTTCAACATACTTTGAATTGAACACCATAGATATTTGTACAGGTCTATATCCACAACAGATTTTTCTTTTCACTTCATTTAAATGCATGGACATGAACCGATACTGCACAGGTATGATTAGTTATCCCAGTTCTCGAGTTTGCTTAATTAGTCTAGTTAATCTAAATAAGTCATCTAAATTTCAAGAAGAGTGGATGACAAATTTCAATACAATTATTAAGATTTCCAGAGGTTCTGATGCAACATCCATCAGCTAATTTATGAGAGATTTCTGTGAAGAGTATAGTCCCAATAATTCTTCAGTGAAAATACTTCCAGTAGTGAGGTGTAGCCTTTTAGAATACTTCCATCTGCACAAGTTCAACTACATATATCCCCACAATTAGTAACGTTTTTGAAAAGAAAATAAATGAAATAAAACCAGAAAGTAATTTTAGAATGTTAGATCAAAAATTGTTAGCTTGTTCTCATCCTTAGAAGATTTTTCTAAAACACTAACTCTTCATGTAAGGGGTGGGGGGAGGGCAGGCAGGGAAGGGCAGGTTTCCAATAAAACAGCCGCCTTTGACCAAAGACTAAGTAATCGTTTCAAAGCGTAGTTAATCTTCCTGAACCACATACATTAAGTATAGTGTAGGAGAGCAACTCACACTAATGAAAATAAAATTCAATTTCTAATTGGGGTTTATAAAAAAAAAAAACCAAACAACCTAATTAAGACTGTCTAGATTCTGCTTTATTCTGGTGAATGGGCAATGCTTTTGGTTGTCCCTGTTCTTTTTTCACACTTAAAAGCTGTTCATTATGTTTTGCAGTCACACACATTTTGAGAGCCTGAAAGCAAACAGAAAAAAGCTGCATCGTTATTTACATTTCACTAGTCAAACTCCAAGGTCTTAATGAGACGTCACTCGCTCTGAGGTGGATAAAAAAGCCCAGCATCAAAAGAAATCTATCACATGATTTCAGAATCCCATAGTCTCTGTTTTAATATGCAAGACTTCATTAGAGTAGACTTTATTCAGAAACTTTGACAGAGTCAGTATCAAATGGAAAAAAATGAAGCAACAAGCTTCTGCAGTTGAATTGAGAGCTGGCAATGGAGCAAGAGTCCAAGGTAACTGGAGACAGAGAAAATTTAGCTTCTTAATTAAAACAATGGAATATTCCTAAGTTGTGGTTTTCAGGAAGCAAATGTCTGTAAATTATGTCATTAATATAAAGAAGGATGACCCTATCCATTTTGCACGCAACTAGAGAACTCTGATCCAAAGGGCAGTTTTATATGAAAATACTAATTCAGCAAACTGAAATAAAAAGGGAAAAAACCTTAAAGAACTTTAAATTCCTACATCCAACCCAGCATTCAAGAGTCCACCGAGAAATACAGCTTTCATAAACGTCTAACTGCAGAAAACCTCACAGAATACATAAGCAAACAGTATGATAGAACAATGATCGCTCCAATGAATCTTTTTTCCTGCAACATTTCAACAGTCACATCCTATCAAGACATACAATTTTAAATGTATTAAGTAAATTAAGGTAGATCTTTATTTCTGAAAAGTATGTAACTTCTGAAAATTAAATATTTAGAAATCTTCACAGTTTCTATAGTTTGATTTACAACAAACAGGATATAGAGTTCCACATCTGTCGCAAACGTCTAAAAAACAAACAAAAAATAACAAAACACTCTTACAGTTCCAACACTATATGATTTGAGGTTTCCTCTCTTTTACGTTACAGCTTGCTCTGTAGAAGGATCATCATTCATAAAGTTGTAAGATTATATCCATTTTGCTGCAGTGCTAAAGGTTAAGCCAGACCATGGCCCTGGATTAACTGATGGTTCTTACTGTGACTCATGAAAAGGTACACTGACCAGTTCAACCAGCAATTTGTTACTATTACCATTTTTCCTTTTAAACACTCCTACTCTTTCCACTAAGTGGTTTTGGTTTGGTGTGTCCCCCCCCCCTCTTTTTTTTTTTTTTTTCTTTTTTTATTCTGGAAAACAAAACAAATCGCAAGATAAATTTTTCTCTGCATTTTAAATGATTTTAAAATGAATTCACATATTCCTTATTTGATAACTAATGTTCACTTTGAGCAGTGTAATATGCGAATAGTAGAAGTTGTAAAAATCGGTGTCTTAGTCTTATATGGTAATAGAACAGTGTCATTTAGAAAATATAAACCAATGCAAAAATCTCACATTTTACAAATCTTAAAAAATACCATTCCAAAGAATTAGAGGGTAAAAACAATTTGAAGATTTTAAAAAAAAACAGAGCACTGCTATAATACTCACAGGAAAAAGCCATTATTTAAACCATAGCTCTTACCTGTCTTTCACAATAAACTTGTCTTGATCATCAGTTTCCATTTCTTCAGATTCTTCATTCACAGTTTTAATTATACCATTTTCTTTGTTTTCATCATTCAGAAACTCATACCGCCCATGTTCTAAGGCTGCTCTCCAAGACTGTCTGTCTGTAACCTGAAGCAAACATACAAATTTGAAGTTTCTAAAGAATCAAAGGCCACAAACTTTTAGTGCCAATTACTGTCTACACTTAGTTTAATTATGCTTTCAGTAAAACCCATAGTATGCAAGAGTTCTTTAAGTTACAGACTCGACGGCACCACCATGCTCCTAGGTATTCTACAAGTCACAAATACCTTAATAGCCCCCAATGTTCCTTGGTAAATCCTGTCTTCAATGTCCAAAAGAAAGTCTCTAAGTCTCAGTTCAAGCTGCTTCTCTGCAGATACATGAGATCCATCATGGGCATTCTGCATCCTTCCCCGTCCTGAAGGAGGTCTGATGTCACTTTGAGGTTTGTCTGCAAGAATACCAAGTAGCTTCACGTCAGTGGACTTTGTTCCTTAAAGTAGCCGCTGGTGAGGGGAAGAATAGTAGTACAGGGCAGAACAAACTAAACACACAGGTTCAAAACTCCTTTCCTGTAGCGACAGTTGCAAACACCAGTATCTCCACGCCAGCTAAGGCATCCGATCCAAGCAAGCAGAGTATACTTTTAAGGGAAGACCTGTACATTAGCATCTGCTCATCCCAACACACAGGATGAGAAATTCTTGTCAATTTCAAAGTCGTTCTTTTGTCTTAAAATGCTTTCTAAAATAGTAGATAATCAACAACTCTCTGCTGCAAGTGCAAGGTAGAAAAAAAACACACCAAGAAAAAGACAAGTTACATTTCTAGTATTTTTCATATTTGATGGCCCTTACTTTACAGAACTCCTCAGTTTTCTTTCCTGCATGGGTCTCTATCATGGCAACATGTAAAACAAGCATGTGCAACCAACAATCGCAAAAACTAGCAGAACAAGATATAATCCCTTTTACATTCTAACTTTAAAACAAAACAAACAGATAAAGAGAAGATAACACAGGCACAGACTAGACTGACTGTGTCTTCTAATTAAAGGTGGGGGGAAAAAGGAAAAAAACAGCAAAATAATTTATGAAAGAGAAAGGAAGAGCTGATGATGGGCTGTCAAGCAAAAACCTCTTCATAAGAGAACTGAAAATTCATGCAAAAGCTCAAAAGCCACGGGAAAGAGCTGAAACTATGCCCAGATCCTAAATTAGTGCTTGCAAATCTGCATAGGTGGCAAACATTTCTGTTCACTGGATTTACCTTAAATCCTATGAGTGCAATGATGAAGAGGTATATACAAGAGCTTAGAGATCTTTATTTAATCAAAAACTACCATAAAGCTGTTAGAAATTCATCCTGTACTTCCTTAACAAGACACTCTCAACTGCAGAAACAATTCCCTGTAACTGAAAGTAACTATGCAAATATTCTCAAAATGTATACTAGCATACTCTGATGTCTGGATGTGGGAAACATCCTTTTTGGTTTAAAAGAAAAAGATTCTAGAAATGAACAGTTTTTTCTTGAGCAGAACTGAAACGGCAGCAATTGGCTTGCAAATAATTGATGAGGAAAAGTTAATGGATACTGGTATAAAATCAAGTAATAGCACATATCAATTTTATTTCCATGTTCTTTTGAGTGAGAATTAGAAAATGGAGGAGGGCAGTCTACAGCACAAGAGAATCACAGACTAGTTCTCACTTGTCCTGCAAGTCATTTGAGTGAAGGCAATAGCGCAGCAGCTAAAAACTCCACTGCAGTAAACCTCCCTCCAAAGTGCAGCTACATGTGGCCTCTTATCACTGCTTATCACACAGGGGAGGTGACATTGGTATTGGACCACTGCATTTGAGTTTTTTTATCTCTATTAAAGTGAAGTTCAAAGCTGCCTTTTTTTAAAAAAAAAAAAAAAAATCAATGTTATTCTACAATTCTAACATAGAGAAGAAAAATCTATGATTGTGGAAATCAAGTTGCTTCAGGGCAGAAAGCAACACACAAAATACAGATAAAGGCACAGCAACTAGGAAAATAACGAACCACACCCATAAACACAAATATATCAGAAAATGATAGAGATTTTCTCACCAAAACCCACAAACATAGCCATAAGGCCTCAAAATAAAGCTTAATTACTATGCAGAAACTCTGTCCTGTGCTAGTTTCCACCAGAAGAAATGGTAGATCAGTTACAGATTTAGTAGTATTTGACATGTTCGCAGCATGTCCTGCCATACACACTCCAGTAAAACAGAACTCGGCTCTGCTCTAAATAATTTTCCTTTGCCCCAATACAGATACACCAAAATCCTCAGTAATTTGGCATAATTCAAAACAAAATGCAATTTCTTAAAGATCACCCTATGGAGTTTCATTTTGGTAACATCCTCTACCCACCAATATGCCACAAACAAGCCAGCTGCAAGCTTGTGTACGCAGAATTTTATCAGTGGAGCTAATACCTTGCCAATGACAAAATACTTGGCTAGGAGAAAAGGGGAAAAAAAGCCCTAAATCCTAGGTCTAGGATGGTTTTAAGTCACTCCTACATTTTGAAACCCATAAAAACAATACTGCTCTGCAGATGTCTCCTCCTCCTGTAACAAGCCTCTGCCAAAGAAGGGAAAAAAAATAGAAAATAATAGTATCACACAATCCGCTGCACTGATGTTAACCCACATAACCAACACATTTACATTACTTTTTTCCTCCCAAAGGCTTTAGTATGACCCTGCAACATGCTAGCTTTCCCTTGTTCACAATACACCAGTAAATGTTTCTGAATAATTCCATGCATTATAATGTTATGAAAGAACATGTTCTACTCAACAAATCAAGGTAATAGTAATCGCCTCCTTTTGCGATGTTTGTGTCTCCAGTGTCATATCTTGTTCGCCTTTCATCATACTAGAAATGAGGACATCAGATGATCAATACTATGATTTACCTTTAGGAGATATTAATCTTTATTCCCCAGTTAATCTTTTCCCAAAGATCAAATTACTACCTAAAGATGTTTTTTAAACAAACAGTCCTGTTTTACTAAGCAGCGAAATAACAGAAAAATTATTGCTTTTTTTTTAAAGCATAGAACACCAGAAAACCACCACAGAGATCCATCAGGAAAAAAAGAAAAAAGAAAAAGCAAAAAGTGGAAAAAAGCAAATCTGTTTTCCACAGAGTGAAACAATGCTTAAGACTAATTTTTATTTCTTAGGAATTACAATTAAATGAGAATTAGTGGCTTCTAGAATATTATACAGAAATTACAGCTGTGGAAGCAAATTAAGACCAGGAACCTTTTATTTACCTGGAATATGGAATTTTTCCACAGGAAAACTGCTTAGTTGTTCATATATTCTACTTTTCTCTTGTAAAAGAGTTTCTTTTAAGGCACTCTCCCTATGTCCTCGGGAATTGAGAGCCTCTAGGAGTTGGTCCAGTTGTTCCCGAGAATTGTAAAAGCACCAACGGTTTGGTTTATATACTGGCCTTGGCACCTCTACAACAACACTGGTGTGTGAATCTTGGTCAATATTGGAGGTAGATTCAGAGGATTTCAAAGACTCTCCAGTTTTACTGAATACCTGAGGTTCATTTGTGCAAGACTGTACACTATCCTGAAAGGAGGAGGTTCGAGGCAACAACATGTCTTCTGTGAGACCAGAATAGTCCTCTTCTATAAACAATCCAGGAACAGAGGGGAAAATCCAGTAGCGTCGATACAGACGGTCACGACCTAACGGGGTGATATTTGTGCAGGCTGTTGCATTCTGAATCTTTTCTAACAGTTCCTTTTCTTTCTTTTGTTGCTCCTGTTTTAAAGCTTCTTCGTCTTCAGCAGTAAGAGGTTCACTCTTTTCACAAGTGGTCTCTTCTTGTCTTGTAAATTCTTTATATCCGTTTTGCCCTCTCCTTCCTAAAAGTTAAAGGAAGAAGAACGATAGTAACACACTTAGAAATTCTTTCTTTAACGAAAAACTCAAGTAAAAGACAGGTTTTGGTTCTGTCTCTGATTATCTAAACTTACGACTTTCAAAGATCATGAGCTCAGTCAAGTAACAATACTAGTTTCATTAAAGAAGAATTCAAGTGATTAACCCCCTTCCCTCTATAAAGAGGAAGCCATCTTTAGTGTACTTTCACTTTGCAGAAACTAGACCAAGTCTCATTTACTGACATTGTCATTTTTAACACCATAAAAAAAAAAACCAAAATTTTAAGAACTTAAGTGTTATAAAAGTACCTTATCATGATAAGGTAAAATTCTAGCAATTTCATTATCGAATACAAAATATGTTTTGAACTTCATTTATTATACTTGAAATGATCAAAAACCCCCCAAAGACGTCAAGAAAAACCAGAATCCCTATATAAAAGCTCTTATTGCAAACTCAGTTACATTAACTTTATCCAATTTTTTTAAAAATACATATATATACCCACTATTTTTTCCCCTCAACTTGCACCAGCTGAAAATACTCCAGTTCGTATCTTAGTTTACCAAAGTATCAGGTCCTAATAGTCATCTAGAAAAGTACATCTTGTAATTAACACATGCAATGGTGAAAGATGCTGTCAGCACTCAATTTCTACCAATTTCCAGTGTGAACTTCAGTTTCTCCAATTGTAGGAATGAAATAACACTTTTTTGCCTTCCAGGCACAATGTCTGAAAAATGGGCATTTGAGAAACTTGAAATTCTGTTTTAAGATGTCATTGTTTTGCCATCATAAAGCTGTAGTAAACATGCAAACCTGTATTACTGAATTACTCAGAATTTCTATCCCAGGTACTGTTAGGAACTGTACAAGTTTTCAACCTTAAGTCCACAATGATCTGGGACTTTCATTGGCACAGACGCTAGCACAAAGCCTTCACGGGAGAAAGACACAGATGAGGTAGCAGCCCAAATCCATCAACAATTCATCCTCCTGGGGTGGTATCTTTGTTTAGTCACAAACAGCAGGCTGTGCTGTTTATTGCACCACAGCTCCTACTAGCACACTGCTGAGGAAATTAAATCTGGGGATACGTCTGGTTGCACTCTTGTGTAGAAGGCATGCTGCTTCATTAACAAAGGCAAACTAAACCCAACCACTCAATATAACGTTTTCTTTTAAAATACCTGTTGTTTTTGCAGCTTCCTAATAAAAAGGATCAAAACCACACCATACCCTATTTGATGAGACACCTACAACTCTTTTTTTTATTGGTACGCTACTCATAACTGTGATGGTTTGTCAGGCAACAGCCTGGGTTTTTTTAGACAAGAGAGGAATCCAGAGAGCAAGTATGGAAAATGAGGAGAAACAGAAGTGTGAAAGAACATACTGCTGACCACTAGAACTACATCAGGCCAGCTCAATACAATAAATAGCTCATTATGATCATGTTTGGGTAGGTTTTTTTCCCTTTTCCTTTAAAAATTTACAGGAAATATTGATACTTTATAAAAACTTACTATAAAACCCAAGAACTTCCCGGGTGCATGCATGGGTGCGTACATGTACACAAATGAACTAATATATTATCGCATTACCTCTTCCTCGTTTTTTGTTTGGTCCCAGCTCTTCTTCATCCTCTGTCACTGTGTCCATGTCTTGCTCTTTACGCTCAATTTCTTTGCTCTCTGTACTAGTATCAAGGTCTTCGCGTTCCTCCTCCCTGACACAATAAAATAAACAAAAGGTGACTAACTGACCAACCATGTATTAAAAGCTGAATGGAATGAAAAAAATACATGATTGAATATGGCATCTTCAAACAGTATTTTCCTCTCAGAAGTACTTAATCTAGTCAAAGACCTATAATGCTTTTTAAAAGTAAACTTGAAGTCAGAATACATTAAATCCAAGAAGAAACCCACTGAACTGCAAATGGAAGTTCCATATTAAAGACTAAAACTTGCTCTTTGGTATTCACTCTTTCATTTGAAGACCTTTATTATAATCAGATCCTTTTTGGAGATATCTTAGTGTAGTTCTACTGACTTGAGTTATTTTTTTCATGACTAAAAAAGTGTCTTGTCATCAAAATGTATACCCTTTTATAAAATGCTTATTACACATTTTTTCCCTCATCTAGCAAATATAATTGAAAACCTACAGAACTACATGCAACCATTACAGAATAACTTTTTTTTTTTTAATTATAGTTTCAAAACCAGCACAAATCTGTCTTTGGCCCATGCTCACCTTTTGCAAGCAGATTTATTTAACTAACTCCCTTCCTCAAGCAGGTAAAGATACAGTGTTGTATATACACTTTGCTTTTTTTTCTGGAATCCTATACAGCTGCATGTGCATGAATCTTACCACCTGAAACCATACAGTTTTATTAATAGAACAAAAAACTTTGGTTTTATGGAAATCACCTGGGATAGCACAGCATTTTTAAAAAAAATGCTATTAAATTTGATTCAAACTGTTATGTGAGGTCAGTATTATCTAGCTCAGATCAGACCAATTCCTCAAATTAGAAAACAAACTAAATGGTCTATTATGAAGATATTCATAGATAGGAAATCAATGCAAGACAAAAGGTAATGCAAAAATTACAAATTAGATTTTGCAAGTTTGTCTTGTCAGTAGGTAACAGTGTCAAGCTTTCAACAGAATTATGAGTATAATAAAAGTTGATTTTAAAAATATAATCACTTTCATAAAGCAATTCTAGAACACTAGGAAGAAAAATAAAATCAACATTAAGGGCTATATACTTAAATTAAAATATACCTTTGTATATGATCGAATCAATAAAAACTACATAGCTAATGTCTGGCCACATAACTGAAAAGTGCTGTATCGTATTTATCACAGTAATACCATGTATCATACCCAACAGATACTTCTACAGCAGGATTTCTTTGCTCCTCTTCCTTTAGCTTTTCTTGTTTCTCTTTCATTTTTAACTCTTGTTCTTTTAACCTTTCTTCTTTCCTCTTACGTATCCTAATAGCGAGAAGAATACAGAAAACCAGTTGCAATTAATCTAGTATCTGATCTGGCCACGTCTTTTTTTCTGTTATGCTACAACATCATCTAAAAATAACAGTAACATGGGAAAGGACAATGCTTAGCACAATAAAGTTTCATTCCCGTCTGCAGTTTCAAGAAACCAGTATAAAAAACAAACACTACTATTGTTTCTCATATGCCTTTTGTAATTGAGGAATTAATCTAATTTGTAGCAACAAAATTTAGCTTTCCATATCCTAGTTTTACCTTGCTGCTGCCGCCTCTCGTTCTTTGCGATGCTGTTCTGCCTTTAATTCTCTGAACTCCTGTTTTGCCTGTCGTAACACATCAACAGAGTCCTCAATGAAGTCTCGAGTGGAGACGAGAGTCAGAAGTTTCCCACAGAGGGCATGAAGGATCTTCATCTTTTCTCCTAATAAAATTCAGACCAATTTTATTTCACTATACAACTGATAAATAAGCCTTACTCTTACTCACTCCAGACTGAAGATTGATTCTTACTCAAGAAAAAGTGAACAGTCAAACATCTGTAGTGCACCAGCTGTACTTGCAAAGAGGCATTTCCTGAAATATCTGGTTTGCTCAGAGATGCAAGCCTTTATTTTGAATTTATTAACTTTCAGCAACGAAAGAAGAACTAAAATGCAGTATTATCTTCAAAATGGAGATAAAGAAACAGTAGATGGTAATTTTTTCTCTATCTCCAAATAATAAACAAAAGATCCAAACCAGAACAGCAATAAATAGCAGGGGCTGAATCAAACACTCAGATGCTTCTCTCAGAGAGATCCCTTTCTGCAAGTAAAACTAACATTTGTTTAATGAGAATTAAAAAAAGCTGCTCAGAAGTAATGAGACTGCCTAGCTCTGCAATCTCTGATCTGGTGGCACCTGCTTGTGGGGGCTGGAGCATAGCGGGTGGGTGTTGGTCTAGGTGACCTCCAGAGGTCCTTCCCAACCTAAATTATTCTACGATAGAGTAAATTTGGACCATTATTGATCTGAAGCAGTTACAAAACCAATCACTTGATAAGCAACCTAATAATCTCTAACATTTATTGTCTTTTATTACCTGGCAACAAATCATACACTGAGGTACTTGAAAGTTTCTTCAAGAGACCAGGATTACTTAATCTCAGCTCCATGCAAGCATCATCAGTAGCATCAAACCCTCCTCGTTTCTGGTAACGGTATTTTGCATTGGCTGATGTTACATCAGCACCTGACGCTAGAATGTGAAGTCTGAGAATCTCAGAAAGAGTGCAGCTATCAAGATCCAAGTTTTTCAAATTGCAGCCTACAGTTGAGAAGAATGAACAGTTATTTTATATAGACATTTAAATGTATATAAATATAAAAAATATGCTTTAAAATACAGAGCAAAATAAGAACAGTAACAAAACAAGAAGTGAAACCCACACATACCCTGATGTAACTGGGGCCATGCAGCTGCCAAAGTTGCAACTGCAGACAGTGCAGATTTTGTGGGGTCTGCATCTTCATCCAAAGCCTCTGTTAAATCTTTAAGGAAATAAACACTTTATTCTAATGCAAATTAAAACTTGTACTGTGGAGGGGAGGAAAGCAAGCCGTTTTTTAAAAGTTGCAGACAAAGCAAAAAGAGGGCCAATATTTAAAAAAGCATCAATATATTCAAAACTCAATTCAACATCCAAGTTAAAATTTATATATCTTTAAATGCAACTAAAAATCCAACTAAAAACTAAGGACATGCACCACATGCTATACGCTGTTCTCCCTTTATATAAGCTGTTAAAGCAACCCCAATGCACAAAACATGCACAATGGCAACATAAAAGGCAGCAAAACCCAATCCATAAATGCACTTGAAAGCAAAAACAATAACTATGCAAGAACACCTGTATTTTGTTCCCTCGAATGAACTGTTACTTCCTATCATCATTTGGTTTTCAGGAAAGACCATCCAAACCAATCAGACATTTAAATATTGGTTATCACCAGTCACTGTATACTTTTAATCTGTAACTTAAATACAGCCTTACTATTCTGTACAAATACAACCACTAAGGCATTATAAAGAAACCATATTCCACCAAAACAAGCATCTGCACTTAATAAGGAGCATCACACATTAGCAAACTGACCAGGAAAGCAGGGCAGTGAAAGGGAGAAACAGCAAAATTCCTGTTTCTTCGACAAAAGTTTCCTTAGCACAGGTATTTCTCCAGAGGGTTAGCAGAATTTTTTCAGCCTTGTATGCTGTTTCAACAATTTCACTTCATTCAAGTCCAAATCATTAAGCAGTTACAAAGTCACCAAGTCAATAAAGAGCCACAAATCCAAACTAAGACTATATAAAAAGCAAATCCACAAGTCTTGTATGATGACTGATGTTGTTTGAAAACTGTTACCCAGACATTGCAAAATTAACCTCTGCACCTCCCCTCTCGCCTTATCTGTATAACACCATTTGAGAAAGTACTGTACACACCAAAACCCCACACCCAAGGTGTTTTCTGTTGCAGAAACACTGCCTGTACAGAATTTAAGTGAGCAAACATGCTGACTACTACTAGCTTAGGCAGAATTACAAAGCTGAGAACATGTAATTCTTTTAGGGGAAAGAAGATGTCTACACAAGAGTGACAAGAAATGAAAGTTCGAAGGCAAGTAAGAGATAATAGACAAAGTGCCCCACCCACAGCTCTGCTAAACTAGAAGCAAAATAGCAGATTTTTGCAATTGCCAGCCCCATATAGTCACACTAAAATACGAAAGTTACATTTTTTCCTGATCAGTCCTATGAATAACAAAGAATCTAATCAACTATTCTATGATTACCTGATAATGGAATCCTTGCTTATATTGCCCAAGCAATGCTCTCAGTAGTTAAAAGACACAGTTTAATTGCTGAATGCAACAGTAATTAAAATACAGTCTAAATTTGTTAACACCATATCAGATCTGTAACTTTATTCAACTAGCAAGAGCAGACTCTATTGCTGAAGATAGTGCCCATGTTTTATGTAAAGACCGTATTGGACATAAATCTTAAGCATGAGAATATGCATAGTCTTGAAGGGAGGAATTAAAGGAATCTTCCTGTACTTCATGCATCTGTCTTATCAGGGAACCACAGGATTCACGTGACCTCAAACGGAGTGCTCTTATGTTCTGGTCTACCTCTAATGAAATAAAGACTAGCAGGAAAGGTCAAAGCTTCTCCTTTAACTAGTCAGCAAATCTGGCAGTCCTGAAACACAGGACCGCATAAATTTGGAACCAAGCCTGCACTTCCTTCTGATCAGTGGTTAGTGTATACCAAACGCCTCTGAAAACGTGGGCAACTTCAGCCTTAGAGCGAAGGCCAAAGGCAGAGTGACTGTGAGATCCTTACTGGAAAAAACACAGCAACATGGTAGTATCTTGGAGTTGTGGATGCATACTTCCAAGTCTTGAAGGACAATGAATATTGAATTCTCCATTATAGTTGTGCTGCGGAGTTTTAGTTTTTAATCTAGTCAGGTCCAGATTTATTTTTTTATAGCTGTAGGTAAAAACCTTTGAGAAGATTTAGGAAAATGCCTTGTTTCCTGACCCTCAGGAGAAATATCTAACAGTGCTGAAGGAAGAGAAGGAAGGTGAAGACAAGTTTCCCTCACCTTCAAAACATAAGCAGTGCTGTTAAAAGCTTATTATGCATTGCTGGATACAATCCTAGTAACAATGAGCTTGCTTTTTCTCTCTCCCCCTCCAGACCCCACCCTCTATGCCCAGTTTAAAGCTCTCATTTCAGATAAAAGAGAAAAACCAAGTCCATTTACATACAGTATCAATGCATAATAAGACATGGTTAAACAAAGGAATGCCATAAATCATGCAGTTTAAAGTTAATTCCAGTGGAATTTCAGTTTTTCAGCAGTAAAATTAAGGATCTGACCTTTGGTCTCAGCATCAGCTATTTGATCTTTGGCCACTTCCTCTTCCTCTTCGGCCATTGCCTGAAAGATGGCAGTCAGGAAGAAAAACAGCAATTCACATAGTGGGCCTTCAGTGTCATTTCCTACAAGAGCTTCCTCTAAAACTTCTGTGAATAAAGTTTAAGAAGCGTCACTTTTGCCGCAAAGTTGGAAAATGATTATGTACTGAAGAATGAAAACATTTTTTTTTTCCTTCAGGTATGATAATCAAGTTACTTTTCCATAATTTACTGCAAATATTCCTAAGGTGACGGTGTCAGAAAGAGTGCTGACAAAACATTATTTTCTTAATATATAACTGCAAGAATAAAGTACAAGTAGACATTTTAATAAGTAGATTAACAAGCTTCTACATTGAAATTAATTTTGATTTTATAAACACTGCAGAAGTTGACTGTGAAGAGACAACTGGATTGATATGCACGTGTAAGCACTGACATATTAAAGCTGCACAGAAAATTTTGTAGCACTGGTACTTGGGTCCACTTAAGATGTTTGGTGGTTTGATTGGAGAAGGGACACCACAAAATTGGGGCACCTTGCCACGTAAACAACAACTTGCCTAAAGTCACTCCTTCAGGAAATTCATCTTGAAGATCAAAAAGTTCCCCAAAAGCATATAAAAACTCCAAAACCATCAGAGCATCACCAAAGATCTCAGGAGGAAGTCTCGTCTTCACTGGCATTGGAATGGGAAGTTCCTGCAATCCAAATGGGACAACTTAATATTGTATCTACTTTCTGAGAGTACACAAATGATTAAAACCAAACAGTCTATGATTCTAAGGGGTGTATGTGTTCAGATTCTTCACATTTTACTGCAAATAGTTCTGCAAGACACATAATCAATTATCACGGTAACATCTGTGGTAGTATTAACTTTAAAAAACAAAGAGCATGCAACTTGGACGTATGCAACTTGGACGTAAATCTTTTGAGATCAAAGTTTATCCATGTTCATGAAGTTGAATGATTTTGTATCTTTGTTTAAAGGAACTCAAACCCACTACAATTTAAGAACACTGGCTGCCAAGATTTTTCCTTTAAACCTGTATTGTTTCACAAGAGTTTTGAGTTTTAAGTTTGCTGGAACTGTCCAGACAAGCAAAAATAAACATATTCTTAAAAAAGTTACTCATTATTGCTTGCAAAGACAAGCAAACAAAAACCCAACACATTCACATAAAAACACACCCATCTAATACTAGGATATGCAAGATCATGTCTAATGACTGAGTGTTCTGGTATTTGGGTTTTTGTGTTGGTAAGGCAGTTATGATAGCCGAAGACATTTTAAAGGGAGATGATGTAACCATGTAACGAGGCCACTTAACAGAGACACCACAGATGACCGTGTCTAACACTGAGTTTGACTTTCAAATTAGTAGCTTGATGTAACTCTTCAAGATTTGTCTTCACTTTATGTTTCTTAACAGTCAAACAATTTCCAGAAAGATGGCTCCTTTCCACAAAGGTGATAGTTCACAAACATTAACGACAAGAATGCCAAATACTATGCGTTGAGAAGAACACAGTAAGGCGTTTCACACATTTCCTGCGAAGGCAATTTTTTGAAATGAAGTTCTCGCCTAAACTCATCTTCATTCATATTCTTGTCAATTTTCACTGTAGTGATGATAACACTTTTCCACCCCGCCCTTTTTCTTTTCCAATTGAAACATAGCAGCACTGTTTTGCACAGCTTCCTCTCGTTTCAACAATGCTCGTCCCCTTCTTCAGTTTCTTCTCCCTTTCTATATACAGCTAAGAGTTTTCACTCATCTTCAACAGCCTGTACGGCTCTCCTTGCAAATATATTAAATTCTCATATTCCTCCCAACCAGTGCTACCACTTCATTTAACACTCTCCTCTATTCCCACTTGTCCTCTTTGCACTTCTGTCATGTTTCCCTGTGTACCTCAAATAAACTCCCTTTCTTGTGTTTCGGACAGTTTTGCCTCCCTTTAGTATCCCCTGCCAAAATTAATCATGATAAAGTATACATAAATATATAACACTAGAGAATGTTATGTACAATACTCTTGTTTAGAACATTAAGTTCTTTGGGAGGTAAATTCTTGCTACTTTCTATAGGTTTCCAAGATCATCCAGAAAGATGCTCATTAAGCAAGGATACTGCTAGAGTTTAAATCAAAAGAATGCCACAGGGAGTAACAAGGTAATGTCCTTTCTACCTTTTGCAGACAAAACTGATTTCTTCATTACTCAAATCTTTCAAGTAACTCAGGTTTACTCTAGGTAAGCTTATCTTGTATATTTAACAGAAAAGTCAGACATACTCAATAGCCCCCACTCAGTAAGGTCAGCGCTTTAAAAATACATCTGTTCCATGTTAAGACTGAGAACAGCCTGTTCAGACTGGACTTCTCAGTCCAGAAGTTTTTCTCGAGGGTGAAAATGCAGATGATCCTATTAGCATCGCCACAGGGAAACATTACATGACTGCAGGTGATTCACAGCCCCGAGCATTCAGATCAAATCTAGATCTACCTCTGCATTAGGGAATCTAGTTTGAGGACCCTGTAAAGTACGAGCTTGAGCTATTCCAAATTCAATCATACCTTAAGATCATCACACTCCATATCTTCTCTAGGCTTACTCCACTGTTTCAGGTATTCCACATATTTTCTTTTTTCTTCACGCAGCTTCTCTCTTTCCTGAAAAACATTGTCACAATTGTATATAAAATATGGTCAGATCACCCTATTACAGTTTCTGGAACTGCACCACTTGCTATTTCAATCACACTGAAAAATAAAACTAAAACATATTTAATTAGAATGAAATAATCTAATAATTTTTATTTTGTATAAGAAGATATTGGCAAAAATATTTAGAGTAAATTGTGGCGATACTTTGTTGGATTAGACATGGGGTTTTGTTGGTTTTTTTGTTTGGTTTTTAAATGGAAGAGGCTGAGCAAAATATAGCTAAAAATAAAGAGTATTTATGAAAGTTGCCACAAAGAAAGACCATCAAAATAGAGAGTGGACATGGCTGTGGTAAAATATAGTGGAATAAATAATTTCTTCATATTCAAAATGACAAAAAGTTATTTAGCAATTTCCATTCAAAGAGAAAACACAAGGAAACCCACAACCATTTAATATGCTGTGAATCTGATGCAGTACAGTGTCTTTAACACTTCAGTAGAAGACAACCATCAAATCAAATACTGTCATGCATTATTGGCAAAAAAAACCCAACCCAAACACCAAATTACTTCAGAAGTAAGTTCAAAGTGAACTTTTTGTAAACTAAAATTATAATATAGAGAACGTCATCCTGAAATACAAATCCATAATCGTATCTTAAAACTGCCTGGTCTTCTAGAGTGCATTTCTATGAACTGAAAACAGTTAATGGAAAATAAGTAGATAGCAACTAAGAAACAACTAAACTAGAAAGCCATTATACTGTTCCTATATGAAACACATATACTGCAAATGCATTACTTTTTCCTTTTCTATTTTGAGTCTCTCTTTCTCTTCTTTCTTCTTCATCCTTTCTTCTTCCACAATCTTCTTTAATTCTTCTCTCTTTTTTTCCTTATCTTCTTTCTCCTTTTTCTTAGCTTCTATAGCATTTGCCTTCTCTCGTTTTAATTTAGCTTTTTCAAAAGCTATTAAAGGAAAAAAATAAACCAAAGTTATTTCTTTTATAAAATGTTTATTTTATTTAACAGTGCTAAACACTGATCTTTTTATAATTACCATAGGAAAAAGATATTGTTATGAAGACTGAATTGTTTCTATGCCAACCAGAAATTCAACCACTTGAAAGTTCTTTAAAGAATCAGAATTTTAAGCCTAAGTATTATACATGTTTTACAAAGTTGTCATCACTGTAGTAAAGTCAAATTTCTCTGTTTTTATGAGTATACAGAAGTTTCGTACTTGTTCATTGGTTTCTATCAAGTTACATATGAAGATGAGAACTGATTCCAACCACATATAATTACAGCAACATATTTAGTAATGACTGCTTAATAAAAGCATGTCACAACTAGGTGTGCCATATAACCATGAAATAATTGTGATAGTAAAAACTTTAAGTAAGTGATCTTTAAATATTTAATTATTATTGAATTACTGAAAAGTCAATACATTTGAAACCTACTTAGTACTTCAGTGGTTTTCGTGCAAGTTTTACTTCTGTTACACAGTTTAAGCTGAACTTTAATTGGTAATAAATGTTATTGCCTGAGGAGAACCAGATTTCTTTGTAGTTGTCTGCAGAAGAACAGCAGGATACAAATTTCCACTTTCTGTGGACAGACAGTGTCTGTCAACCCACACACAGGCTAACAAAAGCGGGTCGGGGGCTTACCATTTTAATTGAATAAACAAGCAAGCTAGAATCACAAGTGAAGAAAATGAAAAAACATCCTTACTTCTATTACCAAGTGGCTAGCACTGAAAAAAGGATTTTGATTACATTTTCCTACAAAATTCTGAAAATGGGCTAGATTGCTTTTACAGATAGCTAGTACACATACCAGCCATGTCTCTCACCCAGCAAACAAAAGCAGCGAAGCTGATCCCCCATAGTCTTCTACATAGTGAGAAGGTTGATTTTTCAATGTTCTTAGCATTTTGCTGCCTTTTCACATCATTAGTAACGTACCATAGCAGCTCTTTACAGGAGACTTTATGAATGTCAGTAATTGCCATTCCAATTAAACATTATTTACAGGTTAAATGTTTAGATTAATATTAAATTACATTAATATAGTATATCTGGAAGTGTACTTTCAGGCTTATTGTATGGATGGGATCATACTTTTCAAACAACCGGTATAACATGTTGCCAGTTTCAAATTAAACTGCATCTTTAAAAAAAAACAAAACAAAACCAAACCAAAAACAACCCCAAACCAACGAACATTTATAATCATGGGCCAACATTGGGGCAAAAATGAACACACAGAACAAGTGTGACACCACAATATATTTTTTTTTAATTATTACTTATTTGATGCATTCATCATTATTTTACATCCTCAACAAAGAACAGAAAGCATTTACAAAGTCTGAGTATCAACATGCTGTGACAGCTTTCTAGTGTTGTGGCAGAAAATATAAAGAATATATTTGGTTCTCCATGTTATACAACTTATTTCAAGGCTGATTGCTCTTTCATTGTTTGAACCTGTATGTTTCAAGGGCATTGGGTTTTGGGGTGCAATAGGATAACACAAAAGATAAACTTGAGCCAGCATGTGTCTTACCTAGCCTTCTAGAAGCTCTAGTTAACATCACACAAGAAAGGAAGTAGCTTTGATGTTGATAAGCTATTACCTTGTTCTGGGCTGTCATTTCCAGCACATAAACAAATAGATGCTAGTTGTGCAAAAAAGTGGACACAAGTTTCATGGAGCCCTATCGTCCCCACCTCCTATGAAGAAAAGGCCCAGAGCAGCCTCAGACAACTTTGCAGTTATTTAAGCAGATGTTGGACTAGATAATTTCCAGACATCCCTGCCATCCTAAAACATTCTGTGATAATGGCAACAAGAGGTAGAAACCAGAAGTTCACTGAAATATTTCCACAGATGAAAGCCTTTCCTTAGGAAGGACATCAGTGCTTACAATCCAGAAGAACATCTCCTTGTCTGAGCTTTGTCTCCTCAAAAAGACACACCAATTAACCCAATTCAACCCATACAAAAGGCATGTGGGTCCCCTTACTTAATTTGAAATCAAGTTTAAATAGACCAGAAACAGGTCAAAACCAAGCAAAAAATAATTCAATCAGTCCGAAATAAGAATCTCTTAAGTGATTTGTGCTCTTTCAGTTAGAAAAGTTTGTAAACATACTATAAGTAATCTTGCAGAACATTTAGACATACCTTAAATATCAATGCACAAACATCTTCAGAAAGACTCAAGATTTTCTTAAAGATTATTACAGGTTTAGAAAGCATTACAATTCTTCTAAATTTTGAGATAGTTTCTCCATTTACAGATTTTCCTCATACAACAGATTGATTTGTGTCAAATGTTCATGTTTCAGCTGGTAAAACTTACACATGACTTCACAAATCAAACTTCTGCAAAAATTTATTTTGCTCTTTATTTATCTGAGATAGAAATCAACACAACCCAACTGCAAGTTTCCTACATTTCCCCAGTTTAGAGTAAAAAAAAAAAAAAAAAAAAAAAAAAATTCAGGAAACAACCATTCTAACCACCGAAAGGAGCACTTCGCAATAGTGCTGTGGTGCTACACTCTTAGTACACTTTCCCTTTGAAAGGAACAACCCCAAAAATACTCTAATTATGGCCTGCTCTCAGAGCTACAAAAACTGGTTCTACTAGTCACACGACTAAACCTCAACTTACCCATGGCCTGCATATCTTCTTTTTGCTTCTGGAACCTTGTCTTTTCCTTTGCTACTTTACTTTTGTTTCCTTGGGTATTTTGTTTAGCAGTAATATCGTCCTCCTGACAGAGAATTCAGAGGGGGAGCAGAAAAAAAAAAAAAAAGAACATAATATCTACAGTGAAATGACTAGCAACAGATATTCCAAATTTTTCAACAGTTCTCTAAAACAAGAATAAAAACAGGCTGTAAGAGTTTCCCACAAACATACTAAGTCCTCAGAGATCCGGTGTAATAGTTGGGGTGGGGTGATGGCAGACAGGACAGGGAGAAAAACCAAAACTTCTTCTTCCAGCTTTCTTTTTAAATAAAGTAGTTTAGAGCACTAAGCTTCGCTGTGTTTAAACACAGGCAAGTGACATAACTGTATCTGAGGGCAAGTGACATAATTGTATCTAAGAGTACAAGTTAAAGGTTTTTAGCAAATTATTTATTAATCATTCTCAGAAGGGACAAGTACTCTATGCGCCTTCATAACACACTGAAATGCTAGTTTCTTGGTGGGATCACAGAAATAAGATAGACAAAAATAAGAAGATAACACTGAGCATGGTCCCTTTTACCAGCTTAACTATAAAACAATCTACTTTAATAGCAATTATGTAATATATCCCAATTCATCCTCAAAGTAAAAAAGCACATCATCAACCTTGCATTCCAACTGTTCTGAAAGTTCACGGAAAATGGAAGAACTTAAAGACTATGCTGATATGTCTTCACCTGGAGTTAAAAATGCTATTACTTACAAGACTAGAAGATGCCCTCTTTGGAGGTCTCCCTCGCCGTCTGCTTGCGGGACTGAAGATAAACGTGGGTGGGTCATCAGGAAAGAAGTAGGAGAAATTTTGTTCTGCTAGATTGTATTTTGCAATTGATGTTGCCTTAATAAGAAAGATGAAAACAGGTATTCATTGTGAAATTCTTACCTTTTCATAAATACAAGCTAATTAATGAATCATTAAATCACAAAAAAAAGACAATAAAAGTAACTAGATTCACAACTGGTTAGCTTAGAATAAGAAATAAAACTCTGAAATAGTGTAAGTGTAGAGTTAATCCACCAAGTGGATAGTAACGTAAGCAGCACACATCTGAAAATAGAATTTGGTCTCATTTCGTAAGCTTTTATTTCTTTAGATGCCTTTTAGCAAGCACAGCTGGACACAGTCTTCCTAGCAAGTTACTGAAATGTATGGAGAATGACTTTTGACAGAGAAAGCCGGAAAATTAATTTACTTAAGAATGACATAATCCTCTATCTACTTAAATATTTCTGGAGGAGAAGAAAATTTATGACTTTTCTCATTCTGAATTGTCAAAGTTTCTTTTCAAGTCGGCTTTCTCAACCTGGTGACTTCAGGAAGTCTGCCCTTATCAACTGATACAGATGAGGATACAAAGGAGACACTCCAAACAGGACATGTTCATATAACTGCTGAAACGCAAGGCAATCAGCAAGGGAACAAGTAGCCACTCCACAAAAAGCTCAGACAAAGAGAAGATGACAAATGCACACATATACAGAGTATTACAACCTTCCTGAGGCACCAGAAAGTACTGCTAATAGATCACTAGACCCAGCGCACTGTATCACATCAAAGACAACATGATCACTAACAAGCCCAAGGAAGGGGGTGGTTTATCCCTTTCAGTGTTATTTTCTTCTATTTCCATTTTTTTAAAAGAGACAGACTTTAAAGTTAGAAGCTTATTTAGAAATTAGTTGCCTTTGTTATTTTCCACAACATTCAGAGGCAAGATTCTCATTGATGCTCTCATCTCTCAGAGCTTTCCTGTGCAGAACGAGCAGTTACACAGCTGTATGAGGATTTCTCTTAAACACACACACAAAATACAAAACATAATAAACTAACATGCTCCTTTCTAAAAACACAATGAAGAGAAGAAGGATGTCAGGATCAAGGCTGCAATACACAGTGAAAGAGTCCAGGATCTCCTGTGGTACAGCAAGCAAGGCAAGGGAAATTGCTGCTTACTTCGTAAGTGTGGGAACAACTGCTCAATTCCTTGAGCACCAGGAAACAGAAATTCTCTGCACAGCCATCCTGCACAGACTAAGATGTGAACTTTAGTCTGAACTTGTACTAAGTACCACCATATATCTCCATGTAAGATGAACAAAGATATGCATCTTCAACATCTAAGGGCTCATCAAAAGCCCATTCCAGCCACCTGAACTCTTTGGTACTTCTGTCTCACTGAAGAACTATAGAGACTGAATCCAATCTACAATAAGATAGTTTCCAGCTAAATGCATTACAACAGAATAGTATTAGGTTACTGTACCAAACCAGAAATAGTTAATTTCTGTTTAACTCAGAAATACCAGCTGCATACCTTGAAGAATGAAAACAACTCATGTGTTTGACTAAGCAAAAATATATTACATTTTAATGAATAACATTTTTCTGGGTAAAAGCTCCCATTTTTATTTTGGGGACTTTTCTAAACTAGTAGTTAAAGAAGAAATTAGAGAATTAAACTCTGCTTCATCTACAGAAAAAATACCACCTTGTTTACAAGCAAAAGTTAACAAAAACCTGTTTTTACAGAAAAAGTTGCAGTATTCATCATTTTATTTTGGAAAAGCCAAATACTAACTCAATATATTACACTTACAAAAAGCTAAGCTTGATGTAGTTTAAAAAAGCAGCTCTGAGCAGCTAGTAGAGACGAGCAAGAAAAAGACTGAGTAGGTCAATATTTTATCCCACAAATTATTCCTTCTTATTTACCTTAGTTTTAATGACTCCATCATGCGGTTCACAGTGTTGTTTCAGAAAAAGTTTAAGTCTATCACGAGAAAAGAGATGTTTCCTCCGGCTGTATTAGGAAAGAAAGGTAGCATTAGCAACTAAGACCTATAATTACTGTTTAAGTACAGCGGACAATATGTGCAAGAACACGTAACAGATAATATGATTGACCTTTTTTCTCATTTTCTTAATTATAAATTACACCCTTACTATTGTAACTAACAGGCATTCTTTGCAACCACAATTCAGTTAAGAATTTCCTTATGAACAAAACAAAACCCAAGTAATACTTAAACAGTTGTTTTATGCATCTGTAATTTTTGTCCTGAAGATCCTGGCATGTCCCCTTTTATACACACATACAGGCAAACTCCACAGTCTATTCATCCCTGCTAGATCCCCCTAACATTCCTTTCTATCACAGTACCTTTTAAAATCCCCAAATAAAGCTAAAGTCCTGTTGTTTCAGATGAGGGTGAAAACAAACAAGGACAGCAGGAAAGCAGCATTCACACCTCTCAGACAGGGAGGTAAGGCACAGAAGTGTCAAGCCAACAAGTGAGAGGAGTGAATTCACACCCTGCTTGATCAGGCTGTGGCACTCCTCGCTATAGGACAGTGTGCACTCTAAAAGCTTCCTGGCATCCCAGGGAACCCGCACTACTTCATGGCAAGAAGAAAACCAAGTACACAGGAGCAGTTAATGAAAAAACTAACCTCGATCCATGCTGGAACTAAATTACTTGAAATTACAGAAGTTTTTTTTTTCAAAGTATACAGTTTATAAAGTTTTGATGCACCATCTACTCTACGAAAAATGTTTTAACTAAATTCTAGACAAAATCATGTTCTTTAAGAAGCAAAAACTCTCTGTGGCTTTCTATTTTAAAGCAGTAAGGCAGTCTGATTGCCGGTGTCTGCTCCAACACTTCGAACCAGTAATGCTACCACACAGAGAGAGAGCTCACAATGCCAATAGTTCATCAATATTACAGAATAGGTTTCACCTACTCCATCAGTCACAGCAGTAGGCACAGGTATCAGAAGCAACAGCAGGTCTCATCTGTGTGCCAGCGAAAGCAGAGACTTGTAAGGAGTGGGTATCTGTGTTAATACTAGTGAAGCTTGGAACCCTTGCTACAGAAAGCCTGTGAAACACAGTATTTTGTTACAGTGCCTCTAACTAGTAGTTCTAACACACTAATTTAAAATGCCATTTTCTATCAAAAACATCTTACAGTGACTTACACAACTCAGTTATAAAGTACAGTTTTAACTTTCATATACTAATTTTTACCTTAGTTGAGATGCTTTAACAATAACAGTTTCATATAGGTCTTTTTTAATAGGTTGGACTTTGTATTTGAACAAAGAAGGATCAATTATGGCTTTCTTCTCCCTAAAATAAATTTAAAAAATTAAAATGTTAACTACAATCACAAAACATCAGTCTTGTATTGTACACATTTAATATATTTATATGCATACACAATGGACCTCTTGAAAATACCCAGCCATATTTAACACAGGCTGTAACTTCCACTGGTACCAAAGAGGACCTATTCACTTCTGCCAACTTTCTTGCCACTAGATTTAGATCTGCATCAAAGCCAGTTCCTGCAAGGAACAGGAAAAGGGATCAGGAATGTTCATTTTCTTAGCAGGGAGATGGAAGATGAGAAGGGAAGGAAGAGCAAAGAGGAAAACAAGTAATAATACATCCCTATCCCTCAAAAAATCGTCTCCTTAATACTCTCAGTACTCATGATGGCAACAGAAAGGCAGGAAAAAGGAGAAAAAGATGATGAGGAAGGAGTCCAAAAGACAGAGTTATATAAAATGAATAAAAATAGTACCCATAGAGCTACAGATCACGTCTCGAATAAAAAATAGGTAAAATATTTTTCTGAAATATCAATTTAGAAAAAACACACTCACCAACAATGTTCTGAAAATAGCAGGAATCATAAGGCAATGCATCTACACTTTAAAATAAATGCTTATCAAGCTACATTTTTTTTCCCCCAAAGTGTACTTCCCTTTTACAGCTATCAGCTACAGAGAACTAGATTTTTTTCCCCCATGGAAAATATTTCTTCATTTTTAACATAACTTCACTGTTCTCTTAACACCTCTTCCTAGGAGAGTAACCACCCAGGTCTGGTGTGCTACCAAAACAAAAATTCCTTTAAAAAACAAAGGGAGGGGTTTTGCCATAGACAACATACTTTAAATAGTGTGGTGTATTTATGGACAGACTTCATGAACAGAGTTAAACTACTGAGATTTGCTTTAAATAATGTTGCATTTTGCTATTGAACAACAGAACTAAATTCTCCTAGGGTGGTAATTTGTCATCAGAAGTCATACTGCTTTATCAGGAAGAATCCAACCATCGTCTTATTTCATCAGTAAGGGAAGGTAAAGAAATTACATGGATGAACTAGGAGATTTACAGCTATGCATTTCATCATCATTGTCAGTCCTTCTGGCATTTACAAAATGCTTGAAGGTGGAGTCTTTGACAAAACAAAATAAATCAATATACCACTTGCTATTCTTTACCCCTATGAAGAGCACACACAATATGTAGTGAACTGTACTTTGCAAGGTTTTTGAGTATGAAATTTGCTCCAATTCCTCTTTCCCCCTACCACTAACTCTGAAACAGAAGTCCAAAGAAATGCAACATTCAGATGCCTAATAATAAATACATTAATTCATACAAATGAAGTGTAAAAGAAACAGTACTTATCCACACTTGGTGTCATTTTAGATGAGAATAATTTGCAAATTTCTGGAGAAAAATAGTTTACAATGATTAAATGATCAACACAGTTAAAAACAAGTGAAAGGACAGAAAAGAAGATTTAGACTTGGAAACAGCAACGTGTCTGCTGGACCTACAGGTAAGCATTATGACATACACGGTCTGCCTTGCATGATGCTATCCAAGTTAAAGTCTCAAGCTGAGTCACTCAGACCATCCCCAATCTAAGAAAATAAAAAAAAAAACCCAAAAAACACAAAACACCCTGATAGTCATATTAGCAAAACAGTGATAAACTGTATAAACATAGCAATGCAGTATACCCACTGGCAAGATTTTAACATCTCTGTCTATAATTTTAAGTTTGTTAAAAGAGGGTTAGTATTTTGGTCATACCGTGACTTGGTCTTCCATCATCATCTTCGGTCTCCAGATAAGAAAGCTAAAGTAATGAAGGCTGTTGCTAGGAATTTCTGCATAGGATCAAGTATAAACTTGTTCCCTCACCATACACCCCTGCATTTCCAGCCCTTTAGTCTAACAAGCTACAGGACCCAAAACACATTAGTGTTCAGATACAAAACAAAAGGCAGAGTGCCAATGTCATACCAAAAGTATATTAGCTTATTTATACATTTTTAATAGATTCTAAGCTCCAATACTGTCTGTAATCAAAAGCAGGGCCCAAAGAATAATCAAA
Organism: Haliaeetus albicilla; assembly: GCF_947461875.1. NCBI lineage: Eukaryota > Metazoa > Chordata > Aves > Accipitriformes > Accipitridae > Haliaeetus > Haliaeetus albicilla. The sequence continues at coordinate 29,072,828 of NC_091487.1, read as the reverse complement.
TGGTTAACTCTTGTATTGTTAACCTTTACTTTTTAGTTTGAGTTAGTCCTTCTCTCACCTTTAGTGGATCACACATAATAGCCCCAACCTAATTTCCAAACACACTAAGTTTTTTCTGCTTAGTCTCTCAGTTTCCAATGATTATCCTAAGAAGTTAACTTATTCCTCCATAAAACCAAATTTAAAGTAAAAATTTTGTTTAGTGCAAAAGAGGAAGAAAAAGGTCATTCAGTACATGTAGAAAGCTTTAAAAATTATACAGATTATCTAGTCGCTTTGGCATAGAAGTAATAATAATTTTTTTTTGTTATATTTTACTTTATAAACCATTCTATAAAACACGTAAGAGTTAGCAAATGTTAGACCCATTTTGTAGCAGAGATCCCCTACAGCAAGTCTTCACAGGACAGCTCTGAGAGACCACCAGATCCAGAGAATAGAATACAGAATATCTTGTAACTTACTAGGAGAAATCTGGAACTGACTTACCCATATTGTACTAGTTTCTCTTGCACTCAAGTAAACATGCCTGACACCTGGCAGAGTCTTGCGTTTTTTGAATGAGGTTATTCTGAACCACTGACAGATAATAATCTCACCAGCCCTTCAGTTACTTTGGCACGGTGACCACATGACCTGGATATAAATTTCTGCTTACAGTTCTGCTGTACTATATTCAGACAGCATGGTCTTAAGGTAGCTTTACCAAGAAAGTTCTGAGATCTTGTTCTTCTGAGTTACCTTGTCCAGGACATGACTATCTATACTATCTGGTCCGAGTCCTGCTGAAGCTACCTATATCTTGCAGTATCATTGAACTAGAAAAATTGCACAGAAAATATTGAGGGTTAGAGCATCAGGAGTGTACCTAAAATGAATGCTGTCCTGCTTTTCCAAAAAGAGACAGTGGCTTTTCTGCTTGTCTTTGATTAAGTGTGGGAACAGAAAAACGTCCCTTGAAGAATGCTAGCCAAGTAACACAATCATTTATGGTCTCCTTATGCTCCAGTGCAAGCCTTACACAGAGGTAACCCATCAGTATATTCATCCTGGTAGAAAAGCTGGCCTCTGCACACATTTGAAGGTTGCCACTGACAAGCTACTCTATACTGAGCAATTACAATTGCCCATTTGGAACGGCAAATATTTTCTGGAATCTGACCAAAACTTCAACAAGGAGTTATACTGCTCTAGGGACAAGACAACAGCACTTCACAACAAAATCCTGACTTTGAACATTTTGGTGAAGGTCTTAAGCTGCCTTTGATCCAGTACTTTGGTCTTTCCTTACAATACAAAGACGACTAAGACCTACCATCATTATTAGTAGATTCAAGGGATGGAAGGATGAGAGAGGAAGAAAGAAAAGAGGAAAAATAAGAAAAATTAGGAAAGATTTGTTCTACTGAAGACATTGTATAGCTGTAATGAGAAGCTATGGCTGCACCTTTTGACATATCCTGTTCATAATTGCTTCTCCAAGTAGAGGCGGAAAACTAGGTTGAAGATGGCAAAAAAATCTGGATGTAAACTTCCACTGGCATTCTTTCAAAAAACTTTGTTACCTCTGGTTGCATCCCAAAATTTGCAGAAACAATTAACGCTTCCCCAAAATAAAGATGATACTTCACTTCAAATTGAATAAACATCCAAATTTCTGCCACGAACCAGCCAGCAAGCCAAGAAGGAATTTTCTTCTAGTATTTCTGATATGGTTGATGGTTCACATTATTCATAGCCCTGGCAGGAGGAATGCCATGAATTAAGCTGCAGCTAGTATTGTAAGTATTTGGCAGCACAAGCCCCTCAATCTCTGGACTGCTGCTGAGTGCTAAAGTGAATGCAAGAGTTCAACCTTACCCCTAAGTCTAGCAGTTTAAGGTATGAATGCTGCTATTCTGTGATGATCACTATTCTACAGTACTAGAGGGTCCCAGGGCATAGTATCAACAGTTTAAGATCTCAGAAGATTGCTACCTTTGTAACCCAGGCCTTACACGGCAGCCTGTTTTTCTGAGGGAGTGCAGGGGCAAAGGCGTCCTGGCCTCTTTCTCCCTGTACAACCTCAGCTTTTACTGCAGAACACAATAAAAAAGGTCAGCAGGAACACTCGTACAGAACATGTGGCTATTTCTGCCCCACACAGACAGAAGCAGGGTCAGAGAAAGGTTGGGATCTCTAATGACATCTATTTTCAGTTAAGATTCTCTAGCCTTACAGATTCTTTAGGAAAAATATTTGCAGATGGCCCATCAATCTGTGCTGTGCTCCCCTCCCCCTCTCGCACAAACACACGGAGCATCTGCTGTACCATTGTTTAACGGTACTGCAGCTTTGCACGGAGGCTGGGTCTCAAAACCTGGAGATCTGTGTGCAGACGGAGGCAGAACTGTGGTTCTGCGCATATCAACTTGACATTGGTCCCAAGGCAAATAACATCCATACTTTCCACATCCAAGTTTCTCCATAAACAGCAAAACATACTCCCTGAAGGATTAGGTCTGCAAAATGATGTCAGTGGGATTTCTTATTGTTATGAGTAAGGGTATGAAGAATCTTAGATGCCAATATACAAAAACTGACAACAATGCTCTACTTTCAGATAGGTTTTACAGGTACAGTAAATAATACTTTCTGAGTTTGCATATACCCAGAAACTAACTGAAGCATTATTACATTCTTGCATTTGTTATAAAAAGGCTCACTTAAAACTTCCAGTAAGCATTTACTGGAAGTAAACTGCAATTTACCTCCTCCATAAGAGGTTTGCAAATTAAGCTTGTAGCATAAATGTTTGTGAGGTATGCCACAGAACAGTGCTTCAAAAATTTGTATATTCTCATAAGATTTCTGTTTCTAAGAGAAATAAATTATTTTCCCTCCCTTCTCTGCATTGTCAAAATAAGTAATCTGCTGGGGAGAACCACAGACTGGGAGTGTAAGACTCAGTCTTACTACCAGCTCTGCGTGCGTGGAAGTGACAGCAATATAAAGGGATCAATCCTACAGTCAGCTCTGTGCACGCTTGCATAATTCCAATAATAACCTCCTTTCAAATGCCATATGCCTTGTGGAACACAGAAAATGCATGTATTTTCTCAAAGATGTAGGACCTCTTCATGAACAACTTGGTCACTGCCTTCAAGAGACAGCAGAGAATTTTAAAAATTATTTATCCCATGTTATTTTCTTAGCCAAGTGAGGAGCACCACCCTTCTTATTCAAGGCATGTCAGAACATGGAAGTCCTCATGCAGCAATTAATGAGAATAACTTCTACATCCACATGACATCTCAAAGTCAATGACAGTTCATGTAAAGCCTGTATGTTGCTCGATACAAGATACAGACCCACTTCAAACCCTCTTCTTTCATCAACATTGTGCTTGTGAAGCACAGAAATCTGTCTTCTCATTATACTGCTAGGATAAGCTGCATATATAAGCTCAATTACTGGTCAGTAAAGGGATACTCCAAATTAAACACCAGAATTATAGCCAGGAAGCTCTCTTATTCAATGTTACTAAGCTACTCCAGCCTAGAGGCAGTTCCTTAAGACAAGACATATGCTGTTTCACTGCACCTAAAATCATAATCAAATCCATTAAATACAACAGTATATATTTATATGGACACATGCATAATGAAGAAAGCTTTGTACATTTTTATATTTTTGGATGCAAACATACTAAGTCTCCGGAAACACTTTTCAGAAAGTTCCAGTAAGAGCATGTCCTCTTATGATAAGGCATTCTCAACTCTGAGCCCTATGATGGAAGTGAAGTAATACATCATCCTAAGTAGTACCAGACTGTAGAAATGCAGAACATGACTGCATTTTCCAAGCTATAGCAGCACAGGTTTTGCAACACAGAGAGGACTGGTGATAGGGATACATGGCTCTTCCACCATCCCTCAACAGAAACACTGTTATTCCAAACAGATTAACAATGATTATTCTGTAGGTACTTCATTTCTCATAATGCACAGTTCTCTGGTGGATTACACATAACATAACTGGCACCTGTGAACATTCAGCTTGTCACCTTCAGCTGGCTGAACGCTCACAATCCATAGAGATCAAGTAATTTGTTTTGGTCAGACCCTGCCACATCTGCTTTAGTCTCATTTCCACCCAGCCCAAATGCTTTATACTGTAAAAGTATCATTTACCCATTTTGTGCAGAGCTATTGTGCGTTTCTGAGTCGTCACTGTCGCTGATGACAATTGTGTCTGCATCAGCGCTGCTGGCATGGCCATTTGCCATTCCATTGTGATGGGCTGGAGCTATGACTTCCAAAATCTTACACTGCAACCTGAAACAAAACACAGATATTTATTACTGTCAAAGTTTTTTAGTAGTGCAAGGAGTCTAAAGTTGTAGCAGATGTTATTTTAAGAATACATATATAACTCAACATTGTATTGTCTATTAAATAAGTAAATACCTAAAATCCATGCACTGAAATACTAGGCAAGCTATTAATTTCATGAGTTCCATCTAATAAATGAACAAATTCATCTGCTTACACAGCTATCAGCTTCACTACTCAGGACAACAAATCAAGCCACTGGTAGAATTATTTGTGGTTGTAAATTTTTTTGTTTCAGTTCTCACTTAAGTAAACTAAAAAGTTAACTTAATGTGTTACTTTAAAACCAGACACCAAACCTTTTACATTTATTTTGATAGCAGTCTAAGAAAAGCAAAAGATTTTCAGATCCCAAAGTATTTTTGCTTATAAAAGAGATCATCATCTACCACTGTCGATGACCTAAATAAACAAGGCTGAAATGATCATTATGCATCTAATCTTAATAATGGCCCATTTATCTGCTGACACATATTAAGGCTCCATCTGGCATGCACACAATTGACAAAACAAGTCTATCCCTTTGCCATCCTGAATGCTAGTTATAAAAGGCAGAATTAACTACATATTAAAAAGTATAATTAATCAACACTTCATGCTGTGTAACTGTATTATAGCTGGTTCTTAACCACTAACTTTCACCCCTTTCTGGAGTTCCACGGTTCATATTTTTTAGTTTAACCTCCTAGAGCCTTGTCTGCTTCATGAAAATTAACTGTTGCAGGCAATGGATGCTGTCACATACTACCACTAAAAGCTCAAAGGGTAGGAGGAGAAAGAACACATAATAATTCTCTTCTCTGAGCAACAAACAGTCACTTGAAATGAATAAAATAGAGAATACATGAAGGACAGGGCTTGAATTACTGTGGCATCATGCCTAAGTTAAAAACAAACAAACAAAAAACCCAACAAATCTATGACAGACAAATTCTAAGTGTTCTTCTATCTGAACTGAACACTGGCAAAAAGGAAAATGTCAAAACATTTCTTAAACACCTCCTTCTGCAAGCAGACAGTACTATCCAAAATCTGCACACATTGGGGAGGGGGAAGAGGGGGGCAGAGGGAGAGAAGTTGAAAACATTGAAGTATCCTATGTCATATTCGCTTGTGAATTTAGCTAGGACTAGTAACGCAGTTAGTGCCTGTAGCTGTCCTCCCCAAGCCTCTGTCCAACAGAGAGAGAGCTCCAGGACGCTCCAACAGGTATGTTGTTTAAAAAAAAAAAAAAAAAAAAAAAAGAGAGGAGAGAGAGAGAGAGACCAAAAAACTAGTAACATCCTTACATATATTCCTAAAGACAACAATATGACCAATGATTAATTATCCACAGGGTCACCAGAACTGCCTGCATGCAGAGGCAGCCTGAGTCTGCTGGACTCCCTGACCGCAGGCACGCTGCCATTCCAATGCAGCCAGCCCCGTTTCCAAAGCTGGCTGGTCTGGGGCTGGAAGACACGTTTTCATGGTGAGTGGAGCCCAAGCTAATTAACTGTGCAAATCTAAACAGGCTCTCTGTAAAGAACCAAGAGCACCCAAGTATGTAATGGAGACAGAGCCCAGTGGCTGTTCACAAAATAAGTCCAAGTACAACAAGCCTTATTAAGGTCTGGCCCAGCACCAGACTCCAGCCGAGTCCTAAGAGAAAAGTCTATCATTACAGTATCTTGGTTTTCCAGTATTCGGAACATCACAGCCTGCCCTTCATACTAAATGATATGGAGCTGGCTGCATGGCAGAATGTGTATTATTAGACTGTTTTTTTAAATCCAACAAAGATCACCAGCTAAAAAAAAGACTTCTTAGTAGAATTATTTTTGTTTCAGCTTAACTCTCTAGGAAATACATTTTATAAATTCAATTTAAAAACACTTTTAAACTAATCTCTAACGGAAAATAATCAAAAGCACCAATGCTTAAGGCTACTGACACTTTTTCCAATTTGTTTACTACTTGAAGACCACTAGAGGGAGCACATACACACTAAATTTGCAATCACAGTAAAACCGCCACATGAAAGCTAAATCGCAACCTACTCTACCCAATGCCATGAAAGGACAAAGAGGCTACAACAGACACACACGAATCAATCCTCCTGGACAAAAAGACTTGAATATTTAGTCACCGAGTATTTTACCTGCTTATCTATCAGACAGCCCTGTAATTTACAGGGTATCACATCTCCTTCTGTAAGGATGGAGATTATATATTCTATACACTTGATTCAGTAAGTAGTAAAATCCCCAATACAGCTACCTTTTTTTTTAAATCTTTTTATTATTAAACAGGGAGAATCGCTAATAGAATAAGCTATCACAGAAAGCAAGTGATTCTCCATCCTCTGTGCCTTCATTCAAATCATTACCAGAAATCTTTGGGGAAGGAATCAAGTGAAACACACATTACCTGGCTCAATAAAAGCATAATCCAATGAAATTTAATGGTTACTGATACACAGGAGATTAAAGAAAGTGATGCAACTGTTCCTTCTGGCGTAAAGAAATAATAATCTATGAATGAAGACTTTTTTTAGCCTCACTACAGTCAAGTCACAGCTAGTAGAAGCCAATTCCCTGGGCTAAGAGAGGCAAAGACACTCTGCTTCTAGTGCAAACAAAGGTCTGCTCTTAGTAACCTAATCATTCCATGAGATCACTTATTACAACTCTTGTCTTATGATATAAGGCACATAAAACAGCACAGCAGAAAGCTGAAGCAAGACACTCAAAGCATACCACTTGAAATGCTTTCTAAAAGGGATACCTTAAAAATCTTTGAAGAGCTTATGTCAAAGTCAAACCATCCTTACTCACTATTTCCCATAAAATAAGAACTGGGGCGCCTCAATCTAAAAAGACAGCAGCATTAAATAAATAATACGTACCCTAATATCCCCCTCAGTCAGGAAGCACTTTCATCAAATAACAATAAATACTGTGAAAAAGCTTACAGCCACACTAAGTGAATGCCAAAGGTATTCAGAAAAGGATAACTTGAGAATAGAGCCATCGTGAACATTTGCACAATAGTCCCAGCAACTCTAGCTCAGACACTGACAGCCAAAAGCTAGAACAGTAAACCTGCAAAAGGATTACCCTATACTCAAACAGTTTTGCATACCTCTTTCTGCACTACAGACTGCTATCAACAACAGGGTACCAGTCCCCTGACCTGTCCCAAGGATCGCCTTTATGCTCACAGCTTTGTTTTTTGCTACGCTCAGAAACCAAGCTCTTTGAGGTCTCTTATGTTATAGGAAAGATTCCAAGAAGTTCTTGGCCTATAGAATTTGATTAAATAAGGGGGGTGGGGGGGTGTTGAAGACAGAGAAGAACACCACAGGAACCCAAAAGTTTTAAACATGAAGACAAAGGAGGTATCACCAATGTAATTTTTCAAAACACCACTGCGCATCTTCTCTCTCAAATTAAAAAAAACAGATCTTCCATTGATTTCCATGAATTTTTGGTAGGGCTGGTCAGCTGCACAGGTGAAAGAACATAACTGACTCCAGCAGCCTAAGAACAAGAGACACTGAGTGGAGGCTATGGCACAGGACACAGTTTCTCCAGAAACCCAACTCCATCAGTCAAGGAGAACAAATCTGGGTTGTACTTTGAAGAGCAGCCTAACACAACTAGCAGAAAACTGCAAGGTCAGACTGAACCTTGTCACTCCCAGAAGAACGGTAAGGAAACGGCAGGCTAAAGGTGTACCAAAGCAAACTGCACTTGCAGCCTCAGGCTGCTGCTCCACAAGATGCAGAGAGGACTAAACAGTTTAAGACCACCAAAGGGGGAAATCTTCCCTTGCCATTCCTCCTTCCAGCCACATACCTGGTGCGGTGCTTGCTTTTTGTAGCTCTGGCACTCAGTATCATTTATTGATTGCCATTAAATTGAATTCAACTACCTGACAATCCCACCTCCCAAAAAAATAACCCAACAGGAAAAGCCGGGTACATTTGTGTCGGATGAGCTGCTTGAAGGATCTGATGAGAACTAGAGCATGTACAAGAGGCAAATATCGGCCACAGACAAAAGCAGAGGAGGAAGGAGGAGCAGACCTCCCGCATTTAGAGGCCCTGAGACACTGTAATTTCTTGAGTAGTTCTGTGATTTCTGTAGTTTATCCTTGCTAACTGAAAAGTGACATCTAGGCAAGTCAACACTGGGATAGTAGGAAAGTCTGTTCCAGGGAAACCACACACCTAACAAGGTAGTTGGGTAAGACATGGTACAGGCTTCAGACTCACCAGTAGTCCAAGATAAGAGTGATTCGGGAAAACCCAGAACAAAGGGTAAATATAACTTGCCAGATTTCTCTTTCATTCAGCTCAACAACTCAAAGGCACGTACACAAGTTATTATGAGCTGTGGGACAAGCAGGTATCTCCATCTACCTCGGATGAAGCAGTAGAACACCACAATTTTAGGAGAAAGAGAAGCTGCACTCCACTATGTAACGGGCCAAAAACAGCCATCACAGGATGTCAAGCAGAAACCTTGACCCTACAATTACCAGCACTTTCACTTACTCAAAGGAGTCCTTTCCAAATGCCAAGTAGGCCTTCACATCCAACCAAGGCTAGAGTTATAAGCTGTGAGAGGAGAGACCACTTCTCACTGCCCGTCAATTGACCATTCTGCACAACAGCTTTTAATCTAGCTTGCACTAACTACTGTGATAGAAATAATAGTCTGGCACACTGCTGTGTCCTCATTTCAAGCCAAAAAACAAGATCCCTTGAAGGCCCAGGTGAGTTGCAAACGTGCCTCTGTATGCTTTACAATAAGCAGACAAAAACCACCCCTTAGATGCAGAAGCCTGCTTCAAATGGGGCAGTGGGGGAATATTGCAAAACTTTGAGGCCAACTTTTAACATAAAGAAAACAATCATCAGTGAGTCAGAAGCAAAAGAAAATTCACTTTTTAAAACAGACACCCAAATGAGAGAAAAGTTTTTCAAATGCCAAAATTAAAAAAGCACACCTTTTCTAACAGTATGTAAAGTTAGTTGAATACAAAAAACCCAAAGAGTAATACAAGAAGCTATAGTAGCAAGTACCAAGCACCACCAAAAAGCTATAGCCTCATTCTGTTTTGTCAGCTTTTAGTAAGTTTTTAAGTAGTAAATGTCAGATAAGTGCAGTAACTCATATCCTTGTCCTAACAGTTCTCATACACTTGAAAGTAATTAGAGAGATAAAAGCAAGACAAGATCTGAAGGAATAAGTGACATCTTTTACTAAGCTAACTGGTACAGTTTAATGCACACACAAAACAAAGGCACACAACAAAGAGACAAGTTTTATGCACATAATGGCTTCCTGAAGTACAGTAAGAGGTGCTGGTTTTGAATTTTAGCATCTTCATTTGTCTGTCAGGTTATAGGTAAGATTGTATGCTTCAAAGAAACTAGTAAGAAGCATGTTTTTGCTTAGGACAAGAGAACCCTATATACACAGTAGCTGCATCAGCTGTCTCCTGTGGAATTAGGACAGCCCTAATAGTAACACGAGTATATGCATCCTTTTGACTGCCCAGCCTTCATTTCATAGTATTGTACTGTGTCCTGGTTTCGGCTGGGATAGAGTTAACTTTCTTCCTAGTAGCTGGTACAGTGTTATGTTTTGAGTTCAGTATGAGAAGAATGTTGATAACACACTGATGTTTTCAGTTGTTGCTAAGTAGTGTTTAGACTAAGTCAAGGATTTTTCAGCTTCTCATGCCCAGCCAGCAAGAAGGCTGGAGGGGCACAAGAAGTTGGGAGGGGACACAGCCAGGACAGCTGACCCAAACTGGTCAAAGGGATATTCCATACCATGTGATGTCATGCCCAGTATATAACAAACTGGGGGGACTTGACTGGGGTGGAGCAGGTCGCCGCTCAGGAACTAACTGGACATCGTTCGGCAAGCGGTGAGCAATTGCATTGTGCGTCACTTGGTTTGTATATTCAAATTCTTTTATTGTTATTATTGTAATTTTATTATTGTTATTATTATCTTTATTATTTTCTTCTTTTCTGTCCTATTAAACTGCTCTTATCTCAACCCACGAGTTTTACTTTTTTTCCCCTGATTCTCTCCCCCATCCCACTAGGTGGCAGGGAGTGAGTGAGCAGCTGCATGGTGCTTAGTTGCTGGCTGGGGTTAAACCATGACATACTGATTAAAAAAAAAAACCCAGAAGTCATAAAACAAACAAATCAAACCCCATGTCTTTAAATTTATAACTATAAAAGTAGAGAGTGTGCACAGAAATGAGAGCTAACAGAGATTGGCAGCACCCAAAAATAGTTGTAACAGCTGTTCAACAATCTATAAGAAAGGAGTTGCAGGTTCTCCCCCAGATATCATCATCTCATAGCTTCCATTAGTCAAATACAAATATATTTATTAGTCAACAAATACAAATATATTTATATCCCAAAGGACTTAAGGGCAGTGGAAAGTGAATTCCTTAAACATGATTTTTCCAGGGCTAGGAGTTGACTGATCTTTAAACAGTAATGCTGGAATAATGCAAACTGTACTTGCTCTATGAATAGGTAAGCTGCTCTCCAGTACTGTCAGCTATGCTGTTTCATAAGCACCACACTAACTTTGCTACTGGAATGCAAGTTCACCTTTCAAAATAAAGTAGGAAACTTTGTATGTAGGAACTTATGCTTAAGCCCTACCACTACAAAAACACATTGTAACTTTCTGATTCTGTAGACATTAGCTCCTGTGCCTCTACATCCAGTCAGCTTTGAAGTCTACATGTCAAAGGAGAAAATTTGTTGGTGGACTAGAAAATAATTTAAATTCACTGTAACTTGTTAGAATCTAAACATGGAAGACACTTTGCCTTTTACTATGTAGTGGTCTTATATTAACTTATCCTAGTGCTCAGAAGACAACTATATATATATATATATATATAAAAGCAAGTAATACCTTGTTGCCAGTTGGACTGAAAAAGTTGGAAAATTAGCTATAACCTTATCTTTTACAAGGATTATCTTCGATTATCTTCTACCATCCTAACTCCGTATCAGCTAGGCATAGTCATGACCAGCAACATGCTTTCTGTGCCCCAGTTAAGACTTAGAGATGAAAACAGTATGCAAATCTTTTAATTGGCCTAATGCAGTGGTTAATCCACTATGGACAGTCCTAAAGCACTGGGACACCAGCCAAACAATTGATGAGTTAAAAAAAGAAGTTTCACTTACAGACAAGGTTGCTCTGTGATTATCTACATTTCCTACAGCTTGGCAATGGTCAACATCAGATCATTCAGAGCAGAGAAAGGATCTTAACCTCTATGTAATGTATGACCAGATGCAGCAATCTTCCTAACAGAGAACTTTGTCTACTACTTCTGTAAGTAGATTCATTTTAAGAACACTACATTTTCTTAAAGCATTCTGGTGCTCCTTGCTCACAGACATTAGGCAAGTATTCTTTTGCAGTGGTGTCATCTAGTGGTCAAATTCAATGAAAAAAGATATTCCTTTTTTATATCTGCCACGTTCTGTGATTTCTTCTTTCTTATACACTACCTTTAAGCAACCTATTTTAGTCTGCAGGTGGTTGACTTTTTAAGTTCCATACTAATTGATGGACAGCAATTGGTTGTCCCCCAGCCTCTACAGGGAAGGGAAGGTATCATCACATAAGCTATTTTTAAGGGCGGAAGAGGGGGAGCTGAAGAGCTAGTAGAGTCGTCCAACCTAAAACCTCAGATCTCTTCACTGCTCAAGTCAGACTGCAAGCTTATAGATTAATTAACTAATTATCACACTGCTCATTTGTATACCCCAATAAAGACAGCCATTATTTCTTGTGATAGCACCCAGACTCAGAACACTGATTAAACCAGAACTGGTTGTTTACACATGCTTTAAATCTAGTTTTCCTCCAACAAATTAAAATAATTTAAAAAAATAAGCACACTGCTGACCTCAAGCAGAAAAGAATAGGTCCTACAGCTGAGTGAGTGAGGCTGTTGCAGGTTTTATTTGGTGTGTCTGAGCCGTTCACTGAGGTTACTTCAGGTAGGCCTTCCACACCACATAGTCCCAACTTTCAGTTAACTGAGTTTAGATGCCAAGATGTTGAAAATCAATTTCACAGGTTTCAAGTACCAATATTACAACACAGTACTAGGACACCAACAACTGGACAGGTTACTGCAGGAGATGCCAGTCCTTACAGAAAAACAAAAGGCCAACTAGTACGTTATGGGTCTTAAACTTTCAGTTCTGAAGCGCAAACATAGGAAGCAATTCCAGTGATGCGGTCAACATTTTTCCTCTGCTTCAATGAAGTGTGATCTAAAACGTTAGCTGCTTATTTTATATCTTAACTGATGATGGTTAACATGAAATACTGCTGTAATTCCCCTCTCCCAACAAAATCTCAAATAATTTCCATGCCTTTTTCAATAAATTACTTTCCATAAACAGCAATTTTACATTCTAAATAACAGTACTAATAGTGTCAGCTGTTTTCAATTCCTTGGCAACTCAGAACTTAATTTGAGATTAAGTTTTCTGTCTATATTATATGATGTTTCTGACCAACGTTTCAAATAATAATTTTGTCTTTTATGAAGGCAGTACTAGGAAAACATTGTTACACAACTCCTACAATTCTTTAACTGGGAATCCAAGCACCTCATGTTTTAAAGCATAGCACAGCTGCCACTTTGGAGAAAAGACAGCCCCAGTTTGGCCAGAAAAGCTGGACACATACAAGCCAAAAAAAGCTGGCAATTTTTAATCAATACATCATCTTAAAGTTAAAGAGAAAGCAGAATTATGTCCTTGTGGCTTCTACTAGATTACCAAATTGCACGCATCATTTTCAGAGACTGCCTGAACAAGCCACATCATAGCATTGGGGGGCTTTCTCCACAATGTCTTTCTGGTTGATAAGGGCTGTTAAGACACCAGACATACCAAAACAACAGGAAGACAGAATATCTCCCAAACTCTCTGAGTTCCTCCTACCAGACTTCAGCAACAAGGCAGAAGCAGCCAAATTCAAAACTGAGCAGCACTACAAAAGGCTGGAAACCAGAAGAGCCTGATAGGGACGCAAGACCAGAAAAAGCAATGGGGCATCAGATTCTGCAACAAGAAGAACACACGGGTTGGATACAAGAACCATCGGTCTCAAAAAAAAAAAAAAAAAAAAAATCTTCTTTTGCCTAACCTCTGCACAAAGCACTTGTCCTCTTACTCTTTCTAGATCACCTGTCCTTGCGTATAGTACTGTAGACTACTTCATATGTTCAAGAAAAAAACATTTATATTAAGCCAAAATGCTAACCCTTCTAGTGTTTGTGTTCCCTCCCATTTATTTTGTTCAAAATCTAGAAAGCTGCATCAAAACAATCCATCCTACAAGAATATTACATATGCAAAGTTAGGAGTTATAAAATATCAGTACTTATATTGCTTGAGCAACTCCTGGTTACACACGCATTATGTTGTAGGCTTCGCATTTAATGATGCGCAGAGCTCAGATAACAAACGATCCTGCTGACGTTACACTTGCTAAAAACTCCATACATAAATGCAGTGGAAAAGTTTATAACACCATGACACAACTGGGTTTTCACAACTGGGTTTTCATGATCTGCCAAATTCTGTTGGTCTCATAGGATGCTATTACACTATAGATGGACTGTGATCATTTTTGCTAGAAAAGATCACAAAAACATAGCTGCACATGACACACACACACAAATCACTCCTGAACAGCCATGTTATTTACAAGTAACGTGAGTTGGTATAACCCCAATGTAGTACTTCAAAATACAGGTCAAAGTCAACTGTTAATTGGGCAGAAGAATAACTATGTCTCACCTCCTCCCACTTTGTATTCTTTAATTATGTATCTCTAAGTATAAAAATCGCTCTGCATTACCATGTTATTTGCACCATTTCCTGGATTTAGTATTAAAGGTCTGAACTAGCTCTCTGCTATACATTTGTCCAGAACATCAGTGGCAATCAGCTAAGGCGAATTTTTCATGCTTCATTTTATCAGACACAAATTTATACTTATGTAGTTTAAAACATACAATCTCTAGCAGATTAATTTTCGATGGAAAAAAAATTTATCTGAATCTTTGGTATTTTGAATGGTATCTAGCCCACCCCAAAGGCTTAAGAAATTTAGCTTATATACTATTAATATGTTGATCTGTGAAAGTGGAACATAAACACAAAATTGTTAGATATGTATCTCAACACAACTTTGAATAACCAAGAAGATTGAATTAAAGGCTGGTAAAAAAATGATAGCACTATCTTCATGTGATAGAATCATATCACAACTTTATCTGAACAGAATTTAGCTTACAGGGTAAGTAGAAACCATTTTGTTAAGGCAAACTTAAAAAGTGATTTATGATGGTCTAAAAAGAAAAGTGAAAAGGACTCTGAATTTCAAAAGACAAAGAAAGAAGACAGACTGGTATTTATCACACATAAGCCTACTTCTCATTTAAGCTTTGAAAAGCTAAGATGCACACACATAAATATTTTAGCAAAGAGTTTAGAAAAGTAATAGAAAGACAGGAGGGTTGTTCTTGGAGAAGAAAGGTTGTTCTTCTAAAGCATTCTTTTTGCTATTAGTTTGGAAACTGACAGTATCTTCAAAGTTTGAAAACAAAGGCATTTCATTGAACAAATGAAAACCAACACCTGAACTACACTGACAGTTCATAATGTTTAGGTTTCTAGTTTAAAAAAAAAAAAGAAGAAAAAACTTATTATCTAAGCAAAATTACTGTAATACTAGTGGTAACTTGACTCTAGTCATTAGACAAGTATAAAGATGAAAAAGATAGAAACAAACTTTGGATATAGGTTTTCTGTACAGAAAGCAGCAACTCTTCCTGTCCTGGCTTTGCAGACTGGTACTTCACTGGTTGAAAGGAATAAAGCAGGGAAGACATGGAAAGCTTTTCTGTTAAGCACTGACCTTACATACATACCCATACAAATTTCCTTACAACTTAGCTCCTGCAGTGCATCAACAGATTTTTCTTCCTGGTGTAGTACAAAATTTGCCTTAAGTAAGATCTGGATCAGCTACAACTATGTCCTCCAATGACCATTCTGAACCAGCACACTCCTATCACCCAGTACAAACTAGATTACGTGCCAAGGCCTCAGGATACCCACAGAAGCCCCATCTACTCTGCAATGTAAGCTGGCACCTTCCTCCTGAAAAAAGCAAAACAAAACCACCCCACAAACGAACAAAAAAAAAAAAAAACAACCAGCAACAGCTGAACCCACAAAGGCTTTAACACACATTCTGCAGGTATTTCTAAGTTGAGCATGTCTAAGTCCTTCCCATTTTAAACTTCGGTTAGGTGAAAATACAAACTTATTTAGACAAAACATGGACCTTTTCTAGCACTCTTGCAGAAGCGGCTTTAAAGAAAGACTCAAGCTAGCTACGTGTTGTAAAACAACGTACTTATACTAGAGAGCCTATGTAATAATGATATGAGAAAGAAAGCATCTGAAGCTCAAAATTCTTCCAAGTTTTCAATCAGTCTAAGATAACAATAAAAACGCTTGCAATACATACATCAGCATAAGACCAAGCATAACACTAACTCCAAGTGGGGGGAAAAAACCCATCACACTAAATTCCAGATAATCATGCATCACAAACATTTTACAATTAATTCCCAACTTCTGAGAATGCAGTCACAATTTTCACCACTACCTAAAAAGCAAAAATCCAACTTTCATCGATTCTTTAAGCTTTCAGTAGTTCAGCCATTCTGAGTATACGAAACACCATGTGATGAACTACATTCTGCATGATTCATCAAAACTTTCATATGATTTTTAACTCATAGCTTCCCCTAGTTTCTCATTAAATCTCATTCTACAAACAACCCACCTTTCTCACACCAGGGGACTGACATCCCTTTGCAAATCCACCACACAGACCAAAAAACTGCAGTCTCAAGACCTGAGAGAGCTGTCCTGCCTCCACAGCTGCTTCTAAGCTAAGGAAAGAGATACCAAGCCCAGCAATACAATCCTTAATCTTAATTAAAGTAGGGAGGAGCAGTAACAGTATCACTAGCTTATGCATCACATCTCACTTCACAGGTGTTTGATGGAGTTTCATTATCCTGATTTCTGGTTTAAAAAAAAGCACACACAAAACCCACCCACACCAAACAAAAAGAAATACGTGTTTATTTTTAAATATACTTACCTTGCACCATTATTTCTAACTACTTCCACTGTTTCACCAACAAAATACCGATCCTTGACATAAGCA
Source organism: Haliaeetus albicilla (assembly GCF_947461875.1). Classification (NCBI taxonomy): domain Eukaryota; kingdom Metazoa; phylum Chordata; class Aves; order Accipitriformes; family Accipitridae; genus Haliaeetus; species Haliaeetus albicilla. Next base: position 29,056,135 of record NC_091487.1, on the reverse strand, counting down.
AAGATTTCATCACAGATCTCATGAAGTCGGGAGCGATGGGTAAGGGTGGCCAAGTAGAGAACTGGAATGATGAGGGCCTCTGGAAAACTTTGAAGATTATGTCTGGCTTTCTTCTCTGATTCCAGTGCTTCCTGATATGTGAGTCCTGGTTTACCTGTCACAGCACAGCTCCACACAAGGCTGTTGCACAGAATGGTGCGTTCAAAAAAATCACTGAAAAGAAAGGCAGGGTGAGGGGGAAGAGAGAGAGAGAGAAAGAAAACAGTTGAGTTCTGACTAACATTTTCAATTTGCTCACAGTTAATACAGCAGCAGATATCTTTTACAAGACTGAAATGCAAAGGCAGCTCTACTCCTGTACAGGTTGTGGATAATCAAGGGTTATTTACCACTTTTTAGCCATGGCATGGTAAATTGCTGTTGTAAAACCAAAGCCTCCTCCCACTACAGACTATGGTAACAGCATCAAGACCTAGAAGTGCTGCAAACAAATATTCACGTATAAGAAGCCTTATGCATAAGAATAATCACACTGAGTTTTAACAGGTATCATATCCTCCTCACATCTCCCACATTTCCACAAATATTTGCAAGAGGAGGGTCTAAAACTGTACAAACATAAAATAACCTTAAGATCACAGAACCATGTTGAAACTTGAACAAGTTTCAGATTTTGAGTGCCCTAGCTCACAAATTAAAAGATGGGAGAGGTAAAAAATTAATGTCAAGTGGTTCTCTAAATAGTTTTTATTCCTACACTGTTTGCATTGTTCTTAGGAAAAGCATTGAACTATTTTTTCCTACAGATTCTTCTCCTCCATTGTTCCACTAGCAAAAATCAATTCTCCTCCTTCCCTGTATTTCCAATTAATGCTAAAATTACATTGTTGTTATTGCTTATTTACTAGTTACTATATTGGAATCAAGAATGAAGAGTTTTCATAAGTCAGTGTCTGTCAATTTTTGACAGGTATCAGAAAAACAGCAGTTTGTTAAAACACTTTCTAGATTAGAGTAGATGATAGAGCTATTCACAAAACCATGTTAAAACTTATCATACACTATGGATCAGTGATTGGACAGAAGAGCAATCTTTCAATATGCCCCAGTTCAGACAATGGTTTTTATTTGCTTTCCTTTAAAAATCTTAACAGACCAATATTGATGAGTACACAACACAAGAAATACTGTTTTCTTTTGTATCAGTTCAACATAGCTATTTCAAGGCAAACAGTACTTTCAGAACACTGCATGCTACACAAGATACCTATACTGGAGTTTCATTCCTGAAAAAAAAAAAAATTACACTGAGGAGTGTTCCCATTTTTAAAAGGCTAGAACTGTTCAAATAATTTCTAATAATGGGGTTAGAGAATTGGACAGTTCACACTTCAGAGTTTTTCTTGCAGGCTCCCTGCAAACTCAAGCCGGCAAACATGCATCAGACAGACTGATGCAGAAAATGATGTTCACTGCAGATGGACAGATGAACCATAACATTTTGTAAATGAAAATGGAAATTCCAGATTGAGGACAATGGAAGGTCCTGGCTCAGATAATCCTTTCTGTATGAGCATAGGATTCCTCTGAGTGAGAGAAAGATGCTTTAGTAAGAACATCAGCTGCAAGAAGGGGAAAAGGACAGAAGAGGAAGAGATATATTATCCAAATAATATTTAATAGCTACAAAATCTCAGATTTTTTTATATCACCTGCATCTACTTAATATATTTGACAGTACATGGGTCTAACACTTGTAAGTAACAAGCAATAATTTGGGTTTGCTTACTCTAAACAAGAAAAGGTGAAGAACAAAGGAGAGAGAATGAGAGAAATTATTCTTCAATACATGAAGAACGGATGGCTGTCAGTCATTCTTTGTGCATAGGACAGAATATCCTTTTTTTGCTGTCAACCACGGTGTATCAGTATCTTTATAGGGTATAGAATAGTTACTTAAACATTTTAAAGAACAGGTTAGACAAAAATCTGCCTGCCTTTTTTTTTTTAGAGGTGATAAAACATGATCTCTTCAGGTCTCTTCCTGCCCTACATTTCAATACTTCTGTATTAGATTCACAATAATTTTTAGTAGTCTTACTGACTTCAATGGATAAAGAAACATTTACTCAAATCTTCATGCAGCTGTGTGTCTCTACATACATTTTTATGTCTCACCAAAGAGGTTCTTGATAATTATCTTTAGCCATGAAAGAGAAAACCACCCTAAGAGTTATTAAAAAAGGTACCAGAACATATTTTCAAGAAGTATGAAAGTAAAAGGGGAAAAAGAAAGGGGGGGTAGAGAGAGCAGAGAGGGAGGGAGAGACTGAGGTTGACGCTGACCGTGTCCCTTTAAGAGCTGCTGTTATTCTTTGTGAGGGTATACCGGCAGTCATGCTATTTAAAGCAACAGCATTGAACTTACAGGGAAAAAAAAACACAACTGAAAAAAAACCCCAACAAACCCCCCTCTAAATATTTTTAATCCATGATTATTACAAGTGCAAAATTCTAAGATTACTTTAACTGAAACTTATTTGAGGAAAACATTTTTCCATTTGCATACAAGAGTAGTTCGTGTATCTAGTTTCATTCTCCCTCATTTCCTCTTTTGTTTTGTGTGGATTTTTCCCCCGTGAACTTACAGGGAAGACAAAAATTGTGTGAAAAAAATTACATTCGATTTTGAAAGCATTATTTGTCTTTAGCTAGTCATTACCTACAGCACATCAAAACCATCTGTGGCTTAGTCTGTTAACACAGTTTTATTACAATGTTTTAATGATCTCACTTTAACTTGGTTTGAGGGAGAGGAGAAAACAAATTCCCAACAGTATAGGAGTAGGTGTTATTTGTAGTACTCTTTCTGTCCCTGTCTCTCTCTGGTGCACGTCAGTTATCACAAAAAGACTTACAAAAAGCAGACACAACAGCTACCAAACCAAGAGAACAGCAGCGGAAGGAGCGATACCCTTTCTCCTCAAGCAAGAGTAATAGCACATGATCATATTCCACGTTCAACTTAAATTCACAACAGCAAGTGCATCTGCTGCTAGGTTGCATCTGAAGCCTTATCTACATCTTTATCTAGGGTATTACAGTCTTCGGGGCTTCCTCACCGGTTCAAGATCTCTCTAACTTGACAACACAGAGAAGGAAGTTCATACAAAACACATCCACAAAGCTCACTTGCATGGTCACATCTGCCTGCGAGAAGTCAAACAGGACTGCAGCGCCCTGGTGAAGATGTCCACATCAGCTCAACTACTCGAGGAGCAGAGACTAAAAACTTGAGTTGTCTTTGTAGTAGTAATTAATGCTGACTTCTCAGCTGGATGCCTTTTTTTCATTTACATTATATAGTTAGTTTTCCACGCAAGGCAAGGCAAACAAAATCATCAGCAAATCATTAAGAAGTAGTTTAATACCGCTACTTGGTAGGTATTTGATAGGAGGCAGTTCATTAACAGAAGCTAGAAATAAATCACTTGCAATCTTTGTGCTGACCGCACTTGCAATGGATATAAAAATCCAGCCTAGAAATGACAGATGCCTTTTGCTTGAACTAACGAAGTACTTCCATTGAGTCCAAGATCTACTGCATTTTTAGTGTGTTTCAAGAAGATGTTTGTTTCTAACCATTTACTTTCATTCATTTCCTTAGCATATATTAAAAACAAGTTTGGGGGGGGGAGGAGTTGTTTTTTGGGTTTTTTTTAAACAGAATTATATATCAGAGAATGTAAAATATGAGAAAGTCATGTTAAGTGAAATTTAAGAGAGAGGGAAAAGGCAGGAAAAAAACTATCTTTGGGATGGCTAATTTGTAATAATCGTTATTTTTAATCCCAAAGCCCCTGTGAGCTTCTAGTATATAATCTAGTTAGTCTACGGTTGGAGGGCAATCACCGAAGACCAACTCTGCCGTTCTGGATCACAAAAGCATTCTTGCACTCTGCCTTGTCTCCAGAAGTGGTCAATAATACATGTTACAAAGTAATGCACAAAAGAAACAAACAAACAAAACCACAACTGAGAAAGAGACATCTATTCCTTAATATTTATAGCTTAGTTACGCATTAAGGAATATATTTCAAGTTACGAGTTTCTCTTCAACAGAACAGAAAGGTCAACCTAATTTAACAGGTCTCTTTTGAACAGGTCTCTTTTTGACTGTAACCAAGAATTCCACAGCTCAATCTATAAAGAAGTTTCGGTAAGTTCTGAAGATGCAAAACTGCTCTTTCCCCCCAGTGTTTTAGAATGAGGAACATTCCCGCCACTGTACCTATACTACTCATCGTTTTCTTTTTCAGGCTGTCTTCACAAGCAAAACTTCCCACACTTTAACAGTAGCTTTCACCACACATCTATATCCACTGTTAACTTTCACAGACAAGGTATCAAAGACTGGTGGTAACATCCCACCGGTTTAATGTGTTTCTCATCCATCCCATGCATCTTGTGCCCACCCATACTTGCTTTTCCAGCTACTACTGTGGCTCCAGGGTCTCTTTTGTTGGTCTGTCTCAGAGTCTGTCCCTCTAACCAGGAGTACAACCAAGCATGAAGAACATCAGTTCCGCCAGTTCCTGTTACTCCTGATAAATACAATCAAACACTGCCACCTCACTGCACCCCCTTTTAAAGGGTTACAAAATTATGCAATGGTATTTCAGATTAAAAAGGAAATACATTCTTAACGGGAAAGTCACTTTACAAAATACTAGTCTTGCCAAATTCTCCTCACATTAGCATAATGCTTTCTTACATAGAGAAGAGTAATACTAATGTATGATTTGTATTCATCTCTACTAAAGCTGCCATGGGCATGAAAGAAGCTTTTCAACACTAAGTTTGTGCTCTGTTTAAAAAAACAAAACAAAACAAACAAAAAACCAAAACACAACAACAACAAAAAAACAACAACAAGTAAACAAACAAGAAAACAACTTAAGTCTTAACCATTTGTAGTAATTAAAAGCATTCCTATAGCTGAGGAAGGGGGTGAATTCAGGTTACCATTATGTATCTATACAGCCCACTTGATCTAGTCAGACTCGGTAATTTTTGAATTCTCCCCTGAAAAATTCAAGTTGCTACTGCAAAAGTAGGTTCAGAGAATCATTTAGACAATGGTTTTCTTTCACGCAACAAAAAGCTAACACAATTTTTAAAAAGTGGGCCCTCCCTATCCCCATTAATCTAATTGCCCTTGCTTAGGCAAAGAAATGGGAGATGTTTTCGGAAGACATCAGCTATTTGAAGCACCACTTTGCAACCAGCAGAGACAAGGATCAGCACCTTTAAAACTTGCTGAAAGATGGGCCTGTGTTCTCTGGTAGATTATGCCACAAACAGCAAACATTAATCCAAACTTACTCATCTGTGCTAGGACACCTTGCTAAGTAAAAAATACTAAACTTTTCAATCCAAAGCACCAGTTTTACCCAACCTAACAAAAAAAGCCAGAAGAGAAACAAAACCCCACCCCACATACACAAGAACCAGGCATAGTAGAGTTTTCTGCAAAGTTGTCCCAAATACCATATTCTAAGCCCTGACCTCTGAGCTAACCACCCGCTGACATTTCTAGGGATTGCCTGTGTGAACGCAATTCTAAATTTATCCCTTAATTTGTGAACTTTGGTTAAATGTGGAATTTGGTCTTTCATACTTTTTCTTAGCGACAACATCCCTGCAGTGTAAATAAGCCTGTCAGAGTACTTAAAATATTCACCAGACACTTTTGAGAGCAGAGAGGCGTTTTAAAAGGATACTTTTCATGCTGAAATTTTAGCAAAACTACACATACGTGAAACATATTTCAGTGCAGTGTCAACAAATACATGACAGTCATCTAATTAGGTGATAATAATAATTGTAACCAGAAAAGCAGCTTTCAAAATATTGGAAGCTGGGGGAGGGGGACTTAATTCGTACAGGAACAGGAGGCTGTCAGCTCTTGCTCATTAGGTTCTTATACGCCCTATAATGAAAACACTCCTTACAAAACTTCCAACAAAAAATTCAACACCCCCTGTGTCCGTGTCCCCCCCCAAAGTATATCGTCCAGGAAGCACTAAGGCATTACCCTCGAAAGTTACCCAACGCGACTTCTTTAAAATTTTATTAGGTGAAGCGTATTTGAGTAAGAAAAACAAGTCTAAACACGAAAAAGATTTAGGTGTGCTCTAATTTCATAGGCTACAAATGAAAACTATTTCAGATTTAATCTCATCAGTCTGCACGTCTTTAAAAAAAAATAAAAAGAGAGCTTGGATGCGGGGGCCTTTTTGTAGGCGGGGATGGTGCTGGATCGGACCAGGGGGTGAAAACACAGACGTTATCAGCTTTTGAAAAACGTCTCGCTAAATACTTTCTGTCCATTGTTCTTACAAGCGATAAAGTAAGCGGCAGCAAGTTCGGGACTGCCCGTGCAATAGGCTTTCAACGGTTAACGACAATTTCACCACGTCCATTGGTCCTTTTACACACGGAGAAGGCAAAAAAGGAAAAACAACAGAAAACAAAAAAAAAGGAAGGGACGGGAAGAGGGAGGAAGACAGATCCTGAGGGGACAGGTGTGCCCGCTCGGCTCCAGGCCGGGTTTAACCGCCGGCGGTGCCGCCCGCCCGCCCGGCCGGGAAGGCAGCGGGACCCCCGCCCCGCCGGACAGGTGCAGCGACCCCCGCGGCCGGGCCGCGCTGCGCTCCCCGGCCCGGCCCGGCCGGGCGGCAGGGCCCGCCGGCCATTTCCAACCGGGTCAGCCGGCGGCTCCCCGCGGAGGCGGGGCGAGCGCGGCCCTGGGCGGCGCGGCGGCTCCGTGCACCGCGGCCCGGCGGAGGGCCGGCAACCAGGGGTTAACCGCGGCGGGAGCCGGCCGGGGAGCCGAGCCCAACGGGCTCCGCGGGCGGCGCCCCCCCGGCCGCCACCACAACAATAGGGCGGCCGGCACATGCCGGGCGGGCGGCCCCGCTGCCCCGCGGCGCCGGCTGAACCCGGGCCCGGCGCGGCCCCTTCCGCGGGGCGGCCTAGCGCCGTCCGCCGCCGACACGCGGCTGCCGGCGGGGGCGGAGGGGAGGGGAGGGGGAGAGCCCGGGCCCGGCAGACGCTCGCTACCACCCGCCGCCTCCCACACGCGCAACTTTCACTTCCCCGGCGGGGGCAGGGGCGACACCGCGGAATGAGCGGGGCGGGGGGGGGGGGGGGGGGGAGAGGAAGGAGCCGTCTCCCCTCCTTCCCCGCGGGGGGGGGGGGGGGGGGGGGCGCGGGATACCCCCGCCGAGGAGGGGCAGGGATTCCCCCTGCCCCGGGCGAGAGATCCGCCCTCTCCCCCCACCCCCCTTCGGGAGGGCACGGGCTCGCCGCCAGCCGCGCCCCCCCCCCCCAGCCCCCCCGGCAGGGCTCCCCGCGGCGCTGCCGGGGAATCCCCTCCCTCCCCGCCCGCCCAGGTGTCAGCCGTTCGGGGGTTAAACCGCTCCCCGCCCGCCGCCGGCGGGGGGGGGGGGGGGCAGGACGGACGGACGCGGACCCACGGACGCGGGCACGGGGGTTGTCTCTTACTCGTAGTCCCTGAAGATCTCGTTAGTGACCCTGCAGTAGAAAACGCGCTCGTCCGGCCGAAGGTCGGCGGGGGGCTTCTCCCTCACGAAGGGCTTTCGGTGCAGCAGCGGCATCGCCCCGCTCCCCGCGCTCTTCCTGCCCCGGGACCCGCTTCGAGGGGGAGGGAAAAAAAAAAAATTAAAAAATTAAAAATATGGAGGGAGGGAGTGCGGGCATCGGCGCCCCCCCGGCCCGGGGAGGAGGGAGCGGGCCCGGCGTGTCCCTCCCCCCGGGGGAGCCGGAGAAGGAGCGGGAGAAAGCGCCGGCGGCGGCGCGGCGGCCTTTTGTGTTCCTGACGCGCCGCTGCCTGCCTGGGACTGCGCGCGGAACGAGCGGCGGATTCTTCCTCCCGCCTCCGCCTCTCCGCCTCACAATGGGGCCATGACGCCGAGCGGCGGGCGGAGGCGGCGCCCCCCGCCCCGGCCGCGCAACGTGCTCGGCTCGGGGATACCCCGGCCGCCGCCGCGCTTTGTCTCCTCCGGCTCCCCTGCCCCCGGGTCACCCCCTTCCCCCGCCTCTGACCCGCACACGCCGGGCCGGACACCGACTTCCACTCCCCCGCCGCCCCCGCCTCCTCCTCCTCCCCGCGAAGCAAACACCCAGGAGGGGCAGCGCCGACCACTCATCTCCTCCTCCCCCGCCTGCCGGGACGCTGCCGAGTGGGGGTCCTCGCCCTTCCCGCCCCGCGCCGCGCCTCGCCCCGGCCCGGCCCGGCCGCCGAGCTGCGCCGCTGCGGGACAGCGCGGCCGCGGCGCGGGGGGCTGCCCGCCCGCCCTCCGGCCTGCCGCTCCGGGGGGCTCCCTCCCCTCCTGCCCACCTGGTGTGGCCGCAGGCTGCCCTTGCTGCTCGGCCGGTGCGAAGCGCGGTCCCCCTCGCCGCGTTTCTCCCCTTTCCTCTGCCCCCCCCCCCGGCTCCTGGGAAGTTTTTGATCTACTTCTTCAAGCCCTCAATCAGGAAGAGCTGCGGGGAGGAGCCTTCCCCTGCTCTCCCCTACATCTTTATTGGCCGCTCGGTGCCTTCCAGCGTGTGTCACACAGGAAGACAGCGAGCTACATTATTAATTAATGGCTGAGAGGGCGCATCCTCCATTTTTGAATTATCAGCCGGAGATCTCTGTCAGAGCGGGGGGGGGTGGGCCCAGGCCGACCACGGAGGGGAAGGCGGCTCTTGCCGAGCGGCGCTGCCGGCCGGGCCGGGCCGGGCCGGGCTGGGCTGCGGGCGGCTCGGCGGGGCACGGCGCGGCTCGGCTCGGCTCGGCTCGGCACGGCACGGCGGGGCGGCCGAGCCCGCGGCGGGCGGCGCTGCCCGCCCGCGCCTCCTGCCACCGGCATTACCAGCGCTTCCGAACCGGCGCCGAGCAGCCGCCGAGCCGCTGGGAGACCACCGGCCCCTGGGAGACGGCCAGCCGCGGCGTCCCGGGGGGATCCCCTGTCCTCAGTACCTGCCCTGCGAGCGAGGGCAGGCGCGTCTGCTGCAGGGCTCTTCCCTTCGGCTGACCCGCAGCGGTTCCGGCGTTTGACAGAGCGATGCCGGAGACGTCTGTCTGTCTCTCGCAGCCCCAAAGCGCAGGAGCGTACCGCTATCAGCGCGTACAGGGGCATACGGGTGTGTTTTGCCGAAAGGGAGATTGTATGGAATCGAGATGAGCCTGAGAGTTGTACGGGGGCCCCTTAACTGCCTCGGTTTTTTCCAGTTCACGGAAGACGTCACTACGTGGTTTTACGAGTGTATTAATTTTTCACCACTTTTTTTTTTTAACACTAATTCATTTACAGTGCCATTGGTAATTAAAACCGGGGTGTTAATTTAATTGTGTTCTTAAGGGTGCTAGCCAGCTTGAAGACATAAAAGCACAGAAAGTCCACAGCCATTGTGGTTCATCATCACAAGCTCCAGCACTTACGTGAAAAATCTACAGAATAATTGTAGAAACTCCGCGGAACTACTGAGGTGAATAACAGCTGAAGGCTGATACCTAAGTAGTTTAAGTTTGCAACTTAAATTGTAAATTTCTGCAAATAAAGGTCCCGTGCTGTTCCCTGCACCTGTGCAGAGGTTGTTTTCTTTACCTCTGCAAGTAAAGGCAAAGATCGGCACTGCTGTAGCCTGTGTGACTAAAACCTAAAAGAATGTTTACATCCAATCCATGAATTACTTTGTTTAAAAAGTGATCAGGTTTTAATCAAAAGCACTGAGAAATGTTAATGCTGGCTTCTTCTAGTTAACTTTACAAAATACAAAGCTTGAGCTACAAAACAGGTTAACTCCTGAGTCCTACCAGTTTATTTTCATTTGCCAGCTGGCTTCACTTTCAGTTTTTAATTACTTTCTAGCAAAGGGCACAAATGCAACTTGAGTTAATGCACTCGTACCTAACATCTGGTAATTTTTAGTTCGTTTTGCATCAAAACTGTACAGTATGCCATGGTTATGACATTTAGTGTTGCCAGCTCTTATGATTACAGTGAGATTTTGCAACACTTAGCTTTGTTTTAAGCTCTAGCTCTTCAGCAGATGTGATTAAATTGGAACCCCAGGTCTCCTTAAAAATAATTACATTTCTAAATCTCAACTTTGAGCGAAAAGCTTGAATATGAGAACCCGAAAGGCTTACAAGTTCCAAGGAAAAGACAAGCTCTGAGTTTTGAATTTTTGTAAATCTCATTATTTTTAAGCCAGTATCACGATGTTTGGGAGCCCAGCATTATTTTAGCACTAGTTGGTATCCATGAAAAATGCATGAGTTGATAGAGCTGTGACATCAAAAGCAAATTCCCTTTTCCTTTTTACTCTCTCTTGCCCTCTTTCTCTTTTCTTCTCACCTTTTCCTCCTCCTCTTGTTCTTCCCCCCTCATTATTCCCTCGGTGATTTTCCAGTGAACAGATCCTCACTGAGTAATAGGGTTGCACTGTGTTTTCATGTTCTTAGGATACAGAGGAGCAGTTCATTTAGTTTTCACCTCTGAATCGCGCTCTGTTCTTCAAAATCCACGAATCCAGGCTCTGATTCTGCTCCCAATCAGGTCAGCAGGAACTAGAACAATTTTTTATGACACCAGCTAACGTCTACTAAGTGGGCATTGAGAATTCAATGGAAATGAATTCTGATAAATCAGAAAAAGGTTACTTTCCTTCCATGGGAATGTTTATTGTATTTTTACACTGTGTTTGATTTTTGCAATAATTTGGTTTTCTTAACACACATCACTGAAAGTATAGTTTTGATTCAAGATACAAGGGATTATTGATGATATTTAGTGGGGTTGTTGATGTGGATTTTGCCACAGAGCAGCAAAAAGGAAGCTGCTTTCTTTTTAAAAGATGATTTATACACTAACAGCCATACTAAACAGAGTTCCCTAGCCAGGCAGGTTGCAGTTCTTATTCACAGAACTTTAAAAATAGCTGTATTGGGAACATAAAATCTTATCAAACACTTGGTCTCTATGCTTTACAAGGGTAGAACAATTTCCTAGGGACAGTGTCGGCCCAGGCTCAGGGTAGCTCCCCCAGCCGCTCCTTTAAAGTTCCCCACAACTTGCAAATTTTTATTTCTTTTCACTTGCTCCCTGCTTTATCACAGATTTCTTTCCTTATCCTATCCTATTTCTTCCTGTCTTTAAACCACCAAGAACTGCTTTACACAAAGACACTCCAAAATATCTATTCAGATATTCCAAAATATCTATTCAGCTCTATCCATTACCAAATAATTCCACATGTGACTATTGTTATTCTGGAACAAGTAGAGCACACGGAATTATTTTACTAGAGCATTGCCACTTTAAATTCATGCCTAACTTTATATTGGAATAACTAATGTTTAGCCAAATAATATACTTGGAACCTTGCAAAAGCAGAAATTTTACCCAGTTTTACCTATATTTTCAGGTAATTGGGCAAGTTTTTTCTGTAGAGTATGTTTAGCCACTTGCTTGCTTGCTTTTTTGTTCTTTTTGTTTTTCCTCCAAAGTTGCCACTTGTTCCCTCAGGGTTTGGCTGAAGTGAGAGAAAAAAAAAAAATCATTGGATTTCTTCATAAAGAACTTCCTTGCACTTTTAATGGTATGCTAGGTTCTCAACTCTAATTTTTGTAAAAAACACATGGTTGAAAAGATAAATGTGAAAAATGCACTTATTTGTGTAAATGATAAATTGCTAGTGAGCTGTTCAGTCAAATGACATAATATCAATAACCTCTACCTTTTTCGCAGTTGACTGGAGCATGCAAAAAAGGAGAATTATAACATATATGTGAGCATTGACTCATTTTAATGCACCGAGTAGATTTTTAGGGAATAGTATCATTCTTTTTCTTTCCAAATGCTGTTTTGAAAATCCTTCATTTCTGTAACGCAAACAAACTGTAGATCACTTTTTTAAAGCTTATGGCACCCAGCAAAAACACCTTATTTATCCGATTATGGATTTTATAACTTGCCGGTACAGCTTTTTTTCACCTTTTGCCCTTTCTCCGCCACCTTGCTGAGCCAATTTACTCTTTTGATCATATATCTTTATTTAGACTTTAAACTATGTGAGCAAAGACAATGTGCTGGTTTTATCAATCCACTCCAGCTGTGTGTAACAGTAACATTTGGTCTATTGTCTTTTACTGGCTGTAGTGCTATGCTCAGTTTTTAATAACGTGCTCACTTATAAATAACATACTTCAGTCAAAAAAAAAGGGGGGGGAAGAGATATGCGGATGATTTTTCACAACACATTTCATTTTTCTTTCATTCTAGCTCAGTTGTATTTCAACATGCTTTTAAAGAAGTTCTGTAATCACAAGGATAGGAGGTTCCTTATTCTGCAGCTGCTGGACACGTTCAACACTTGTTTGCTTCCACGAGTCACAAATAAAGGTAAAGAATCAGTCCCTGTGGTCAGTGAATTTTTGATACAGTCACATTTTTTGATAGTTTCTTTATAGTCTTAACCCAGGCATTCCACAGTTGCAAACACAGGCACAATTTTTGGGTCTATTGCTATCACAGAGGGCAGTAAGTCATGGCTCGAGTCTGCTTTGCCTATTGCTAAGGTTAAATACCGCCCAATACAGCAGGGCCCATCCTTCAGCAAAGCCCTCGGGGAGCACTGAGATGTTTCTTATATCATCAGAGTTATTCCACAGAAAGGCATTCCATCTTCTTCATTTTTTTTCACAGTTTAATAGGATTTAGACATACAGTTCTCGCTGCTTTTAACGGATATTGCGTGTTTAATTTCCACGCAACTCCAGAAATTAAGAGATATGTTCCTTTAAAGTTTACTTTAATCATATCCTATTTTTTCCCTCTCAGAAAAGGCTATTAAAGGTATTTAAGCTGATAACCTTATACTAGTGGGGAGGAACTCTGACCTCATCTACTTTGCAGCAATGACCATGTATGATTGGCCTCTAACCTGATTACAAAATGATAAAATGATGTTGTGAAACCACTGTTCATTTCCTAATAGTGCCTCTGAAACCAGCTTAAATTCTGAGAAGATTGGTACTGCATTTTCTTTCTTACAGTTGCAGTGCACAGGATACAAAGTATTGACACTACTGTAATTTTCTGACACTAAAATATGCTGAATATCTCATTGCTAACCAACATTTAGAATGAATGATGACTGATGAATGTTTTTGAGTGAACGATGGGTGAATTTGCTATCTTTTGCTACATATGCATATTGTCACTACTGGAGTGATGTATGGCATTTTACAATAGATTTAAATATCCTGCATCTGCCTGCTTGAAACCTGGATCTGAATCGATACAATATTCTTTATGCAGTCAAATTTAAGATTGAGAAATCTGGAACTGCATAATACTAACCTACCATTTACTAAGTTTGCATTCATCTTATTTGAATTACTTATATTGAACACCTCTCTGTCCAGTTGATGAGTAGAACCAATAATTTCAAGGATGTTACTTTATGATTTTGTTATATGACTATACAGTCCCAACTTTTTTTCAGTAATACTAAGATTAGACAAACCTGCCTGCATATCGAAAGAGATCCCATGCAGTGCCGTTTCTCCTGAGGAGCACATGAAGAGAAGTTCGCCCAGTAGCTGATCTGGCTTACTTAGTCAAAGATTACAGCGATGAGCCAATCTGAAACATATAATTCTGCTCAAATACAGACCGTATTGGATTTTCATAGAGTCATTCATTTGACAAATGTGATGACTCACGACTGTGACTAGTATTGTGACTTACTTATCCATTTAATATGAGACTCCTTTGGCCCCCACCTTATTTTCTTCTGTCTCGCTACTCACCTCTCATAGAGGGCTTTAGGAAGGATGAGGCAAAGAGATTAACTATCTAGGCACTATTCCGATAGTAGATGCCAAATAAAAGCAGAGCTGAAGAAGCCAGTAGCTGCTGGAGCCCCAGCTTGGCTCGACAGGGACTCCGGATGCCTCCCCACTTGAAAACACACAGGCGAGTCGTGGTGTGTGCAGGTGGAACAGTCCCACCACAATGCTCTTTACATGTGCTTAGACCCTGGCCACCACTTCAGCCCAGGTAGACGAGGGCTGGAGTAGAGTGGTAGCTTGCCCTGGGTACAAAATAAGCTGCAGTTTTGATTTCATGCTTTTGCAGGACAGTGCTTTTCCATAATTGCTTGTATTAACAGGGTGCTGGCAGAGTGATGCAAGCCTGGTGTGCTGAGTCCTAAAGCTGGAGGGGAGCCCACCGCGCTACGTCATGGCCACAGAATATAGTCCTTAGGGGAATGCTATACTCAGGGGAGATCCTCTGAAAGAAGAGCTCCTGAGGCACAGCCTACATGATCATTCTCCCTCCTCCTACAGATCCAGGGACAGGCATGTATTAGGTGGACACCGCTGTCCCATGATGTCCATGCTGTGGCCTCACACCCAAGAGCAAGTGATATACTGACAGAATTTCTACATTTCTTAAGTCGGGCACTCGTAAATGTGTTTGGTTTATATAAATCATGCATGAAGAGCAGAACTAAAGGAAAAATAACTTAAAACATGGTAAACCCAGTGCATGCTTTGGTCTTGCTGGCTTTGGAAGACTTAAGACAGCTGGAAAGTTAGTAGGATTGTTACCATACAGTTGCTAAGCATTCATAGCAAGGAAGAAAATGTAAACCTTTTTGTTACCATTACCAATTTAGTGCAACAATTGATAGAATGAAATCGTAAGAGATTAGTAACCTGTGAATTAAGAACTGAAAATTATTTCAGTTGCAATTTCCAGTCATCCAAGAAGTTCCTAAACAAAAAGCAAAGGCAAAACTTTAAAATCCTAAGACCACCTTCACACATGGAAGTTATAGTACCTGAGACCTCATTCAGTACAACCCCACAGTGTGGACATAGTTATAATGTAAAAATGCTTATATCCGTGTAGTTTATTATTCTATAGGAACACTTTCACTATAGTGATGCAATTTATCATTATGCATCTCTAAATGTACCCATGTTTAAGGCTGAATTGGTATAAATATCTCAGGCTAAAATGCTTTTTAGAAGTTTGCACCCTAGTTATCATAATTACGGAATGTCATAAAAAATTGTACATAAATCCAGCTTTACAGACACAGTAACACTTAAAGCAGCGTAATGACCATCCTGTTGTCCCCCAGAAATCAGAAAGTTACTTGTAACTGCAAGCCTTCTTTAGGGCAAAACAAAAGGTCACCTATAGCTCTGCCTAGTCCCTAATGGATGCAGCAGGTCAGACCCCTCCTTTAAAAAAAAACTTTCAGTTACACTCAGTACCACTGACTCATCTGAGGTCCAGTGACAGAAATGCAGCTTATAACAGCAAAAAGGAGAAAGTGCAAGACGGTTCTTTTATACCTTATCTTGGTAAGTACTCCCACTAAAGTCAGTACCAAGGTTTGAAAGGTCAGATCAGGTTTAAAAATGCCCATGCCTTCCCATCACTGCCCTGAACTACCTTGATTCTTATTTTCTTATGTCTGTGAGTGGGTGTGTTGTGCCTCTGTGACAAAACTAAAGTTCAGTGAGAGAATTTCCTGCTTTGTAGACAGGTTTTTAACCATGCAAGGCATACGCATGACCTCAATTCTCCATTTCTTGCCTGTTGTGCAACTGAGAGTTTAGCAGCCAAAGGAGTTAGTTACAACCTCAGCATTATCTAATACTTGTGCATATTGCATGCGCACATGCTTGGATAAAAATGTTTAACAGCTGACATAAGTTGAAATAAAACACTTCCCCCCCCCAATAATACTTCATTCACACAGTCTGAAGGAATCTTCTGGCAGGAGGACAATTTGTCGTAAAAACTGGGAGGAGGAAAGGGAAAGGTATGCCAGGAAACGCAGCTTGGGTCTGTGCTGATGGTCGGATTCTCAGTGAGTTCTACAACAGCCTGTGGCTACAGCCCATCTCTGAGGCCAACAACTACCAAATCTTCTTAATGTCCGTCCACATAAAACCTGGTTACAAAAAGTTAGGACTTTCCAAATGGCTTTGCAGAAGCAAATAGAAGCGGCGCTCTTCTGGCTGGCACACCTCGGTCTGACTGTATGAATGAGTAAATGCTGCCGGAGAAGTTTTACTCCCCGCCGTCAATTTGTATCTTAGCGTTAGGCCGACAATGCCACCGCGGCGGGCACCAGCTCCGCAGGCTGGCCTGTCAGCGGGATTTGGACAGAGTTTGGCACTAACGGTGGGATCTGGAGAAAACCACTTTTGGGAACCAGGCGTTTTGTGGCGAGCGCAGAGGAGGCCGCAGCCGCTCCTACACCGGCCGGTTTTTAACAACTGGGGCACCGCCGCAGCGCCTGCCTGATGGTGGGAGCCCCCACACGTGGCTCCCACCTTCCCCGAGGAAGGGCCGGCCTTCTCTGCCGGTTTTCGTGCCCCTCCTCGCCGCTTCACGCCCGCCCGCGCCACGAGCGGGTGGCTCGGTGTTGGGGCGGGACGGGGACATCCGTCCACCCAGGGGCCGCGCGTCCCTCAGGCCGCCCGCGCGCGGGGGGCCTGGGCGGCAGGCAGGAGGTCCGGCCGGAGGGGTGGGCCGCCGCCCCCCGGGTTTGTCGCCCCCCTGGGCGCCAGCCTCGCCGGCAGCCCGGCCGCGGGCGCTGCAAACCGGGGCCGGGCCTGGAGCCGCGGCCTCGCCCGGGGCGCGCAGCGGCGGCGGGCGGGCGGGCTGGGCGGGGCGGCGGGCGGGCTGGGCGGGGCGCCCCCTGGCGGCGGCGGGTGCGGGCGGGGGTCCCGCGCCGCGGGGTCTCCGCGCGGGCGACGGCGCCCGTAGGGCGAAGCCGCTCATTAGGGGCGGCCTCGGGGCGGGCCGAGCGCCCTCGCCTGTAGATAAGGCGGGTGGTTAAAGCTTAACCCGAGCAGGCCGGCCGAGGAGGCGAGCGTCGGCGGGAGGGGATGTTCGAGGGAAAGCCCTGGCAGTTGGGCCGGGCCGTCTCCCAGGGGGTGCGCGGGAGGCCGAAAGCCGCCGCTCCCCGGGCGGGCTGCCCGCCCGAGGAGGAAAGCTCGGGGTGGCGGCCGCTGCGGAACGGCCACGCAGCCCGTCACCTCCTCTGCGCGTCGGGCGCGTGTCTCCGCGTGGCGGGTCCGGAACCTCGGCGGCCGGCCCCAGCGCAACAGTCGTGCGCCGGTGGCCCACCACGAAGTAGGTCACCCCCTGCCCGAGGGAGGCCCGCGGCCCTCTGCACCTTTTAGGCCTTTGCCGAAATTGGGTAGGAAGCGTCTTCTGGCTCCAAGCCGCGTGGAAGCTTTGAAGCGTGTGGGTTACAGGCTGCCCTTTGGTTGACGGTGAAGAGGCGCCACTCGGTTCGTCGTCGTAAGCTGCGCCGTTCCTCGTACAGCAGCGGGATCACGTCCAGCGCTCAGCATCGGTGCGTGGCGTACGTAAAACCTCTCAGAAATTCAGAGGTCCTTCTGCCGAGAGTCATAAAATGCAGTCGGTTCCAGAGGGGCGTCAAACAACAAAATGCTGCTGGGAGTAACTTGGACTTTGTTTCTTTAGTTAGACCAGAATTAATCTATATAACTAGTCTTTCATATTTCCCTGGTGTGTAGACCTTGTGCATGTGACCATCCTTTTTTGTGGAATTCAGTCTGTCCCTTCTGTCACTTTGTAAACTCTCAGTTCCTAAGGATTTAGGGAAGGATAAAAGCCCCTGTAAATTGTTACTGTTTCACAATGTTAGGCAATGCAGGAGGGAACTTGCCTGACTCCTCTTCTTTATAACACAGTCTACTCCTAAATCCTGCTCTTAGATGTATCGTGAGCTTTGCATGCAGACCAGACCATGAACTAGTTTAACTACAGTTATTTTGGCATCTGTTTAGCTGCTGTGCTGTGAACTGTCAGGTGGACACGCTGAGAAACAAGGTGTAAACCTTGTATTAGCACGTTAACACAGAGTTTTAAAGGTATTTAGTTAAGTAGGCGTAAAAAGTGATCTAGATGAGCCAGCACAAGCTTTGTGCATAGACTAGTTTTAGCATTATTTGGAATTAAGTTCCTTTTGTCTGGAGTTTGCCTGTGTAGGAACTCTGCTTAATTCTGTATCAGATGACTGGTGTGAGTATATACTTGTCCCACCAAAGGGAGATTTGCCTTGAAGTATCTGAAATTTGTGACATAGTATGCTTTCCTCCTGTAGTAGTAAAGCTAAAAATCCAGCTCTATCAGCTGACTTACACACTGTTTTCTTTACACTTAAATGTAATTTATTAATTCCTTTGACAGTCAATAGCCATGTATTTCAAGACATAATTATTTTCCCCTATACAGGTATGTTCCAAAGCCTTTGCAAAAGGTCTGTGAGAGGAAAAGCTCGTTAGTGTGCTTGAACTTCTAAAGAAATGAAAGGTAGAGTGAGCAGTAAGATGAAAAAGCATCCAGAAGGAGGGAATGTTACCCCGTAAGTTCAATCATACTAAAATTACTCTTCAGTTCATTCTGGAAACCTGATTATTTCTTCGTAATAAATGTAATATGGATGAACATGATCTGCAGTTTTTCTGAAGGAGTAAGTGAAAATACACACACACACACACACACACACGCCTTGTGAGCAGGATCGTTGAAGATTCAGTAGTGTTCAGTATGTCAAAGCACTTGAGCAGCTGTAAGGTCAGAACCCAAAGGCCTACAAGCAAGGATGCAGCACCTGGGAGGGCGATTAAGGTAAAGTGAAAAATGCTTACATGGGTCCTATTGTGGTTGCTATTTAAATAATCCTATCTGAACTTAATCATTGTGCTAAAACAATAATTAAGTCTTGCAGGTTACTTGCACTTGTACAACTTGAAAACAAAATCTATCAGTTGAGCCAGGTCCTTGGCTCTGCTCCAATACTTCAGACAGGTCTAGAGCCAGCTTAACTGCCCCAGCCATAACTATTTTCACTTCTCCAGGAACAGCTCTGCAGGGTATAGACCCACTGAGGCAGCCTACACTTCCCTACTTCTGAACTCTGACTCCCTGAACATACACAAAGAAACAAATGGCATGGGCAGCATGTACCTGCTCTGCAGTGCCTCTCTGCCTCAGGAACACTCCCCCTGGGCTAGGAGCAGCTGATTAATTCTTTAGACAACTAAACAAACCCCAGGATAGGTAAACAAAATGTTCACTGTATCTTTTCTTTTTTTTTCCCTTTTTTTTTTTTTTTAACTCTTCATCTTTGGCAATAGGATAGAATCAGCATTGAGAAACTATTATTTTTTAATGTCAACTGATAGGGTTTGGGCATGTTTGCTTTTCCTTAGTCTCTAGTGAATCATCCAAGGTATCATTTTAGAGTTCCTGTTGCTTGTTTTATGCAAACAGGGTCTTAAGCTTCTGTCTGGTGAGGAAATAATGAGAATTTGTGGAGTAATAAAAAAGAGTCAACATTTTACAATGTTGCAAACTGTTAATAATCAACATCAAAAGGCTTTAATCTGTTGACAGTCATATACTTGATTTATACAGCTGGCTGCCCTACTGGCTCTTCTTTCAGGCTAACTGGAGGGTGCCCTGGGACATGTGCCTTTGTACAGTGATAACTGGAAATGTTGAGGTAGTAGCTATCCAAAGCAATAGGTTGAATCTGAAAGCCTGAGCAAGAAGTAGCCCAGGCAGTATGTGTGATTTTGCCAGACTGATGTGAGTGAATTACGAGCAAAGGCACTGCCTCCAGGAGAAAAAAACCAAACCAAAAAAACCAACCCCAAACCAAAACAGAACAAAACCCCAACCCTCTGTCTAGCAGTTGCCCAGAGCAAGGGGACGGAAATTTTGTTTTTGTGTTCCTGTTGCCTAGAGTCATGTAAAACCTTTGCCCTTTTACAACTAGCTACAAATCCTGGGGCTGGCTGCATATTACACTGTGTGAGAAGGAAGAAGAAAGAAAAGAGAGAGAAAGAGCGCTTTGGGGCGCTGAATGGGCCTGAGGGCCAAGCACAGCATTTGGAAAGAAGAAATTGCTTACTGTCTGTTTATTTACAAAGACTTTAGAGGAAGGGCTAGAGCTGGTACTGCCCCTTTGTCCTCCTGACAGGTGCACTAATTCAAAGATTCCAATAATAACTTCTAGAGCCAGGAAGAAAATGTTATTTTCCCCTTTTATGACAATCAGATGTTTAGTGGGAGGAGCATTCAATGTGCATCTAAGAGATAGGTGATGCCAGTTACGAGGAAAAGAGGACTTCACACCCTCAAACTAAACTAGTTTGGTTGCCAGTACAGTAAGCAGCCTAAACAGTGCAAAGATAGGTTCATAGTCATTTAAAGTGTAGTAGGTAACACATACAAAACCTTATCTAGAGACACCATAAACTTGCAGGGCTTGCTTAGCAAAATGAAATAACGGCTAAGGTTCTTCAAACGTGGGCTAGTCTCTTTCCAGGTTTGACCGAGAAGGGAATGGAACAAGGACACCAGAGAAAGATGCTGATTTCAGCCCATTTAAAGCAGCTTCACTGGCATAAGTGATTATCATGTCCTGTCCTCTCTTTCTGCAGGTGCATGAAACCCTGTTTCAAAGGATTTTCATCAGCACCATATTTTGGAAGGTCAGGCAGCGACAGCAATGAACACGTGACAGCCAAAAAATTAAAAGGCAACACAGCTACCTGTTTGAAAGTAGCCTTTTCATCATTTCAGCACTCACTCACCTTCTCCCAATTTGCTTCATCTGCTTATCACTTCATGTGAACTTTGTCTCATGAAAAGATAAGAAAAAGATTATGCATCAAAAGATTCCGCTGACTCCTTATTCTGATGCTCTGCAAGGAAAGCGGTATATAAATGTTATCTGTACAAGGTGAATTTCCCCTTGCTTTTCACTGCCTGATTTCAAAAATATTAGATTTATAACACTTCTGTTGATGTTGCCCTTTTCAGCTTGTTGGGGTTTTTTTAATATCTTTGAACATGTTACAGTTTCCTAGAATTTCTAGTTCCAGAATAACCTAGATCATTAGGAAAAATAAATTGCTAGTGTTACTTTAAGTGTGTCCTTACCAATCAGAAACATGGCTCAGCATTGGACTGTCATATCCAGTTTTACAGCAGCAATGTACATCAAAAGTTAGCTTGCTCTGATGTTGTAAAAAGTTTTTGGGAGAGAAAGAAGTCACAGTTCCTTGGGATATTTATAGTATTTAAGAATGCTTTTAAGTAACTTGCAATGGCAGATGCCATTGGGTATTCTGTCATAAGTGGTTTTCTTATTCATAACAAGTAATGCATATTATGGTATGTTTCAAGCTAGGCCCACATTAAACTTTGTAGAAAAAAAAAAAGACCACGTCTGTGTTACTCTATGAATTCCATTTGGATTTAGTTAATGCCATGTTGCATTTTGATTTTTGTTTTGAATACAGCTCTTAAGTGGGGTTTTTAGCCATCGCTTTGGTAGTGTAACACATGACGGACTTCAGTGGATTATGTTTAAAGCTCCAACACAGGTATCAATGGCACACACTGAATGGTGTTACCATGGGGTAGAAAATGGACTTGTTACAACAGGACTGACCTTTGAATGGCTTGGGCAAGAGGCCCGCGGAGTGAGATTCCTGCTCTTCTAAGTGCTGGCCCCTTTCTCCCTTTCACAGGAGGCTACCTCTTCCCACCTCTACTATGCAGCCTCTCAGGAGGGCATTCCCTTCCCCCAGGTTACATGGTTGTGGATTGCTGCCCCAGCAAACAGGGAGATGGCTAGAGCACATCCTGGCTTGGGTTAGAGGAGCAAGAGGGACTTGGAGGACCACTGGGAACTCAGAAGGGCTGGGCTACCAGTTCTGGGATCTAAACAAGCTTCCACTGCTCCAGAAAGATCCCAGTTGTGGAGCTAAGAGTTGGCAATGCACTGGAAAGACAGAGTTAGGAATTATTGACCTGTAAGTGACAGGATCAATTCATAACACCGTAAGTCTTCCTAGAACAGGACCAGGCCACATTCTAACAAAAATTGCCACATTTGACCAGATTTAATGTTTCATTCAGGCCTTTCCAGGCTAGAAAGCCCCACTCCCTTGGAAATGGTGATAGGTTCTCACACTACATGTGTGAGGCTCCTAGCACTACTACAAGAGTTTTTACCTACTTTCAAACAACATATTTCTGTCCTGTATGCCCCAGTCCCATCTACTGTCTCTGGCCTTAGCTTTGTTTCCAGCCCTGATCCCATCCAACTGTTGCTCTTAATCATCCAGTCATAAACATACCTTTTAATGCGTATGCTCAGCTGCCAGCTTGCTTTTCTTCTAGAATGGCTGTGGTTATTGATTATTCAAAGTTATACTGTAACTGGCACGTAACAAGTGATTTCACAGCTGTTTAAAAACTTACAAGAAAATAAAGTTGGAACTTCAGGGGCATGTAGATAAAAATATTTACAGTCATCGTTAAATAGGTTAAAAAGTAGGTCATTCTTTTATTTCTTCTCTTTCCTCTGCCGTTTAACATCATGTGCGAGGATTTTCCTTTTGTAAGTTACATAGCTGCCTTAATCAGCACTTCTCCCCCATCTTGTAAAAACCAAAGAAACTGGACTGGGAGCTTCTCGCATGTTCTCAATTGAGGCCTCTAATCCAAACTCCATCTTAAGCACTGTTAGTATGATCCTCACTGGGAAGATGTAGTTCTGCTGATTTCTGAGTGGTTTTTTTTCCTTGGTTTTTTCTTGGGTTTTTTTTTGTTTGTTTGTTTTAATACTTTTATGTAGAACTAAGCAGATAAGTCTCTCCGTGGTGTGCCTCAACACGCTACTTGAGTCACTCTGGCTTTGTTGAAGGACTGAATTGACACCCGTCTTCATTTACAGCTCTATTCATAGCTGCCGAGTCCTGCCTACCACAATCATTCCACAGCCTCATAACTCAACAACCTGTCCCTTTTCCTGTCAACACAGCATTTCTCTAAAGAATGCTGTTGACCAAACAAATACCTGCAGAGAGGATGAGACTGCTATTGCATGTGTAGGTTTTTTAAAAAGTCAATCATCTGCTGAGGTGATGAGAATTCTGTACTATAAATACACAGATGTTTATAGTACATATATATGGCTTGCTTGTAGACAAAGCCAGCACTCAGGAGACTTCAGTATATAGAGAGAAATATACACAGAAGATGTTTAGTTCTGTCCTAGTGAATTACGTACCAGACACAGAGACTGGGGATTCTGAGGATTATTTTTGGAAAGTCGAGTGTTATTTCAGCCCCTCTTTAAGTGAAGCAGGGGCTGAAAGAAGAAAAGTCAGGTTCTGGTGGCAAAGGAAAGCTTTATATTGCTGCTAGCCTACAGTTTTCAGTTATTGCCTTTAATTATTCTTGAATTGTATCATATTAGGCATGGTTTATTCAGGTGTTTCTCAAGGGCAACGAGTGTTTTGTTTCAGCAAAGCGTAAGGGTTACCGAAAGAGTGACTCCCAGCAAGTAATAATTCAGTACAGAAATGTAGATTTCGTTCAGAGGAAACTATTTTTAAGATGTGTCATCACCAACAGAACAGACTTTGGTTGGTATAAGCTAGTTATTAATGGCTTTCTGATGTTAGGCACGGTATAGGTCTGAATGTGATTAATTTAGCAGGAATTCTGCCACTCTTCGGTGACAATGACGTTGAGTCCTGAACTGAAAAATAGAAACATCTTAGCAAGAGAGTAGCTATTCTGAATAATTCAACTAAAATATTAGGAAATTTCAGGGTAAATGGGAAGAGTAGACCTCAGCATGAGTGATCAAAAAGAACTACAGTTGTTAAGATCTAATTATTATGCAAAGGCTGAGAAGCTTAAAAAATCCCCAGTGTTGCAGTTTACCATTATCAGCTTTTTGAGTACCTTATTTCTAGGTGATGGTGTGATTAACATCTAACTATGGAGGCAGCTCAAATTCCTTATAATACTGCTTTAGCTGTTAGTAATGCTATCAGCCCTAGCAGAATCCCTAAACCTAGTTTTCAGTGTATTAGTACAGGAATAATTTGTTTCTCAACTGTTACTTTGAAACATATTGATTTTTCAGCCTACACATGTTTTTACTTGTTTGTGATCTTATCTTATTTAAATTTCAGAACCACACAATTCACTGCTAAGATAAAGAATGCAAAATTATCCACCCAGTTTGGCTTCAGACAAACAAATGCAACTCAATGCAAACAAAGGGAGTTGTATCCAAGCGTTATTTGCCTGTGTTCTTAATATTTCAGTACTTCATGGAAGAAAGCAAGTTGGGTAACGAGCTGTTTTGACTTCATATCCAGTACACTTTCAGGTTTCTCTAGTCTCCAAAGCCAAGAATCCAGTCTAAAGATGCCACAAAGCTTCAGCATGCTTAAGGCAAGGCAGTGCCGTGCTTTTTTTCAATCTTTGTTGCTATACTTTGGAATAAAATAAAAGTTTTGCTGTAGATAAAAAGAAAAGCATGTCTGAGACATTACCTGAATCTTCTATGCCTATTCCATATATCAGTTAAGTTCAGAAGAAGGAACCTTGGGTTGGAGCTGGTTAGATTTGCTTTTTCTGCTGAAACGAGCTCTGAGCTTGAAGCGTTTCACTGGAAGCACGCTGCTTTGATGAACTTTCAGCAATCAGAGCTGAAGCCAAGCTCCCCAAAACAGGGCACCACACAGGCCAGGCCTCTGGTGTCTGACCCGCTGGCAAATGGTCTGCAGATACAGCATCCAAATCATCCATCTCAATACGGGCTGACACAACTTCCTCAAAG
Source organism: Haliaeetus albicilla (assembly GCF_947461875.1). Lineage (NCBI taxonomy): Eukaryota > Metazoa > Chordata > Aves > Accipitriformes > Accipitridae > Haliaeetus > Haliaeetus albicilla. The sequence goes on along the minus strand of NC_091487.1, from coordinate 29,031,334 downwards.
AGCAATTTGTGACTTTTCCAGGAAAAACTCAAGCCTCACAAGTGTGGATGTTGGCATGTGGACGTTGCTTTTGCCATCATGTAGTAAATGGGGTCAGCTTTGCAGAGAGCAGCCTCTAGACTGCTCTGGGTCATTAAACTGGCAGCTTGAAAGCCAGCCTCCCGCAGCCCCAGAAACCTCCTCCCAAGAGTTAGCAAGATTGAACTGCAGCCCTGTGAAGGACTGCGCTTTCTAGCTCAGTAAAACCCTTTTGTGATTTCTTGTCTCTTAGTGCCGTTTCATTTTGGAGAGACTTGTTTGTCCCCATCAGTACCAGGGAGGACAGGGACTGACTTTATGAGTAACTTTTGTTTGTCCGCAGCAGGACTTAACACTTCTTGTGCACATTATGCAAGGCTGTACTACCCGGCGTGTGACAGAACTGTTTGGCAAGATCTACCACCACCTTTCTTTACAGACAGGGCCGCTCTTTCAATCCTGACTGAATGGAAAGTGTTTGCCAATTTGTGTTTTATTTTAATTTCCTCTGCACAGATCTGGAGAGTGCCTGCCTATAAATACCTGCTTATAGGGTGCTTGGGGAACCACTGTTTTCTCCAGGGATTAGATTGTGTTTTCAAGTCATATCTTGCCATGGAAACAACAGGTAATGAAGGATCTGAACTGGATTTCTCTGCATGAACATCTCAGTCATTCATTCAACCAGGTGTCAAACCTTCATTACAAAATAAAGTCTGCAATCCAAAATGATGGTTACAGTAAAAGCAGGATCCCAAAACCAAAGGGTTCACAGTTTAACAGAGATAAGGAGTCTTTTCCAAATCAAAATAAGTAGTGCAGTGGTACCTACCAAATATGATAAGGCAATTTTCAAGTCTTACTATAAAAGGTTTTCCAGTCAATTCTGAATGTATTTCAGACTGGCCTATGAATTAAAAAATGTATATTAAAACAGAGACCAGAATGTGTGACTGAATTCTGATTCAGTCTTTGCAACTGAATTCCAGACATCGTACAATGATTTTCAAGATGTTACTCAAAGCAATGGGATATGTATTTTAAAGTGAGCTTAATCTTGCCCAGATTTTGCACAAAATCATTTGGAAATGCATGCTATTGCAATTTTTTTATTACATCTTAATCTGTTACAGTAATCAAGAATCTATTGGAAATTAAAGGCTATGATCCTGCAAATATCACCATTAACTTTAACAAAACTACCAGCTTGCTGTTAGGGGCTGCTAAATACCAAGAATTAATAAATAAAAGTTTTCTTAAAGGTGTTTGCTGAACCAGTACAAAACTATGTCAGCATTAACAATAAAATTGTTCAGATTTTTCAGGATGCTATTGAAATTATCATGAATTTCTGAATATACAGATTAATCAAAACAACCAGTCAAAAAAATGAGGGTTTTAGGAAAGACCAGACCTTTCTTTGACAATATACTACACGGAAATGCCTAGAACCCCTGCAATGGATGCCAAAGATTTGCCATGGAACATCTCTCTGTGCTCTTGATCAGAACAAAAGACAAAGAGTATTCCCAAAAAAATCACCATGTGTTTGACAGCCCTTAGTGAAGATTGAAGAAAGACTTTAGAAATCTGAGTTTGTCCAAGCAGAGCACATAGTTTCTATCAGCTTTAGTAAACCTTGTAATAACTCTCATCGTATTATTTTAAAGATTATTTAAGAAACTTAATCTATAATAGTAGCTTTCAGTACTGTCATTCTTGAGTAGGAATTACTAATTGCTTGGTGCTATTAATGTATGTTAGCTAACTGGAAAATATTGTGGAGATCAGAGAGAATGTCAGTAGAGAAGTAATTTTCTTATCTTTTGCTTTGCTTAGCCCTTTTTCCTCTTTTGTGTGAAAGAGTAGTGGTAGCATTTCGTTCCTCATCCTCATTACTCCATGGAATTATTATTTTGTGTCTGATCATCATTCAGCCCAGTTTGTACCTCGCTCCTGATGCTGGTCCAGTAAAAAGGGTGGTAGGAGCATTCTACCAGAAGGTGAGGGAAAAAAAAGCTATAGAAGGACCATGTAAGTGAAAAGGTTTGAAAGTCAAAGGGAGGGCACATGTTTGACTTCACAAAAGAAAATGCTGTTTTCTGTTGCAATGTTGGTTACACAATCACATAAGGTTTTATTTTTAAAAGCAAATAAAAAAATTATAGTGCATCAGCTCCTCAACTGGTGTAAATCAACATGGTTTTATTGACTTTGATGGAGCTATGTCGATTTATACCAGATGAGGATTTGGCCCACTGTATGGAGATATTTTTATTTCTCTTCTCACTCTATCAGTTAAGGAAAGGGTAATAATCAGCAAGCTGGAAACAATTATGTGTGTGTGAGGAGGGGTAGTTTCATAATAGCTAACTTGATATTATTTCCTGTAAAATGCATCAGGAGAATAGAGCCTGGAGCCTGCTGACCAGTTTGTTTTGTAAAGAAATATTTGGTCAAATCTGTTTATAATAATTTGTCAAACGATGGGCAGACTCGGCTCAAGCACTTGCCTTCCACTGACACCAGAGGTGGCAGTTCTGGTGCTGACCAGTGCACCCAGCGGCAGCCGAGGAGGAAAGACCCAGGCAAAATTAGGCTTTCATTTGCATCCATGTAAACCTGGAATAATTCTACCAAAATCAGTAGACATATTCTCTATTTACAACAGTGTGCCTAAAAGCAAAATTTGGCAGAGTTTTCAACTGAGCATTTATAAGCTGTTTCTGGCAGCAAATAAGACTGGGGGAGGGGAAGATTATTCATTGCAGATGCTTTGTAAGATTAACAGAGGCTTTCTGGTGACAATAAAGTCTACTAACATAGTCACTTTTGGAAGATGCTTTTTAAAATGTGATTTGAGGGAGTTTTCTGTCATCCTTTAATTCTTAGAGCATTTCATGGTGGTAGAAAGTGCTAACCGAGACCTCAAGTGAAATGATCAAAATTGTTCTCTTTACACTGGCGAGGCAGATGAGTCCTGCCCTGTGATACCAAGTGGGCCAAAGCAATTGATGGGAAGCTAAGATTTCTAAGAAATAAGTTTGGATAAATGCATTTCATAAGGTTCAGCTTTAATTATTGTTAAGCAGCCACACATTGACAAGGGAGCTGAAGACACACTAGTCACAACTAAAATAAATCGAAAGATTTATCAAATTATTTTTAAGTTATAATGCAGATTATTCTAAAGTACCAACACTAGCACTGTTAACGCTGAAGTGTTCCAACCAGCTCTTGCAATATAGCTCACTCATCTGTTATCTTTGCTCTCAGGGATGATTTAAACATATTTTGGTAATGTTTTTAACTTACAAGTATCATTAAAATTACTTCACACCCTGTTAGATTGGAGGCAGTTATACCAGGCTAATGGTGCTTCTATCACTGTAGCTTGTACCCATATGGCTACCTCTTTCTGAACTGATCTACAGTTAAATTAATCCCAAAACTGGCATGTAGGTGAACCCTTAAACATTAGCAGACAACTTGTAAAAGACTGGAGAATACACGGTTCAGAAATTATTCTGGAAAGACGCACAAATGCAGTTCTTGCATCGACTACGGAGAGCCCCATGGAGCTGTGCAGCCCTTCTTCCCCACGCCGGCCCTCTCCAGCCCTCCCTGCTGTGTCTCCCTGGGAAGGGTCAGGTAGCCTATTAATTAATCACGCTCTTGTCTTTGATTTGTGGTATATATACGTCCACCGCTTCCTGGATCCTTCTGAAGCAAGGAACAGTGAGCAACTTTCCAAGGAAAGAGTGGGTTTTCTTATTTTGGGATTCTTTTTTTAATAGCTCAAATACAACCTCCTTAAAAGCAACATAAGATAAGGCACCGTTTCAGCTAGGGCAGGTGACAGTGTTCTGACATTGAATTTAAATCCACTTTCCCATAGTGAATATGTAACTTTAGGTATAAACAGCTAGGGTTTTTTATTCTGTATGGTGTTACAATGCATCTTTCACTGGTTTTGTTACTCAGCTTTTCAGCTACTCATGGAAATTCATGGGGTGTTTTTTCCCAGTAAGTTTCAAATGTATATGCTGTTCTGGACTGGAAAAGACAACTGCAGGGTCATTATCATCTTTTCTAGTGAGAATACAGAGTTGAAAAACAAGTGCAGTATTGTAACGAGCACTACCTCTTGACTGATTGAATTTCTACAGTTATGTGGATTGTATAAAAGAATTATTCTGTTTTTTATAAATACATGCACCCAGATCCTTTTTACTATTTAATATCTTGCACAAAATATAACTGCTTACAGACAGTATTCCTAGAATCAATACCACAAAATCAATTCACACTAAGAATAATTTAAAAAGGATGAGAAAACTTTGAGCATGACACATCAGTGAAATGGAGGTAGGCTCTTTTCATTATTTTTCTGCTTAGGTTTTAGATCGTTACAGAAAAAAAACAACATGAAAAGATAATTTTCAAATCTGATGTGCACTGTGAAGATGATGTCCCAGCTAATTTTGATGTGGACAGAGATTATGACTGAAGTCAGGAACACGCAGAAGATTAAATCCTAAACTATAACGCTGTTTTCATAGAAACATATTAAGGAAACAAAATAGAATGACATACCTAAACCAAAGCATTTCTAAGTAAGGCATCTGTCAGATTTTTCCATGAGGTGTAGGCAGTTTAAGATGTGCTGTGACAGTATTTGAGATTGTTGCGTTTTAGTATTGCTCAGCTTTCAGGGTAAGGGTGGTCCAAAGCCTGAAGATTAATTTCAGGGACAAGGTGAGCAGCAGCCAGGAAAAAAGTTAATATTATAGTAACTACCAGTTCATACGTGTCAGCTAATCTTTAACTTGAGAAACACTGGACAAGGTCATCATTAAACCAAGTGAAGCTTGAATGTATGAATGAATCTGAGTTTAGTGTCAAACTACACGGAGAATCAGGTTTTACACCAATATCTGATCCTGTACATACAACTGGAGTTAGTGCTTAGCACAGCAGAACTTCAGGCTGCAAGCACAAGTTCTCACAGGCAGTAACTGTGGGATGTGGTGCAACCCTGTTTGGTCTTGATCAGGGACCAGGATAGTCCTGTCACCAGACAGAACTGAAGTCTGCTGAGACATCTCCAAAAGGCACCTCTCAGGGTCCTGCAGGAACTGACACTGATCACTTGCTGCTTTATTCACTCACTGTTATACAGGCACAGGAGGGAAAGGACCCAAGTACCAGCTGAAACCGCCAGCCAGGCAGGACTAGGGTAAAAACTGACAAACTACCACAAGTTCCCTTCCAAGTGCTCAAGCCTGATCTGAGAGGAAATATTAATCACATCTCTACTGCCTAAAATAGAGCTGAGCTATTCTGAGGTACATATTTAAGGTTCTGGAAGCCTCCTAAGGTTTTTTGTGGGTTGTTTTGGTTTTTTGCTGTTGTTTTTTTTCTTACTACACATGTAGTTAATTGGTTTACCAATTGGAAATAAATCTTTGGAACCAAGAGGCACCCACCTCTTTTTGATCATCATGTTCCCATAGATATTACGAAGACCAGAAAAAATAGGGCTGAAAGGGATCTCTGAAGGTCATCTAATCCACCTTCCATTGTAAGGCAGGTTGAAACAGCAAAGATCAAATTGCTGGAATATCTTCCCTCACATTAACTGTTTCTAGTGTGCAGCCTGTGTCTGACTCCACTACAAGGTTTTACAAAAAGAATTAGTGTGGGACTTAACAGCTCCCGGGGGAAGAAATGAAAACAGGAGTGGCAGTAACAGAATGACTTCTAAAACGCTGTTGCTCAGCTTGGCCTCTGATTAAGTATCACTTTAGTAGAACTGTTAATTAAAAAAACTTAATTTGATTACTCTGGTTAGTCCTGAAATTTAAGAAGCTAGTGTCAAGGCCCACAGAGCCTGAGACCAGCTACAGTCTAATTACTAGGCTGGAATTTTTTAATTACTACAGATAAGAGTATTGGGGAAAAACGGTCATGATTCAGAATTCAAAAACCACATCCTCCCTATTTTCTAGCCATCCCACTCAGCCTCTGAGAGGGAGTGTTGAGAGTGTAGTAAGTGGAGGCAGATAACCACATCCCCAATCTGCTGTCATCCTCAGACAGCAGAATTTCCGATGTGCCTTCTGCTTAACAAAGAGAAGCAATGAAAACAAAGAGGATGTAAGTAACCTCACTCGTTAACAGGTGCCTTCACAATAATTACTCGTAGTTGGCCTTTTGGCTATAGGCAAAATTTCCATAGGCTTTTTAGCAAATTTCTGCCATGTCTCCACTTGGAAAACTCAAGATGAATCAGCTGAAGGCATGAAGAAAACGTGAACAATTTAAGACATCTTAAACCCTACATAGATGCTCTCATTCATGAGCAAAGGGTCTGCAAAGCTCTGATGGATCTCCCCTTCTGAATGTCACCTTTGTCAAAAAAGCTTTAAGCTAGCATAGTCATGAAAAGTTACTGTCTCTTTTGCCAGGTAGCAGAGCAGGATTCGGGTGTTTGTGAGGGACATCCTCATTTACAGCTCGGTGTCTTAGCACAAGCCCACCTTTATTATTGGCTTAAGCCAAAACGCTGGGCTGTGAATGGGAAGGGGTAAGGTGTGGTACCCATCCTGTTCTGCTCTGGGGGGAAAGAGCAGCAAGCCGGTTGTGTTAATGCATTAAACTGCCTAGCTAGATTTGGCAGAGGATGCCTGTCCAAGTTTTCGGTTCGTTATAAGCAGACCCTACTAAATAGCATCAAACTAAAGCTGCTCGATCTGTAACAGAAACCTCCATCTTGGGACTGAAAGTATTTTAAGGGCTCTGACAGATGGGCTCTGTTGGACAGAACAGCAGCCACCTTTAACGCTTTACCTCCCCTGTGTCTGCTGTAGGCCTCTTCCAGCGCTGTCTGTCCCAGCAGCAGGGGAGACGAGAGCAGATGCTGACGAGGGCAGCTTCGCGGCCCAGTCTGGCCTGGGGACTGTGCGGGCTGAGGCAGCAAGCCGCTGCTGTGGCTCCTGCTGGTGCAGAGGCAATGACCCCTGGCAGTGGGGTGGAGGAGAGGGGAGGTAGGCGACGGGTAGCCATCGCCGCTAAACCTGACAGAGTCCAACCGTGATGTCTCACACTCGGCCCATTTGCCAAAACCTTCTGTAGCCGCCTCATGCTGGCAGCTTTTTCACACGCATAATAATTTGACCACAGTGAAAGTTTTTGCTTAAAGCAAAGCATAAGAGAGTGGTGGTGCAGTGCAGGCAGAGAGCAGAATGGATTTAAAAGCCCTTTCACAGCTTTGATCTGAAACTTTCTGGGTTCCGGTAAACCCCTTTTGCCCTGCCAGCAGCAATCCTCACAGGAGCACGAACATGGGCCCTGACTCCTCCCTGTTGCAACACCAACCCCCCTTGTGTCTGGGCATACCTGCCAAGTTTTGTGCATCTCTGTGTCTGGCACCTATGCAAATTAAGCAATCTGTATCTAATTTATATGTGGTCATAAATACGGCTTCTGAGAAAACACTGGCTTTAGGGGTGGTTAAAAGTGTTAGGCCGAGCCTAGGCTCCGCAGGGAGAGCTCCTTCGAGTACCGGGGTCTGAGGGCGGGGGAGGTGGAAGGGGCCTTCTCGCTAGGCAGCCTGGAAAGAGCAAGTTTTTGTGGAAAACAGAGGTAACAGGTGAAGACCAACGAGCATAGCAGCGGAAGGACAGAACTCGAAAGAGGGCTGTTCCCCACGGGAGGACGGGTGCTAGCTGCTATCCCATGCTGCGTCCGCGTCAGGTGCTGCCAGTCCCTGGTTGGCAGAGCCCTCCTCCTGCCAGCCAGCTCCTTGGCCCCTCTTCCCCCTAATCCACCTCCTCCTCTGCGTTGGATGCCCAGTGCCTTAAAACTGCCCTGGGAACAGGGAGCACCCAGAGGAGGAAGGGAAGGCTGTCCGCCAGCTGTGCATCACCCCAGCTCCCGGGGACAGACGCAGAAACCACAGCCCACACCAGCCTCTTTGCCTGGAGCAGTTTTCCCTCATTTTTTCAGAACAAGTCTTGCTGCTCCCGATTTCTCCTGCTTTTCCTTCTTGCCTTGCCCCTCTCCCACCTCACAGGGAGGCTGGCTGGGAACCAGCATCCAGGTGAACCAGTTTGGGCAGAAAGCGATCCCAGTCTGTTGACCTCTGTACTCCAACTCCCCTTACTGAGGTGGGGGGTAATGGGACAGGCCGCGTGCATTTCTGAAAACACAGTAGGAAGAGTAAAGAAGGGAACAGGATTGGGGGAGGTGGGACAGTTCTGTAAGGCAGGGGAGAGAAAACTGGCTCGGTCATGCAAGAAAGCAGAGTGGGAAGCTATGGGGAGAAGTCCTGACTTAGCAAACCTGGTGGATGCAGCAGCAGAGGGTTGGGCTTTTCAGGGCTGCGAGCTATGGTGCAACGCTAAACAGGGCTCATCCCTAGGCTCAGGTCATCGTTGGGGTTGTAGGCTTTACCTCTTCTCTCTGGAGCACCGAGCAGTATATTGCAACTTTCCCCACCAGGCTGCTCTGGAGATGATGATAAGTTTGTACCTTGTTTCTCCTGCGCTGTGATCACAGCACTGAGGTGAGCCCACTCCCATGGGCTGGAAATACTTGCTTTGGAGCCTAGATAGCTCTGCCAGTTAATCTAGGCTGTGAGCATGGATGTCATCCACATATATAGGATGCTTGTCTGCTCTCTGCTCTGCCAGGGTCCTTTACCACCGTTAAGGCCTGCATGGGGAGGGGGGAAATTAGTTTCTGACCAGCTGGGTGTCATCTTCACTCCCTTCATGCCCTTGCAGGCACTTGCAGAAAGGACAAAGGAATAATCCAGAGTCTGGATATCGTAACACTGTAGTTACAAGACAGTAAAAACTCATAAATCCATATTACCAAAAGGCCAGTAGCTCTGGGTTGAATGGTCTGCTTCTAAGTCTCAGTAAAATACCTCTTTCTAGCTACTAAATAAAAACTTGTCTCTGTTATTTGTGAGAGCTAAACCATATGTACAGTTATGATGAAATGTGGGTGCTGCAGCTAACTTCTGTTAATTCAGAGCATGAATATCAACTCAAACCAATGAGTGGTAAGAGGAAAAAATAGTAAAACACGTAAGAACATCCTTCTGTTACCAGAGAATTTCATGGTGGCATCAACTGTTCTGAATACAAAGTCTGGGCAAAATAGTTGACCAGAAAAAAACACCAAACAAAACCAAAGACAAAAAGCAAAAGGCAAAACCAAGACAGGCAGACCACAGCAGCTCAGAGAAAAAGGAATGCAGTATTGGACTGTACGTCATACGTGTACTGTGAAGGAGGGTCAGTTTGAAAGGGAGTGGAAAATTGCACAGAAACCATCTTGTTATCTACATAAGTAAAAATGAATCTAATGCTCATGCTGTGCTCAGTCATGCTGTTGCTGTGAGCAAAGCCCTCTCAAAACTGAACAACAGAACAAGTCATTTTAAGGTTCCTCTTACCTGCAGGAAAGCCTGAGGAGGATGGGAAGGAAGAAAATAGTACCCTTAAGAGGTGCTTTCAGCCTTCTAGACATTAGCTGGTAGTAGAGACCCTGGGATAACTGCTAAGCAGCTCATATTCGGCTATTCTGCAAGTTAAAGTATTTTATTATTTTATTTTTTTTTAATCAGAGCAAGCAAAATAATACAGATGTGGAAGAACTTCAAAGGTAGCTTAAAGCCATTTTTGTACTTTCTCTCCCAGCCCACACCTTTGGCTGTAGCTCAGGATCTGAGTATCTGTGCATAAATAGGTTTAAAGATCCGTCTTCAGAAGTCTCGGTGCCCTGAGTTAAAGGTGGAGAGGCAGATATTCAGCTGATAAGAACTGAAGGAAATCCACTGAAGTCTTGCACGCATGGAGTTACACCAGCAGGCATCCGAATCAGCGTGCTCCCCTTTGCTAAATAATTGCCGTGCTCAGCACCATCTGATAGGTCACAGTGGCTCTTGTAAAGGGAAGACACTTAAATTGTGCAGACTTCATGCTGCACAGAGATGCTTCAACTCACTTGGCTACCTGACGGGAAGGGACGAGTGGCCTGTAGCAACCTCATTTGCTGGTGCCAGACTTTGAAGGTCCCTCATTCCCACACGTGCCTCCGTGCCTCCGAGGCACTGGTTCCAGGGCAGCAGCGCAGCATGCCTCACTGCGGAGGCACACCAGCATCCAAGACGAGGTACGGAGCAGAACACAGGCTAAAAACCTCTGCTAGGCGTGAGCTGAGGCTCCTTTCCAAAGCTGGCACTCATCAGGAAGCAGTAAGCAAGAGCCTGGGGAGTCGAGGTTAGGAAACAGCCCTGCGGAGAGGCGGGATACAGCAGAGCTGGCAGGGCCTAGGGACGGGCCAAGGGGCAGGATCAAGCCAGTGGGTAAGAAGAGCTGAGAAGGTAAGAGCCAGGACAGTGTGGTGGCCGCAGGAGGTGGCCTGAAAGCAGGAGCTGGGAGAAGACGCTGTACTTGGAGCCTGCACGAACAAAAAAAGCAGCTACATCTGAAAGGTAGCTCCCCAGCTATATCCCACAACTCTGTGTGGACAAGTAATGCGGCAGAGGTAGCACTAAAAGCTGGTGTAACACCGCCACAGCTAAATGTCAGCAGTAGCCTGAAGAGGGGACTTCACTCCGAAAAATGCATAGCTGTGAAATCCATAGACAAAACTGATGTCTGCTTCTATTAGTACCAAAACAGCAGTTTGACCTAAATAGCAATTTCTGTTTGGTGTTGAAAGACAAACAGGAATAAGGTCCAAAATATGAGTCATTAAAAAATAAAAAAAGCCCAACAACATGTACTGTACTCTGCAATCAGCCCCTTCCTGAAAGAGGGCCAAAAGCTGTACATATTTTGGAGTCTTCTCTTCCACAGCAAATCTTAGTGCAGCTTCAGAATTTTTGGCTGACACCTTGATGACACTGAAATAGAGTCAGTCTACGAAGCACAAATTTTAACTAGGCAGTGGAGGTCCTTACTAATTCCAGTAAGTGCATTAGAATTACAGACTCACAGTATTGCAACACCACATGTTGTACTTACACTTGCGGTAGTTTTGATTATAAAATCCTTGAATGCTTACTGTGACCCACTCATTGCCTGGCTCTGTTTTGGATTTTTTTTGCTGAGGACCTTCTGGGTTATTGCCCTGGCAGGAACAGAGCTCTGACAATGACCTACCAGTCATCGGTCCAGTCTTTCTAACATGCCCAAATGGGAAAGGATCGGGGAGAATGTCCGAGATGCTCCTGTGCAGACTTCTGAGAGACACATACATAGCATAGTAGTTCAAGATTACCTGAACTTAATAGTTCAAGTAATCGTTTTCCCTGGTTGTCACAGTTCCTAACTGAAATGTACTTACTATTCAAAATGCTTTCAAAATTACCAAGAAAATGTACCAGTTTATGGACATCCTCAGCTTGCCCACCTTAAGCAGGACTGAAAGAAAACATGCAGGCATCTATTATCTCTAGTACAGAATACTGCTCCTCAGCATCCAGCCCTAGTTAGTTGGCAAGCACTTTTAAAACATCATGCTTAGTTTCATTTTAAGACACAAAGCCTCATGTTTTGTTAGCTTGCCATTTAACTTACTACTAAAATTATTAATTCTTCCTTTGTTTGTTTCTTTGTTCAAGCAGTTGGAAGCAGGCAGCTCCACCCAAATTCTTCATTGCACCAGTGCCCTTGCAATGTTTATCTGTGTGTCAGCTTGGTGCCTGTATTCTAGTGTCTTAAACGTTTTGCCAGGAAGTTGTCAGTGATATTCCCCTTCCCTCCTCCCTCCCCAGTAAATTGCGTACTATTTATCTTCTTAATGTCATTTTTAAAATAGAGACTATTTATTTTAGCAGCTGTGTGTATATTTTCATGCTCACAATTGTAAGTCCCTGAATATATTGACCACAAAAAGTACACTCACCGATCCTACAGCAGACCATGTGCGTGCAATTACCTCATTTACACAATCACAATAATGACACAGAATTCAATGCCCCATCTGGAAGATAGGAAATAATATTTCCTTTCTTCTACCTTTGCCCGTATATGTTGTAGACTCTTGAGGATAGGCAGAGTCTCATTCCGCGGGTGGATATGTATACACACATACACAATACACAGGCTCACACAGTACTGCAGACAGTCGGGGCCTGATCTCTGTTGGGGCTGCTAGCAACTCTGGTAAAATATTCTGCTTCAAATTTTGGCATGAAATCTCCTGCCGACTTTCCCCATCCTTGCTATTTCCAGTCCAGGCTGACAGTTTGGGCTGGCTGCCTTCCACGCTCTGGCAAACCTGGGAAACTGAGCGGAGAGGCAAGAGGAGAGAGGCAGGGCGTCCCCTCTCCCCCACTTGCCCCAGGGGCCTTTGGTGGGGCTTGGGGCAGGCGATGGAAAAGCCAGCCCTCCCAGCCATTTTCACAGAGAAAGGGGCAGATCAGCAGCAGCCCAGGAGGACTCTCCTGCACCCTGTGATGACAAATGAAAACTGCTTTCCTCTTCTTCCACATCAAGTGGAAAGAGAGGAACCTCCCAACAAGAATGTACCAAAAAAAAATCCCTGAGATAGGGTCTACAGGTAGAGAAGTACCACAGCTGCAGGAAGGGCTGGGACGTTATGCAGCAGAAAAAATGGGGGCTGGTGGGGGCATGCAAAATGCTTAGTAGAAAAGACTTGCAACTAACGGGGAACTTCTGGGTTTGGGTTTTTAAGATCTATTTCTTTTGTTGGCATTCCTGAAAGAGAAGTGGGGAATGACTCCAGCATGCGCTCACGCAGGGGACTCCTACGTTACAAGGGACTCTGGAGGCGATCAGCTCCATGCCTTCAAGCATACTGCTACCTCGTTCCTGTCAGAAAAGACTCATCCCTAGGGCCACACAAGCATTTCATTTTTTAAATGTGGCAAGCTGCACTGAGTTGCAGGAATTAAAATAGAGGGCTGGAGCACCTCCCCTATGAGGACAGGCTGAGGGAGTTGGGGTTGTTCAGCCTGGAGAAGAGAAGGCTCCCGGGAGACCTTACAGCAGCCTGCCAGTACCTAAAGGGGGCCTACAGGAAAGATGGGGAGGGACTCTTTAGCAGGGAGTGTAGTGATACGACGAGGGGTAATGGTTTTAAACTAAAAGAGGGTAGATTTAGATCAGATATTAGGAAAAAAATTCTGTACTGAGCAGGTGGTGAGGCACTGGAACAGGTCACCCAGAGAAGCTGTGAATGCCCCATCCCTGGAAGTGTTCAAGGCTGGGTTGGATGGGCTTTGAGCAACCTGGTCTATTGGAAGGTGTCCCTGCCCATGGCAGGGGGGGTGGAACTACACGATCTTTAAGGTCCTTTCCAACCCCAAACATTCTATGATTCTATATATTTAAGCATGATCTTCCATCTTCCTACCTCAAAACCCTGTGCCACATTAATCTGATCTCAAATAATGAGTGGAAGTACAGACATTTCCAGAAAGAGCATTTAACATGCATTTGCTGGCCAAACAGCATTGCCTCCTTCTCCACTTATTTCTACAAATACATGCCCCTCTACTGCAGAGGGCTCGTGAGAGCCCCAGGGTGCATTTTGAGAGGCCATTTGTTAAAATGCTGGCAATGAGCAGTGGCATTGTGCATACCAAGCTCCCACTTCACCAAAGTGGGCGAGCCAGAGCCTGAGTCTGTCACGATGCCTCAGAGATGAGATGGAGCTGGTTCCGCCCGTTTCTCCGGAGTCCCTACTGAGAATTCCTGGAGAGTGCAAAGCACCCCCTTAAAAACGCTTCCATTGTTACTCCAGTCAGCATTGACCCCGAGAAGTTGCTCAGCTGAAGTTACTGGCTATGTTTGCTATTGTCTTCCAGTAATGGAGACAACATGCAGGCTGCGGCCACACTCAGGCAGAGCTTCTGTGTGCCTCCTGCTGCACCACGGGCCAGTCCTGGCACTGGGAGTGGGGAAAAAAGATGGCTGAAGAGACAGAAGACATGAGAAACCTAAGAAAGAGAGGACATAAATGGTGAGGAATGAAGGAGATGGATTTGGTTTTTTTTCAGGCTTGCCCTACTGTCAAGTTTTTCCAAGCATGGGTCATTTAGACCCTTCCAGTATCACATACTGGGAAAAACCACACATGGGAAGTGACTCACCTTTCACAGCCAGGCTGCCCACACCAGGCATTTGATGTTTTTTTTTTAAAAACAATCTCGAGTGAAAATATTTGCAATGTTTTATCTGCAAAGTTAATCTATCATTCTTACCACTTGACAGTTTTTGCCCTCTTACGGTGGATCTGAAAAGTCTTCTTTGGTTTACAGAAGTAGTTCTTGATGGATTTGAATTTCAGATAGCTCATTCTGCAGAAGCCAGAGTACTACAGGGAAAGTTATGCTGCTAGGGAAGAGTGGAGCTGCTTTCCGTGTGTGCCAGAAACTGCTGGTGATTACAAGCACTGCAGATGCACAGCTCCCTCAAGATTAAGTTGTTCTAATTCAGGACTACAAACGTGAAAATTTGTGATTTATGAGTTGTTCACCACCACAGGGTTTCCATATCATAGCTGGCATTAGGATCTCCATCAGGTCATACATGGAGTTGTCTTTCACAGGAAGATGTAACACACTGGTCGTGCAGCCCAAGAGCTGTTCGGGGCAGCAAGCAGCTGAAGGGCTGACAGCTTGCAACAGCCACCGTGCCATCTGTGATAGCTGTCACAGAGCTGCCCTGCACACAAAACCAAAAATCTGGGTACCAGTGGGGGTTTGTTTCTCCCCCTCCCCCCCCCCCCAACACCAGCGACCATCTAACAGCAAGGACAGCATAAAAACTGTGGACACTAGGAAACAATTACTTACACATTTTCAGCACTGTAGCATGGTTAATCTAGGCTTCCTTTTCAATGCTGTCTTGTGAAGAAAAGGCCAGAAAGTTTATCTCAGAGAGGTACTGATATTTTCTTTGCCTTTCGGGTCTTTTAAATTAGGTCAGTTTACAAAGAACAGCTTGGCTGTTTAGCGCGTTTTATATGACAATCTCAAAGCAACTGATAGTCAATTAATTCACAACCTTGCTCTGATTTTGGATATGTTATTCACATTTTCACTGTAGACACTGAAGCAGGAAAAAAGTTCAACCTGCCAAATACCATGCAATACAGCAGCAGCAGAACTGAGAACAAGGACTCGGCACCCTGGATATACCCTTGGCAGCTTCCTCAAGCTGAAAAAGCAAAACCTGAGTTGAGGCAATACACACACTCCTGGGAGGATTTCAGCTAACGTCCAAGGCCACCCGAGTGTATACAGGGAGGACCGATTTGCCCACTTTCACACAACAGGGTTTTGCAAACCTCCTCACACCTTACTTTTGCTACCCTTGTGTGTGGGAATCTATAACAGGACTAGAAGGGGCCAGATAACAAAAGTTAAAGCTGGAAAAGGGACAAATTCAATTAATGCCTTCTTTCACACACTAGTTGTTTCTAGCTCTTCAGTAGACAAGTTGAGCAGCTCATAACGTCCATAAGAATGGCCCTATGAGCTCCGGCCCTATGAATCCAAGTCAGGAAGAGATGTCTAAAGGGAGAGAGGAGTTGTATTTCTGAGTATCAGTTTAACAAAACCAAACTGAATTACCACCACCTTTTCTCTGTGAACATGTCAGGGTACAGGTTTAAATCAAGGAGCTGTTAAGGACAGGAGAGGAAGACAGAAGTTCCAGCAGCTTGAACACGCCTCTTGAGTTTCTCCTGATGTCTAAAAAAGACAGGGGAGCTTCCCTACTGCACCCTCTGTTGCATATGAGCTCCAGATGTGTGCATGCTATTTCCAGAGTCAGAGGATACAGATGTCATTAAATATGCTGGTGATCTGCTCCAGTCTATTGAAATTTTTTTAATCTGAGATCAACACCCAAAAAAGTATTTGAAGACTCAGCATGAAGAGGGGAAACAACTGCAATGAAAGCTATAGTTCCTGTATTACCAAAACAAGGTGCAGGGCAAAGATTATACCCAGTATTGTGAGCCAAAGTCCTGACAATTGATTCGGGAGATCTTGCAGGACCTCTGGAAGAAGTAAGCAAGCTTCCGACATGGTGTTTTCTTCTCACGTGATAGTAGGGTTATGAAGTAGCTTTTTAAGACCCAGTCAGTTTTCCTTTTATAGCAGCCTATTTATACACTCCAAATTCAGTCACAGCTTCCACTGTACTGTACTGATTACTACAGTGCTCATTTCCTCACTCTAAATTGCATACGCATTTCTCTTCTCATTTTTTATTCTCTCCTTGTTAGATCTATTAGCCTTGCACTACCTCCACCCCATTGCTTAGCCCCTCCTAGGTTCCCTTTATAGGGACATTTGTCTCATTGACAACAAAGTAATCAACAGTTCAGTTATTGTACTTTAATAAAATAAACATTTTAAGAAAAGCTTTCCATCTTTGTTCATTTTTAAATGCATGAAGAATAGATTCACACAGTATTTGGGCAGCGGTTCAGTATCACTCAAGTTAAAACAACCTTCTCCACTCCAAACAGACCATGAAAAATAAGACTTCTTAAAACTCACTATCCTTTCTACAGTACCATTTGCCTACTATGTTAGTGGGTGCCTAATGGCCACTGCTCCTTTTTGCTTACAGCATATATTATCATGTTCACTGACCTGTAAATCATTTGAAGACTGAAATCCAATTTAAAGTTTTCCCATTTGCACTAGACATAAGTTGCGTAGCAAACTTTTAGACACTAACAATGCTTCTAAATTCACAATGCATTTAGTCCAAAACTCCTAGTATTTTTGCACTTGGATTGTTAATGTTTGCTAAAACCCATAACATTCTTCAGCTGACTAAAAGCTTCACATCCTGAGAATGTAAAATCTAAATATAAATGTGGTGGGCGTATGTGGATCTTTTCTCTCTGAGGAGGCTCTGTTACGAATTTCCAATGTTTTACGCCACCACCAAGCCTCTGCTAAGCCGTGACACCTGTTCAGAATTTTCAGCTTCTTAACCCCTTATTACACTTCCTACCATGCCCAGCGGAAGTGCAGAAAGTGGAACAGAGTTCTGTCATCCCAGACTTGCTGTATTAATTTTCAATGGCTCCTTGGTGTCTTTCAGTATTTTACATTAACAGCCACATTAAGGACAACTAAATGGAAGGACTTGCTTCTCATAACTGATGCCAGTAGATGCTCTAGTTATTAAGCAGACCTTGGAAAGAAAACCTACAAATTCCATAGGAGGAACATTAAAGATAATGCTGTTAATAATAAATATTATTACTGATAATAATAAATGGTCTATACCAAAACAAAACAGCAAATTCTAACGTACTGCAGCTTTTAATTAACATTATGCTAAATCCGTTCTTATCATTCACATTAATAGATTCGCTATTCTTAGGTTTGATATATTTAGCAAACATGAGCAGTGCACAATGCAAGTGAACAAAAATTCTTCTAGCATCAGTATGTAGCCACTTTCTAACATTTCTGCAAAAATTAAACCATAAGGATATCTCTTAGTTAAAAGTTAATATAATTCTGTTGAGACAGAATGCCTCCATGAGAAAACTTGTTTCAAAAGACTTTTTCATTACAAACCACAGATTCGACTCAGATTAATTACAGTAAGAATTTTGACCTGATTTATTCATACAAATCAATCCAAATTCATTTTAGATCCAAAATATTACAATGATATCACAATGATATTAGTAAATTTTTGCAGGTACTAGAGAATCTTGTATAAATGTATTTGTTCAAGTGCTTCTCTGTCAACATCCTTTTCCATATACACATCATAGTTTAGCTCCATCTCTTCGACCCATTGGCTGAGCTGTATGTCTGTCTGAAACAATGAAAACAGATCCTTATATTAACACAATGTTGAGAAACACAGCAGGAGTTTCAAGGTCAGTACAACATTAAGAAGGCAAGACATAATAAGAGAGATTAGTCATTCCAGATTACGCAGCAATGATAAATTCATTTCTGGAAATGCCATTTAACTTAAATAGCAGAGAATAAAGATAAGTTTTAAAAATTATCTCAGTCAGTAGTATAGATATTTTGCTAGCATGTTACAACTGCTTCTCTATATGCATTTGTATAAGCCTCAAGCAACCTGATCAGAGGGCAACATTCTGACAGAAGTGTTGAGGGAACAGCTAACTGTACCATGGAAGAATCACAGGTACTTTCTTGTTTTACACCCAGGGAGTATTGTATTAAGGCTACAAAGGGCTTCTCAGCTGCTGTGTAACTACTGCCTGCTCCAAGAAAAGGTTAAATGATACCATTGCTGCTCCTGGGGCTGAGGATCTATTTCACCCATCAGCATACAGGCAACAAATGATTCAATTTCTCTAAAGCAGACTACTGTGGCAAGGAAGCCACTTTATAAATAACCTTGTCATGTACGATCAGAGTTTGTTTCCTAACTAAAGCCAGCCCACATAATTTGTCTAGGCATCATACACGTAACAACTGTAATCTACCAATGACCTATGGCAGAATGGACACAGAGCAGAGGTTGGTCCATTTGAAGCAGTTACTACTCAGGGAACAGCAGCAGCAGCACAGGGCGTTCAACATCTTTGAAAGTTGCACTGTTGTCATGTTTGTTTCCAACTACAATTTAAAGCTATGTCACTGATCCAAGATGCCTGATGGCAATCACTTGGCTAGTTGGGAGACCACATCTCTCCCTAATCTGTACTCCTAACAGCTCATACTGGCATCTTATGAGTCCTTTTCTGTGCTGACAGCAGGTCAGAAGACAAGACCATCCTCAGGGATGATCCTTCTTTAATATGCCCCTTTCTCCCACTGGCTTAACAAAACAGTTTGTCATGTTTCAAGGCAATGCACAAATGTAGAGCTAAATAGAGAAAACATTTCAAGGTTTTGCCTCTAGAAGTTTATAAATACATCTGTACTTCTGAGGTTCTACCCCTATACCTGGAAGAAGTCTGATGGAAGTCCATATGATTATCACAAAACTTACTCATACCATAATATGGCCTTTTGTGTTTTTTTTTAAACCTCACAGCTAAGGCATTGTTAATAATATGCACAGTAGTACAATGATTCATGCAGTCTATTGATATAGGCTGGGATTTCAATTTTACAGGTGGGGACAATCAAAGTACAGGAAGATGTGTTGGCTGTCAACCCGGAAATACAATCCAGAGTCCTACATCTTTTAATCTATGCACAAAATAACACATCCTTCCTCACAGCAATCCTGGCAAGCAGCTAACCTCAACTACAGAACTGCCACTTTCATAGAAAGTGACAAAATGTGTTGGCTAAAACTGGCTGAGGGAACTTACCTGGAGCTTTGAGAGTGATTCTTTAAGGCTTGGAACTGTCACTAATAAGGACCCTCTTTTCCTTACATTACAAGCAATAAATTCCCAAGCTCTGAAACATATTTAAAAGTAGGTCACCAATTTTTAGTAAGAAACCCATATTTGATATAAAATGAATCTAACACTTGTACAGTTTAGTGGCCGGAGGTAGGCTAAGCTTAAAGACTTGCTATACATGCTTATCAGTTGCTATTAATATCTAAGCAAATATCTTTGAATGAACAAAATCAAGCTTCATATTAAAAACAGATGGAATACATGGTCTTATAATGTTAAGATTTTGCAACTTCTTAACTCTGATACGTATATGCATGTCATTTTGTACTGTCAACACCTTCACTTTGGACTAGGATTAAACAATGACATTTAGTCTCTTTAAAACTTTTGAAGAAAACACAGTCTCTGAGTGCACTGTTTTATTAAACTTAACAACAAGCTGCTCTTTACATATATACTTTGCAGTCGTGACAAAATATTCTCTTAAGACATTAGCAATCTGAATATTTAAATATAGCCCCCAGCATTCATTTTTTTCTGATTTTGCAAGTCAGATCATTTCTCACAGCACAGCAATTCAGACTAAAAAGAATTTAATTTCCAGCATTCTTCAGATGTCATTTGTCTTCATGGTACTAATGCAACATTAAACCAATACTCCTGAGTTCTTGAAGAATCAAATGAATTCTCAGTCATGTGCCTGGAAACAAATCTCCTGGCAATTTGAAACACCCACTACTCTTCACCCATCCACTCTGTGCCTCTCTGGTTGACATTACCACCTGATATCAAGGGCAGTAGGACAAGCCTTAGCTGAAACAGCTAGCAAATGTCAGACTGTTGGCTGGGATGGTAGAGACATAGGCACTCTTTCTTTTTGACTGCCCATTCTAAAGGCACAGTAACTTTGGATGGTGAAGTTATTTATGTTTTAAACTGATAATGCTGGATTAGCAAAACCTCAGCTGTGAGTGTCTTGCACCTGAAAGAGAAGACACGTATTTGTTTGCTACCACATCCTTATGAAGATATATTAGAAATATCATTAATAACCATGTTTTGCAGTGCATCTATATTAAAGCTCCGACACCCACAAGTCAGTGACCTATCTTCTTTCTGAAGATTAAGCTTTATGCTGATATAGTAATTTCAGATCCTTTAACAGCAAGACAGTATTTTAACAGATCAGTACAAGGATTCAGGGCAAGATTTGGGTAAACAAAGCACCAGTGTTTAGTGGGTTTAACAATAAACAACTGCCATAACACCTTAGCAGTTAACAATTAAGTGTAGGCAGTTTAAAACAATTTCCTTATGTAATTTATGTATGTGACTTCAAAAAGCACTACCTTAAGGTTTTCCATAACTAACAAGGTTACACACACATTGTCAAAGAACTAGATAACTTGTTTGGACACATAGCTTACCTGGCCTGTTCCTGTCTGTCAAGAAAATATTCAAAGACATTATTCATTACAACAACATCAGCCTTCTGAAGAAGTGAAGCCTGAGTACAGATGTCTGCGTGAACCACCTGAAGGAGAAAAATTTCACAAGGCATAAATTAATTTAAGAGACAAATACAGCCTTCAAGTAGCCACGAAGCTTGTCAACCTAATACAGCACCTGCTACCACCATTTTGAACCAGTCATAAAAAAGGGTATTTCACTGGCTTTATAGTAGATAAAACTGTAGTAGATAACCAGAATAAGCTTTAAAAAATTAAAGAATAAAAATTAGATTTATCTCCTCTAATTAAAATATTTGATTCATTATGTTAAGTGAAATAAACTACATCTGACTTTTGGTCTAGGACACTGTGTGCCATAAAAGAGGAGATGATGTATGTGATGGCTGTTAACATTTCACTTACCTATATTTTATCACAAATGCTCATTGATTTCAGGAAAGAAGCTAAGCTAGCTAAAGCTTTTTGAGGATATTAAAAGGCATCTCACAGGTTCAGTGGGTTACTAAAGGATTACAGCTAGAAAAGACACTACATACAGACCCAAGTTTGACAGCTGAATTCTCATGACACGTACCAGGACTGGGAATGCTGGAAAGGCAGGATGCTCACAGTGGCACTGAAGGACAGCAAGTGCTTTACCTCACTAAACAACTACCTCTCCAGTCAGCATAGGAGCTGGTTTGATTTTATCTACCTTCACCTACCAGAAAGGATATTAGCACATCATGTCATTTTCAAACAGGTGAGATTATAGTGACAGGAGAATAGGGATGCTCATTAACACTGACAAAATGTGTTTGATTTCCTCTTAAACATGGAGAAACACCATCACATCCCAAATCTGAGAAGAAACATAAACATCTTTTGAAGGGATAAGGGAGAGAAAGCCAATCTGAATATTACTTGCATTCCACAAATTTTTTTGAAAGTGCATCCCTATATGTTAAAAATGGACAGAAAACCTGAACAAATTCTTTTCTCTCCTGTGTGACATATTACTAGGTTGTGCTGGAAATATACTAACCTGATGGATTCAACATTTCACATTTTGTCAAATCCTTCCAACACTGGACAGATGTAAAAAGGAATTCTTAATTCTGACAAAGAAGTTGAATGTTAGTACAGAAGATCAAAAACACTTATCTGTTGAAAAACGTTTTGCCCACTTAACAATATATCAATACTTGCTGGGAGGGTAAATTATGTATTCCTCTTCATAACGAACATGCAAAGCATGCTGTTCTGATTGATAGAGGAAACAGGTACTACCACCTCTGCAACTGGTAAGAGTTCAAGTATGGAAAAGATGACGAGTTGCCACAGTTTATGACTGTGGTTCATGCTATCAGAATGCATTACAGCAATAGCAATTATAGCAAAATATTTCAATATCAGTAATAACAGAAACAAAACTCTACCATTCATAAAAAATTAGGCATCACAGCATTTCATCTCTGAAAGCTATATTCCACGGGTTTTCTGCAAGTGCTCCAAATCAGTAAAATAAACAGCTTTATCTCCTTAAATACATTACTATGCCAAGTTGTTCACCACTGCCTGTAGTGAGTGGAAAGGAAGCAACTGTGTTCTTGTACCTTACCCAGAACTGGCAAGTTAGTGTTTGAAGGCTCTATCTCATTGAGAAATAGGGACCGTTTAGTTGTCAGAATGACTAGTCAAATTTCTACTTTCACCTCTAGTGTGTGGACATCTGAGCTATTTATCCACCAGTTCATGGAAGTTAGAGCTTTTTAGACAATTAAGACTGGTGATAATTTATCTTAAAACAGTGCACTGTAAACTGTAGCATTACAAGAGCTGATTAAGAAGTTCAACCATTCAGGCAGCAAAGAAAGATGACAGACCACTCAGGCCACCATCAGCAGTCCTAAATACAGTGGGTCCTGGTTGTCAACTCATGTCTTCTGCATAAAGCCACTGCTAGCTGTAGATTAAAATGAAAGACCATAAACTGGGGTGGTAGAGATATTATGGACGCAGGCTTAACTGCTGCCCTGTTACAGGGGCAACAGCCTCCTGCAGTGGGGCAGGACAGACAGCTAGGGGCAAACCAAGCCTCAGCTAGATCTCCCAGAACTCATGTATCAGAACCCAGATCTACCTAGACTGTAAGTGTGATTTGGCTCACTACTTCTGAGGCTAGAAGACATTTTACTTTACTCTCTTATTTTCAAGGGGCAGAAATAACTGAATTTCCATAGAAAAACCTGAGCAGCAGTCCTTTAATCCAAATACATGTGACTGGTGGCCTGTTCCACCAGTGGACTTCTTGTAGCACAAGAAGTCATGATTAGCACTACATTTTCTCAATGCCCTACTAATGGCAGTCCCAGTATTTTAAGCCTCAATTCAGAAAGATGCTTAAACTACTGGGAAACTTTGAACATGTGTTGATGTTTCCTTGACTTGAATAACACTTAAACCTTAACTTAAAATTAGTCTGCATTTACAGAGTAGGTGACCATTCTGACTAAAGTGACCTAAGCACCTCATTCTCCCCAAACACATCCTCATTCCTATTGGGGAATGTTGGACCACATAAGCACATGTGGCTGCACCATGAGCCAGACCCAGGTATTGCTCCAGCCAAAACACCACTTTTTTGCTCAGTTCTTTTTCAGCTGGACCAGCTCCCTGACCCACTTGGCTGTGTGCTGGCACAACACAGGAGGCAGCAACTGATTTTAAAACTGCCCTGTTGCCCAATGGAATACACACCAAGGCTTCATGATTACAGGCAATTTCTGAATGAAGGTCTCAAGTTTCCTAAGATCTGTTGAACTGTTTACTTTCCTCCCAGCATTTAAGTGTTTGCTCAAATGGCAAAAGATGCTTAGCAACTTTCTATGTACTTTAACAAACCAAACATTGACCAAAAACCCACAAGCTTCACTCAAATTTAGCTACTATAGACATCACTCCACACTGCTGTCGTTTGGGAACATGCTCTAATAAAAACTCAGAATATCCTGAAAAAACAATTGTTATTTAAGAAGGGTCTCTTAATAGTTTTTCAAATTAGTGTCATTAATTATTATTAGCAACTGGATTCTGACTATTTTTCAAGCTGGTGTGTATCTCTAGAGAGGATTCGTTTGGGGATGAAATAAAAATCTAAAGATTGAAATGTTCAAGGCAGTGTGATAACAGGAGTCACATGACTAAATTAGCATCTAATGAGACTCAAATAGCTAAGTCCTCAGGCACTGCTTTGAAAACGTATTATCTTCTTATCTTTATGCTCTGAAATGAATACTTCAGCAGAATTACAAGGTGTGAAGGAAAAACAAAAAGGCTTATATACAAGGCTGAAAAGCATGCATATAGATCTCCAGCTCCACTGAATTAACTTGACAGAGTTCCTAACTGCACTTTCAGTCTCACCACAATAAAGTGTTATGAACACAAAACATGCAAAAACCAAAGGTTATGGATAAACTGGCAGCAACTGGGATTGAATCAGGCAACTCAATGATACTGCTTACCCTGTGTTAAATATTTTATGTTTATTATTTCTTTCCAGTTTAAAATTGGTTACTTTAATTCCCAAGAAACTACTACACCCAGCAGTTTGTGTGATCCCATTCAAGTGCATACACCTGTGCATACATCACAGGATTAAAGCCAGTATTCTACCCAGCATATTCTACTTACCAATTTTTGCTGGTAACAAAATAACTGGTATTCCCCAAAAAGGAAAAAAAAAATTTTTTTTTCTCATTAAAATAGTAGTCATTATTTCCATAATGGGACTAGGGAAATAGTTCCCATAACGGTATCGCATTATTTGAAACTCATTTTATTTGTGGAAGGTACATATGCACTGACATTCCAAGAAAGGAAATACTAATAGCCGTAAGTTCTTTAGGCATTCTTAGATGCAAATTTGCAAATCCTACAAACATCTTTCCACTAACATTAATGAAACACAGACATTTAATTTTGTTATTCATAACAGAAAATCTTACAGACTCAGTTTCACGGAGGTTAGTGGCAATAATGTCATTGATTTCACTGGAAGAAACAGCCAAGATATATCTGTTTTGCATGAGCCAGTAGGTAAGTCCACTCAGGAAAAAAGGCTAAGCAATTCAACATGTTATCATATTTTTCCCTCTTCCCCTCTGCTATGAGATTTTTTTTTTTCCTAATGCAAAGCCTTTGTTTAGGACCAAAACAAGCAAAGGCAGAAACTTCTCAGAATGCTGATTTATCAGCCACTCACATAAACAGGATACCTAGCACAGAGTGGTTAAAAATACATACACTAAACCACGTATTTAGTTACCTTTATTCTGTCAATGAACTGGTATTTTGTAATCATCATTTCTTGCAACTGGCAAAAGTCTGCATTCATTTCTACTCCATACAGTTGGGATGCTGAGCTATAAAGATAACCCTACATTAGGAAAAGGAAATTTAGTAACTGTGATGCCTTTCAAACAAATACAAAAATTTCCATTAAAATGGAAAAAATAAAACACAGGTTAAGATTAAGAAAGCATTTAAAACAGCAAGCTGAGAAATGTCTTTCAGTGGACATGACGTTTTTCAGAGCTAAGCCACTGATCTGGCAATTCCCACTTGTGTCTCACAAATTTTAATAAAAGATCCAAAATGATCAAGGTCAAAATAATAAAAAGGAAAGCTCCATCTTCATTTCAATTGCAAAACAGATGGAAAATGGTCTAAGAAGGAAAGTGTGAAAGGAAAAGACTCTGCACATTTTTGTTTCTTGGGAGAATGGAAGAAAAAAATAGCAAGAGGAAAAAAAACACCCCCAAAATAAAACATACACATAGTCAAAGCGAATGAAAATGGAGGACAATGTACCAGTAATATAATGGGATATTTTGGTACAGAGCCTTTGTCAGCACCTCTAAGTATTGTGTTACTGCCATTTTCAGGTGCTTCATACAGGTACATATGAAAAAAGATAAATTATCCCTTAATAATAAGCCCAAAATAATGGTTCAGTTTTGGACTGAGATTTTGGAAAATTGTTGGAGATGTTACAAAAAAAAAAGTACAAATACTTGAGCCTACAGGGCCCTAATGAAGATATTCCTTTAAGTGCTATTGTCTCTGCTGAACACCATAATTACACTTTGCCAGCAATGGCAAAGGCAAACAAAGCTAAAGATACAGAATAGCTGAGATATCTATCTACTACAATCTAATTATTAATGTTTTCTGAAACCCTTCAACTCATAGTAGAAAAGCAACCTGTGAAGGTGAAGTCACCCCTCCTCCAATACAAGCCAAGAACATGATTAAAAAGGAGAACTCCTTTTTTAAAACGTTTCCCCTGCTTTATTTGAGACTATCTTCTACTGTAACAATACAAGCATTTAAGTACTCCAAAACAAATTCAGGCTAGCAAAAGTGTTACCATTTAAGGACCCAATGCTGCAAATATTTACAAATGAGAGTAAATTTCTTCATTTGAGTAGTCCCAAAATTAGATTATTCAGATAAGTAAAATTACATGCTCAAGTGTTTCCAAGATTGAGCCCTAAACAGCCATTGACTTTTGTAAGAAAGTTGTAATGTGTGTTTTGCATTGCTGTTGGCCATATGTTCCACCAGCCATGCCAAAAGCAATCAAAATTGCACTCAAGTTTCTTGATGAAGTATTTTATGTGCATTTTAAAACACAGAGCAGGACAATATGCTTTTGGAGACAAATTCATATCAAAGTCTTCCTTTGTATAATTTAACAGTTTGTCAGCTTCATAAAGGAATTTAGCGTAACTAAACTATATATAGACATGGTCAAGACATAGAGGACAAACTTACTTATGAAGGAGAGACAGAGCAGGAACTAGCAAAAGAGCAGCATGTGTGACAGCAATATGCTACTCTGTTGGACAACAGACTTTTCCTCTCCATAAGCAAGATCATTTGTATTCCCTCTTGTGAGGAACAGAGCAAGAACTGAAATTGCTAGTAAACAGCACCTTATACTGTTCAACGACTCAGATCAGAGGTGCCTCTCAGAATGACCCGTCCAAGATGGAGTAACGAGAGTAGGCAGTCAGAGAAGAGGGAAAATGTTTGTCACAGTAATAAAATATGAATTCCTGTGCTGGAAGTTACCGCAAATAGCACTGCACCAAGCCTGGAGCCAACGTCAACCACTACCTTTCCTGTCAGGTCAGGCAGTACATGTTGATAAAGAAACTTCAGTTCCATGAGGGAAAAGGAATGCGAAATAAACTCTGGGAAATAAGAACAGAACAAAGGTGTTGGGTGGGCAGTACTAACTACTGTATTACTAACCAATGAAATATTAATCTGAAGAGTTATCATCGCTGAAAACCTGTATGGTTTCCTGCCTGAACTAGTGTTGGGGACCCTGGAAAACCAGGGTTTGCAGATTGGAGGTAGCTTGCCAAGTAGTCTGTCCCGAGTCTGGGGATTCCTCCCTTTACATGGAGAATTTTGAAATCCTTCATGAAACTGAATTACCTTTTTCTGCACAGTGACATATATTAAAGAGTTCAAAACAAAGTAACTTGGAATTGTTTAAGTGAAAAAGGAAACATGGTACCTAAGGCTCAACTCAATCTATGCAAACCTTTTTATGGGCAGACACATTAATAGCTTGAATTTCAACTCCAAGGTTTTAAGGAACAGAATGTTCTCCATATAAACCATTCCCCTTTCAATGCCTGGGCTATACTGGCGACAGCACTGATCTGTACCACACCACACACAAGCTTTAAGACAGATGGTGCTCTTCAGCGTGCAAGAGGAAACTGAGGTTACCGCATGGACCTTTACAGTATTGTCTTCCTCTTGCACCTTCCCTTTCAGTGGTACGTAGCCCTGCCTCCTTCCCTGCCCAGTTTTTGTGGGCAACTAGTGTCACTATGTCATACACTGCAAATTAATTCAACTTACGTGTGTAGGAGTCTCCTTCCATTGGTTATGGGAAATAATTCTGGCCTGTGTGCTGCACCAGTCTGGACAAAGTCCTCCAACAGCTGGATGTTGTGTTGTCCAGCTGAGTCACTGCACAAACCAGTTTAGTTAAACTGAATTTGTTTCTTCTGTTCCCAAAAGAGCACTTACCTAAAGATGCAGTCTTGTACGAGCCACACTCTGTGCAGTAGCTCCTACTCATTTTTCCCTCCTCACACAATGAATCAACAAAATCATCATCATAAAGGAATGCATCAACATGAATCATGGGCAGTGGATGCTGGTGTATCTGCGAAGAGGAACAAAACCTAAGAAAGGCATAACCAAGTCTCTTAATTGCACCTACACTGTTAACACAGTTAATTGCCCCACCACCCTACCTTTCCCAAAAGCCGAGATCCAAGTTTTTCCCTACTCATAAGTTACAAAACAAAATTAAACCATAGAAATCCTACATGTAAACTGGATCATCAAACCCCACTGAAATAACCAGTAAGTGGAAGTCAGCAAAGGAAAGCAAGCTGGTTTCGACAGCTGAGTAAGAGATCTGCCGTGAATTTTGTCTCCTTAGTGCTTGCTTGGCTATAGAGGGGATACAGGGTAAAGCAGGTTTTTCCCTCTTCCACTTTAATGAGGAGAATGTAACTTAAACTTAGGAGAAAGGGCAATTCTGCTTCTCAACTTCAACCGTCTGAATATTTTCATCTTCATGCCTTATGCCTCAATCTAGAAACACCCCTGATTAACATGGGTGTCATTTTCAATCAGAAGTACCAGTTGGGATGCTTGCCTTCTCATCATTTCAAGGGGTATAATCTTCATCCTCCTACTCCTCTTTCCTCACTCTCCCAGGCTTGCTGCATGTGGCCAATCCACTCTTCCCATTTAAGCGCCACACACCACTTTTCTGGGAAAACGCGTTAACTTTCCACCTATACTGACAGCTCAAGTAGAAAAGGTGCTCTCCCCTCCCACAGGACTCACAGCCCACTTCTTTCTGAGCCATCAGAATCTGAAAAGAGCTGGAAATCATTTCTGGGCTGCCCACATTATGGCAACAGCAAAACACTGGCCCTGTATTTCTGTTTTCTTTAAGGGGGCTGTTAGAGTCTATTATGGAGCTAGCATTAAAGAATCACTGTGACAAGTGCCATACCACACAGAATGAAAGCTATACCAAATAACTTGTGATCAAAGTATTAAGAACTATGAAGCAACTTTCTTCAACTTTCTTGGGGTCACACAATCATGCAGCAACAGACCTGAGAACAAAACTGACATTTCCTATACCTCAATCCAGTGCTCATTCTCTACTATGAACTACTGCTAAAACTGAAATCAGCATAGTCCCCAAATAAATTATGTGGTTCAGCAAAAGGAGACCATAACAATCAGCTTACTTTCTGAATAGCTTGATGTTCTGAATTAAACATAGCCTCGATGGGTAAACGATTCCGCAAATCTTCAGCGATATTTTTGAGCACAACATCATTGTTACTCACCACAAGCTCATCAAAGTCATCTATAAATCAAGACAAACAAAAACTCATGAACAATCATACGTAGATCATGTGGGCTAAGTGATGACCAGTACAATACAGTTGCAAGACATAAACAATACCAGATGTCTAAGGTTTTTATTTGTAATGCATTTTTCAGCCTTTGTTAGCTTTTCCAGCCAATGACAGATTTGGATTGTAATAACTTTGCCACTTAAAATAAACGTAGAGCTTTTTTGAAATCTCAAATTATTTTCATATTTATAAACTTATAACTCACATATGATGGTCTGGGCTGCCACCAAAGTGATACTGTTTCAGCTTAAGATATAAAAACATCAAAGATGTTTTTGAACTATTGGAGAAATTACAAAACTCATAGTTGCCTGAATGCAGGCTTTTTTTTTTAATACTAGTTTCTTTTTATACATACCATCTTTCTAATAAAGTGGTTACAAAAAAATCAGGGATAATGCACAGTTCAACAGTTCAACTTACAATACATTTTACATGACTTAAACTGAAATATCAAAATATTTCAAATGTGAAAGAAAATAGGAATGGATGTAAAACAGTACATTTTTGCAAAGCCACACTGTAAATTCTTGCTATTTTTCCAGGATATCCCTGCATTACTTTAACACCTTTTTACCTTTTTTTTTTTTTTAAAAAGACATCTAGAAAAAAGATTGAGCGGGAACCTTGGGAAGTCACCAATCCTTTCTTCTTCCAAGGCTGAATCAATAATGTGTCACTACTTCTCCAAACTATTCTTTTAAAAAAAAGATTGTTAACACTGGAGACTCCACAACCTCCCTTAGCAATCTATTCCAGTGCTTGACTACACTTACTATTAGAAAGGAATACTTTTCTTAGTAACTGCTCTGTATTTCCTCTGCCACAGTTTAAACTCAGTACTGTCCCACTTGCAATGGAAATAGAAAAGTTTGCTCCTCTCCTGTATATAGCAACTTTTTACTTCTTTGAAGACTTATCATGTCAGTCTTCTTTTCTAGAAGAAACAAGTGCATTTTTTCTAGGAATCTGATCATTGTCATCACTCCCCTTTGGATCTTCTGGACTCCCTCACCCTTTACGAGCTGCAGTATTGAGTGCTAGACACATTACTCCAGCTAAAGGTTTATTTGCACTAACCAGACTTTTCACACCTTGCAGCCAACATCCTGCTTACACACCCCAGTTTCATATTAGCTCTCTTCCCAGAGTCTGATGTTCCTAACTGACATTCAGCATAAGATCTGCTGTATGCCTGTGCTCTGTTCCTTTTCTGTTATATTTTCCTCAAAAGAAGGACTAGATGAAATTCCTTTTTGTCTGGACACTGCTCTGAGGACACTGAACTGGTTCTAAACAAAGGCCTAAACTACATACCTGTAAAAGAAACAAAACCAACACAACAAAAAGCAACCACAAACCTAATCCTGAAAAATATACCAAACCCATCTACTGATTCTTGTCTAAAAATAGACATGTTTGTCCTCTCTTCCCCAACCCTTCTGGTTTGTTTCTTGTTCTATTAGACTGTCACCATGTTGAGCATGGAGTGTGGTTTTTACATGTATGTATATCACTCACCAAAAGAAGATCTGAGAGCTTTTAGACATGTTTAAAAAAGTTAATGTTTGTTAGCATTGCTGTCCCAGGTGGGAACATTAGTACAGACAACCTTGATGGCAATCAGGTTCAAAATAAATCTGTAAAACATCCTACAAGTTTCTCTATGCTAATATACTTAATCTTTCCTGTGGAACACAGGCAATGCTAGAAACGGCGAGAAATTTTAAGGCTAGTATAAGAAACAGAGACCAGGTAAAACTTTTACTATGAAATGCTTCTGAAATGCTTTTTGCTTAAGCACTCTAGTGAGAACAATGATTAGAGAAACTGTCATTCATTAGTGCAAGACACTCTCTTCTTAAGAGTGTAAATGTAAATGGTTATTTCAACATGTCCCCAAACTGACTCCAATAGATAATCCTGAATCCCCCCTAGTAAGCAGCAGAAACTTCAAATCATCTGGATTCCCTTAACATATATTTGCTTTATTATTTATTAAATGCATAGCAGTAACGCTCCAAGGCCCTGATGGGCACAATACCATTGGTAGTCGTTATATGACAGGAAGACAATTTGCTGTTCCAAAGAGCTCACAGTTAAGTTCTCCAGAACCTCAGCTCCTAAAGAGATGCAGACTTTGCATTGAGGAACACAGGAGGGATAGAGGCAGCAGCTGCAACAGCAGCAGCATTAACAACACAACAGGTGCAATGCAGCAGCTCCAGCTTGTCAGCATTTTAATTTGAAACCTCTAATGAGCACCCCATCTCCTGTTAAACTCGCGGTCCATCCAACAACTTGCAGATTCATTACAAACATCCCAGAAGCAGTGAGTGATTTTTCTGACAAGCTCAGGGAAGATTTCTATGGATGTGACACAGCACAAAAGTAAAGCAGAGATTATGGGAAGGGAAGGTGGACAGATTTAACTGTTGCTTAACTGGGACCGTCAGCACCACGACAGGCCCTCAAGTGCAAAAGAGCCAGAGTTTGCTGAGGTGGATAACATCTAAGGAAGCAAGGAGAAAAATCGTTCTACAGACAGAATGTGCGAGTAGAAAGCTGATATTAGCAGCTGTACAGACCAGTGCCTGTGGGCAATAAGCCCCTACATCTGGCACATGCTTTAAAACAATACTATTACTATGCAAGAGAGCTCATCCAGCTGTTATACTGCCTGTTAAGAGTATCAAATTCATATATAGCATTTAATGAAACGCAGGAAGTGTTCATGGACCACCAGGCCAGCCACATCACACCGCAAATGCAGAACTTCAGCTCCCTTTCTCCCAGAGCTGGTGCGTCAATAGGATCTGCTCCCTCATGGCCTGAGTGACCTTTTCTGGCCAACATTAGCAGCAGACAGCTCTCTATGCTATTCTGTGTCCCAGCTCTACAGGGGAGAAATGGATACTTTCAGTGGGACACAGGTAGCACACCCATCTTCCTCAAATCCAGAACACCCCTTCCCTGCCTTGACTTCCATTTTTACAATACTTGTCACAACACTGACCATCCTATACGGGGCTCTGAGCTCTTCTTACGAAACAAACTATGACACACAAGAGTCAGGTCCTAAGGAAAAAAATCTTACAACACATATGCAGCTCGAACAAAAAACTGTTGAAACACTGATACTGAAAAAAAACCCCAATGAATGGAAATGCTCCTTCCCAACGATTAGTTAATACTGTAAAGCATAAGCATGCAGGAACAAAAAACAGAGAAGGAGGTTTGAACACACTCCTTCCAAGATGACAAAATGGCAGCTTCAGCAGAAGCTGCGCATGCAACGCTCTGCGCTTGCGTGTATAGTCTGTGACTGGGAGAGTCGCCTCATTCCTGTGAAAGCAAGAAACAGCAACAGCTACCACAATAACTCATTTACTTTTGCAGTATGTAAATATTTATAGATTGCCATCAAGTACAGAACACAGGTGCCAAATATGAAAATATGCATTTCTGCCTCTGCCCGTACAGTTTTATCAACTCCACCCTTGTGTTTAACAAATTGTTTGCTCTTGAGAATCTCAGTATCGCCTTACAAGGGATCTTCAAAGAAGAAACAAAAATAAAAAACTGGTTTTTGTATCATTTTCGTGCCTGTTATATATATCTGAAATGGAGAGTGTGCAAACCAACCCCTGTGTTTGCTGAACAGACAACTAACCAGGAAAGAACTGTACAGTTCATGGAATACTACAAGATGAATCACAATCATTTGTTTATGGAGGAAGTCTGAGTGCATAGTGTTTGTATTTTACTTCAAAAACCGGTTCCACTGGATCTACTCAACATGCATTTATAAAATTTAATTAACACATTGCAAAAAGCCTAATTAACACCCTGGTGCTGCTCAGCCTTTCTGTGCAAATGTAACACAAGTTAAGAAAACATCACAAAGCCTCACACAGGATAGAGAGCACCGCTATACCAACATCTAAACATCCTGACACTGCGAAATACATGACTGGAGACAAGCAATGTATGATTTCCAAATGACAACAGAAGATTACGTCACGTGGACAGAAGCGGATTTAGCAAAGGCAACCATAACAGCAAGCACCTTACGGTCTTCTAGACATATATTCAGACTCTCAGAAGTAAAAAGCAAATATTAGCCTCCATGTTACTTAATACAAGGTTAATTTAATCATTCAGTGTGTTTTAATGACACTGAACAAACAGGTCAAGGAGGAAATCCCACATCTCTAAAACCTTACTATCTCCTTTTTTGGGTAAACAATTTGAGAAGCAAACTGTGACCTCAGTATACCAACTTCTTCAGGAACTCTAAATACTATTTCTATCCCTAAGCATACGCTGCTGGTAGAAAGTAATCAGCTTTTTCCAATAGGAATACAACCAGAGTTTATTCGTTCTTTAAGTCTTTTACATTCATAAATTGAAAGAGGCTTCAAAGTTAAATTTTAAACAGGTAAGGCACACACCTATTTTACAATCACTAGTTTTACCCACCATTATTTAGTTTCAGTGACTAA
The DNA here is from genome assembly GCF_947461875.1 of Haliaeetus albicilla. Classification (NCBI taxonomy): domain Eukaryota; kingdom Metazoa; phylum Chordata; class Aves; order Accipitriformes; family Accipitridae; genus Haliaeetus; species Haliaeetus albicilla. The sequence continues at coordinate 28,997,446 of NC_091487.1, read as the reverse complement.
CAACTTAGAAGTACCTGGTTTTCTTGAGACCTCTCTCGCTGCAGTATCATCTGTCACAACAAAGAAAACTAATGCCAACTCCCGAAGTTGGTGATTCATCAAATTACAGGTAACATCCCATTTTAGTTTACCAAACAACAGGGTAGTGGAAAATATTTTTGGTGTGGCATAATTTTAACAACAAAATATATTCCAGTTAATGTGGCTCTGCAACACTATTTTGATCTCTTCTGAAATGATATTTTACGTGGGTAAATCACTTCTACCAATTTGGATATGAAGCCTTGTACTAAACTGCTTTTTCACACACACAAAAAAATTACATATACTTGTTACATTGCAGAAACCCATGCTTTCATCCTTTTAAAGTGACTCATTCCACTTTAGTTCCACATGCAGTGACAATAGTACTGAAAAGAAACATCAAAAACCATTTCCTGTAAAGAGTCAAGTTTTTTCTTAAACTATTTCCTATTCTTGTCTTGTGAAAATCATCATCTGATAATTTTACCTAGCAGGTTTGGGAACACACTAATGCCTAGATCATAAAGTACATAATAGAAAAAGCTGGACAAATGTGGTCTGTTCCTAAGAGTATGATGAGAAGTTTCTTCTCCATATGCAGAACACTGTACTAAAGCAGCACGTCCACTGTGGTCTGGTTAAGTTAATTTTGTTGGATACCCCTCCTTCACTGCCTGTTAAAAGCCTGAACTTACAGCACTGACTTCCCTCAACTTTCAAGTCACAAGCCTAGATCCTATACCAACCTCTTAAAAAGTTGCTTTGGTCCCAGTACAAGTGAATCCACAAGAAAAAAATTAATTTGTACTTAATTATATGCCATTTATCCTTAGAGGATTTGCAACAGTTTATTATTCAATGATTGTTTTGAGTAATACATCACTGTATGAACAATCAGCAATTCAGACCAGTACATCACTTTGAAATCTTAGCTTTATATGCATAGAATGGAAAAAGTTGGTAAGATTGTTTTATTTTACTGTTACATGAAAAAAAAAAAAAAAAAGCTAGTATTAGAACAGCCAGTTTTAACCTTGCTGAAAATTTTTTTTTTTTAATCTCTTAAGACTCCACAACAGTACATAAGAAACCATAAAGGGTCTTTTTATCACCTTATTTGTGCTTCACTGACATGAATTGAGAGATAGGCTTTTGTAATCTGCATTAAAGCTCTAAGTACAGCAAAAGTGTTCAGTAGCTGCCAGTAAGTAGAGTGGTTTGGTGACTTCAATCTCAAACTTGAAATTAGGATTCCTGTATTTACTCTGCCCGATTCCTGTATCTCTGTCCATGTATTCAGATAGCTTGATCAATTCTGCTTTCACTGCTTAACTTCTCCAGCACCCTTTCTTACCAAATGCAACCTCTCCTGCTAATGAAAATTCTTAAGAGTTTGGGCAGCAGAGAAGCGAGAGAGAATATGACCATGCACACATTTATAGAGAAGCTATACATCAAATGCTGAGATCCAACTGAGGGGGATCTTCAGGGGGGGTTCCCCAAGTGGTTTGAATTAGCTCTTGGGCTTCACCCAAGTTTTCTTAGCCAGAACTTCTGGAACGTGGTTATTGCAGAAGGATATTAAAGCATTAATCATCCTATTATAAAAATGTTCAGTTAAGACACCAAAAGTTCCTGTTATTCTTTCCAACTCTTATTATTTCATTTTCTTTGAGATCTAAGACTAACTCAAAAGAAAAGCTGGAATGCAAGTCACCGTGAAATGACGTACATTTCACTGCAGTGTGTGGGAAGAACTGGCCGATTGCGAAACAGCAAGGCAGTGTTGCTAAGCAGCTGCTTTAAAACAGAAATGTCTTCTTCCATCATACGTAAAGATTTGGAATTTCTAAAATTTGCAATACCAAAAAAAAAAGCATGACTAGTTATTCTGTATTCATACAAAGAAGAAAATGAATAGCATCTTGCATACACTTACATTCCCATAATTACTAATGAAGATTAGTCAGAAATCATTAGAGTGAGAACCTGTTCAACGTTCTCTCAGTTCCACATACATCAGAGTCTTTACTTCAGAGAAGATAACTTGCTTTACTATAAAGTAATTTGGATCTTCCATGGAAAAGTTTCTCAATAACATTCCATGCATACAGCATGCGAGTCAGAAAACACCAACTAAGTTAAATTAATAAAAAGTCTGTCTTTGCAACAACACTAATCCTAAAGGGCAACCACTTTCAGCAGGGCTTTACTCTAAGGCTGCATGTACACTTTACTTGAGAGAGGAAAAAAGCCTGACTATAGCTAACACTGGAATCATGCCCAGTCCTCCTCAGCTGGAAGTAAAACTATAAGCTCAACATCTTGACAGAAACAGGAATAGGATGGCAGTAGGAGGTGGGGGGGAAACCCACACACCACAGAAAAACAACTTGTCTGTGAGGATGCCATTTTTGTTTCCATTTATCCTATCCTTGTTTGCTTACAGTTTTTTCATTCAGAATATTATCCCTCCCATCCCTACAACTTTTTAAATTTTGTTCATCAGAGGTTTGTTTCTTTCCTACATCTGTACTGCCAAAGACTAGGCTTTTATTTCTGTGTGGTACAGAGATCTGGTAACTTTTTAGCATCTCCCATAAAACTGTTTTCTCTCTGCACAGAGAGAACCCCAGATTCCCTAGCTTATATTCAGGGTACAGCAGCAGAAACCTCAGTACCAGCTCCTCGCTATCTCTGCCCAACCACCATTAATTATTAGAGCACTATCTGGGTGTTACAATGGGCAGTGTAATTACTCAAATGCAACAACTCTGAGGGGAAAAAAACCCACAGTAAAAGTTACTGTCAGTATGAAGCCACAGAAGCAGCTCAAAGAAACAATACAAAGAGAAGTGTCATCAAGAGTGTTGTGTTGGGGACATCACCCAAAATATTTGCAACTTCGGGGAAATTGTAAAAAAGGGTAAAGGAATGTGACCTGCTGGACAAATGCCTCTGCTTACTTACTGTTCAATGCTGCAGGAAAATAAAAACAGTAAGAGAGAGAGGTATCTCTTCTACTCTAGTCCTGTACTCACTCAGGGTGACGAAAAAGAAAACTGGAGATAAACCAGAAGGACACAGCCATTCAGAAAAAGCAGGGTGGAAAACCATAAACAGCTTAATGCCCAAAGAGGCAATGAAATATATTAATTGGATAACAATGAAAAGTTCTTACAGATAGGCACAAAACTTTCTAATTCCCTCTCCTCTACCATACACCTACATGTACACATATATGTACATTAGAGGGGGAGACTGCAGCACCTCAAGATAGCACAAAAATTGGGCAAAGATTAATACTTTTACTTAAAACATCATGATCAACAGATTCAGAAACTGGTAACTTCTACAAGCAGTAGCATCAGACCAAATTCTATAGGCTCTAAATTTCTCCACAAATGTGGCAATCTGGGAAATAAAATAAGCCTAAGTCACACATGTCCCAAATGACATATCTGGGAACAAATATGGTTACCTATAGCTTTATACTGCATCAGCACTTGGCAAAACACAATCAAGAACTGTAAGGAAATGCCAAAGATGCAGATGCCCAAAGCACAACTTCATTTCTCAGAAAATAAATAAATAGCATCCAGCCATGACATGAACAGTGATAATTTTCTTCCTGAAAAAGAGAGAGAAAATTAGTATAAATTACTATCAGAGCACAAGCCTGTAAACAAAGACAATAAAATATCATGGATAGGACCTGTAAGAAACCTGAACCAAAAAAGATTCTGACGATGGCCTGTCAAGTAGACTACAGAGATTAAATTAAATTCATTACTTCAGCTGCTTGATCCTGATTGCCCAATGTATCCTGATCTGCAGCATATGAGCTAAAAAGTCATTGAAAGGCAACTACTAAACTAATTATGTTAGTTTTAAGATGATGTACATAGTGAAGCAGCAGCAATCAGCACTGATGCAAACAACATAAAAATGGAAGGACACAGATTGCTCAGATGCACCAAGCACAATGTGGTTCAAAATTTGGAATCCAACCTACACTTTAGCTTGTATCGTAATTACGAAGAGTAAATATGAAGCAAGAATATATACTTCCTTTCACTGAAAGACTTAGGCACAGATCTAGATTATTAAAGTTCAGAAAAAAATATTTGAGGTATCATAATCTAATAAAGGCTAGGAACCATAGCCTACTTGTCATTCACAGAAAACTATCTGAGAATTTTTGGAAGCTGTAGCATAAAAAGAATAATTTTAAAAGTTATTCATTGACAAAGGATTTTTGCAAGTCCACATAAACTATGCCATTGGCTAAAAATTTCTATGGTAGAGGTAAAGCACGATCATAGAATTAAAGTGGAGAAAATAGTAAGTATGTGTTTCTTAACTGACATTTTAGCATTTTCAAGTTTCGCTATTAAGTTCCCATGTGCTTTACTGTATTTGTAAAGGAGGCAGTAAGCTGAGAAAGCCATATATGCACACCACACAAACTAATGTAGTGTAGAAGGAGCTGTAACGATTTACATTAAGTGAACAAGCAGTATGAATGATTGCATATGAAATTCAGTGAGATTTTTAAATTAGAGCAAATTGGATGGAAGAAAACCACTTCTAACAAGATTATTTACAGTTACCCAGGCATCATTTAGCAAGCAGAGCATGCTACTGCATCCAGACATGGACTCAAAAAGGAAGGGATGAAATATTGCTTCATAGCAGACTGCTCTACCATTATGTCTATACAGACATATGTGTAGACATACACATGTGTGTATATACAAGCGTACATACACACACACAGAGAAAATGTTTAGTTACAAGTAACGCTTACTACACCCATTGAACTTCAGCCTTTAAGTCTTAGGGAGTCCCAGCCCTGCTCTAATTGTGAAGGCTGACTCGCAGATGCTCTGAAACATCTGGCAATGTCTTTCCTAGGAAAGAACCCGTTGGGGTGGGAGAGCTGCGTGCCCACCCAAGGAGGGCAAACGCTCTGTTCCCAGCTGGTTCCTTTCCCGTGATGCCAGCAGAGGGACCGCTCGGCCAGAGAAGGAGCAAACCACGGGGCAACACTGAGATTGCAGTTCCAAATACCCGAACAGCTGGACAGCTTCTAGGCATCATAGTTGGCCTTTGTGCAACAGTCCCCATGCGTTTGCTTATGATGTTTCCACCCTAAAGTGGAAGTGCTGCAACAAAAGAACTGAACAAGAAGAATAACCCTAGCGCAACAGGGCATGACTTGGGGAAGTAATCTATCGTCTGACAATTTTTTCCAACCCAATGTGTGATCACCAGGGAGCGGGTTTACTGTCCCAGCAGGCAATGATTAATAAACAGGACGCACACTTATTGGCTGCTTGAGACTGGATCAAAGGATTGGGGGGCCTTCAAGATTCTTATCTGCAATGGCAAAACGCAAATATACCCACAGACTAGACTAAGCAGCGTTTAGTTTATTCAGCACGGTGCTACATGCCTACAGCTTTAGTGCACTGGCTATATTCAGATTTTCCATGCCATCTTTTTGTTCAGTTGCAAATTAACAGCTCGCGCACTGTAAAATTATACTGAGGCACAAACAAGAAAGCGAGCAGAAAACGAAGTTAACTTAAGATGACACTAAGCGGGGAAAGTAGTGTTTGCAAATTAGCTCAACTCGCTATTTTCAAGCTTCTGAGAGGTTGCTGTGAAGATGTGTGAAGTCGAACAAGACACGTCTCGAGATCTCTAGATGCGCCAGGAGCAGAGTGCCTCTGTGCGACCTCTGATGTTTCACGCTGGGGAGTTTAAGAGGTGACCACCGCAGCCATCCGTCCTGCTCTTCTGCCGGGAGCGGCCCTCTCCGCAGCACGGCCGGCAGAACAACCGCGACCCTCCCAGCCCTGAGCGTCCCATCGGCTCCGGTCCGGGCGGACACGGCAGCCTGCTGGCTACGGCGGCTGAGAAACGGGGGCCGGTGGCCACGGACAGCAACGAGCAGCTTCGGGCACAGCAACCCCCGCTTAGGGTCGGAGAGGGCGGGCGGCATCAGGCGGGCTGCCCGCGCCACGGCTTCGGGCCCCCCCGACCACTGCCACCCACGCCGGCTGTGCCGCCGGCTCCCTGCGGCTACGGCGGCCCCGCTCCCGGGCGGCCCCCTCGCCCCGGCCAGGCGGCTCCGCAACGGACGGCCTCGGGCGGGGGGCGGGGGGCTGCCGGCCGCGACGCGCCTCGGCGGGCCCTGTCGGCCTTGTGCCGCCAGCAGAGCCCAACGCCCGCCCGGGGAGCGGAGCGCCCCAGCCCGGGCACGGCTCCCCTCAGCCCGGCGACCGTTAGGCGGGCACGCACTCGGCCCCGCGGCGGAGGGACGCCGCTCCCTCCCTCCCTCCACACACACGCCGCCCGCCCGCCCGCTCGGTGCCAGCACCGTCACAGAACGGGGCAGCTCAGGCCCGCTACGACCAGCCGGGCCTCCGCCCGCAGGGCCCCGCCAGCTGCCGGGCGGCGGGCAGCGGCACCCGGAGCGCAGCGCCCAGGCCGGGCCGCGCCGTGCCGCGCCGTGCCGTGCCGGGCCGCGCTTACTGGTGTTGCGCATCCAGTGCAGCAGGCGCGGCAGGTCAGCGGCGCACGTGCCCCGCACGGCGGCCAGCACCGCGCGCCGCGCCGCCTCCAGCTCCATCGCGCTGCGCCGCCGCCGCCGCCGGGGGGCGCTTCCCGCCGCTGCCGCCGCCTGACGCGGGCGGCGCCTCGCGCCGCGCCTGCGCGGGCCGCCTGCCGCCTGCCGCCGCCCGCACCTGCCCCGGGCGCAGGGTGCCGGGGGAAAGCCCCGCCCTCCGCGCGCACCGACGCCCCGGGTGCGCATGCGGGAGGGCGGCAACCGCCAGAGGGGGACGGTCACGCGCGCCCGGCCTGGCCGCTAGGAGTCCCTTCTCCGCGCATGCTCAGCCTGGCGGGCCTGCCGCTGGCGCCGTGCCCGGTGCCGCCTCAGCGCTCGGTGCGCACCGTTCCGTGGGGAAGCCCTCCCCTTTCCCCGCCCTTAAGCTGGCGCGGCGCAGTTCTTGGCGGTGCCGCGGGGCTCCGCTGGGCGCGGGCAGGCCGTTTCCCCGGGACTACCTTAACCGGGCAGGGGGCGCGCGCGCCCCGGAAGCGGAAGCGAGCCGGGGCCCGCGGGGCGAGGGCGAGTGGTGACGTTTCCCTGGTCGGCGGGTAGCGGCGGCGGTTGGCGTTTCGCGGTTGCCAGCGGCGGCTGCGGGCAGCGCTGGGCGGCCTCGCCGCGGCGGGCTGAGCTGGGCTCCGCCCGCAGGCCCCGGCGCCGCGCTCCCGGTGAGTGCTCGGGCTGCCGCCGCGACCGGTGCCAAGCGGTACCGCTGACCGCCGGCGGTTTCTCGGGGCGAGGCGGGGGCCCTCGGCCCAACGCCGGCGGTGGTGCGGCGGGGAGGGCGGGTACCCGGGCCCTGTCGGCCCTGGGGAATGGCCGGCGGGTCAGCACTCCGGCAGCCCGGGCGCGGGGCGGCGGCTGGGCCGGGCCGGGCCGGGCCGGGGCCTCTGGTCAGCCGAAGCAGTGGCTGCGCTGCCCTGGCTCGGTGGGAGCGGAGCTCTGGGGCTCCTCGGAGAGCCCCGGCTCTCCGCGTCACCGGGACAGGACTCGCCCAGCCCGGTGCTTGGCCGTTGGCTGTGGCCAGCTCTGGAGGCACAGGGGGAAAGGTAGGGGCCGGGCACGTATCTGAGGCTATGCCTTCACCGATTTTCTTTTTTTCCTGTTCTGTGAAAACGAGGGTGTCAGGCCATAAGCAAGATAGCTGGTCTCATCTGCGGCTCTGGGGGTCCCTTCCTGTTCCTCTGTCAGATAATTTTAGAAGGTGGAAACTAGTAAGGTGGCTTTGAGTGTCGCTGCAGTAGCCCAAGCTATTTCCACCTGTGAATCAGCCTTTTTTCAGTTATAGTGTTAGACTTTCAGTGGGTCTTAACCCATGTGTGTATATATGTAGTGTAACTTGATTATGCAGGCTTTAAGTAAATGTCCCTTTTTCATATTATCTTTTAAAACAGCTGTTTAAACAGCTGTTATCTGTTAAAGCTGTTATCTTTTAAAAAGTTTGCGCGTTAAAGAGTACTGCTTGTTTAGCTAGACAAATTTTGGTTAGAGGTTTATACTAGATGGATAGGCAGTCTGTCTCTTCAGAGCTGTTTCACTGCTGTTTATAAAAACCCCAGTATTTCTGCTGCCCCTGTTTTTCAGCAGCAAGTGAAGAGGTCTTGGGAGTCTGTGCAGTAGAACGATGACCTGGGAGCTCAGTGCGGAGGTGCCCAGGCTGCTTGTGCTGAAGGCAGTTCAGACTGTGTAGACCTCATGGCCTTGCGCAGCACGAGGCCTGCTTGATACAGCCTGGATTGTTTACTGTGGGGCCCTGCCAGATTTAAACCTGTTCAGTGCATTTGTGGAGTGCTGCATCAAAGCTAAAAAGCTTTTGCAGAACTACAGATGCTCTGAACGCAGCATATACACATTCTGCAGTGCAGTCACTGCTAATGCCCTTCTGGCTACCTGCCAACCCAAGCTGCCTACCTGCTAGGACAGCTTATGTGTCTTTTTGTCTGTAGTGTGGCTCACAGCTTGGATGGACTGTATGTGAAAAGTTGTATTAATTTCTATACTGGGCATCCCTTAGTAATCCTGATGGCTTATAAATCCTTAATGTGCCAGAGAAAGCAGTTGATATTAAAGTGCTTAAACTCATCCCATTAGCATAGTATTTGCATTACTCTCATTGTAAAGGTGTTGGAAGAAGCTTTTGGAGTTCGACAGTGGAAACATTTGGGTTTTAGGACATAATTAACTTTTTGTATTTGGAGATCTGTGGAACTCTGGAAACTAATTTTAAATATTGAGTATGTACCTGGCGGCTGTGTGTTGGTCATCCTATTGACTTTCTTAGCTCTTATATCTAAGTGTTCTAGTTAAGTTTTGTCCATGGCTGCAGTTCTAGCAGCTCAAAGCTTACTGAGATGCAATGCTATTTTTAAACATGTTTTTTTGCATTGTTGTGATTTTCATGGGAAACAAGCTTGAAAAACATTTTGAACATCTGTTCTGCTGACACCCTTTAGTAGATCATATTGATGATAATGCTTTTTCAGAATTATTCTGCAAGAATGTGACTTGCGTGCATCGTAAGGAAAGCTTGTTTTCCCACTTCAGATGTCATGCAGAAGTCCTCTTCTAGCAAGGCAAGAAGATGGACATCCATATCTTCTAATGTACTGATCTGCAAATATTTTACAGGCAGAGTTCCTTAGGAAGCAGAGACTTAATTTTTTTTATGAAATGTCGAGGTACATGGTAATGTATGTCACTTTGGAATTGGGTCTACATACAATGCACATTAAATCTAAAATGTGTAAATATATTTATTTGCATCATTTGCTACACCTGAGGCCTGTACTTAGACTGAATGTATTTATCCTACATCTTCTGAAACTTCTGGAGACTTTGTTCTGCATTGTGGCCTCAGTATTGGAGGGGTTGGACTGGCAGTTGTTTGTTATTTTTTAACCTGCCAACTTCATGACAATATTAACTCTCAATTAGGCAAAGCAGTCAGGAGGTTGGCTTGCATAGGTGACTTATTTTATCTACTTTGGAATATGTCTTTTTACTTGTTTATAAACACATTCTAAGCCTTGCTTTTTGGGGCCCGTGCAGCTAGTAAATCTCAGTGTGTATATAATGAGCTTCTTTCTATCTTACCTAGGCTGGAGCCCTATCTCTTAAAATAAGAGTTGTAGCTAATGATGTATTCTTCATTTTACTAAATGGACCAGCCTTTCATGTCTGTTTTCTTCTCTACTCATTTGAGGGGGACAGGGGGGAAGTCCCAAAAATCTTGAAAACTCTGAGCTACTTTGATTACGGAGGCTGTCATTATTGGGAAGTTTGCTTTTAATTCTAAAAGGAGGGAGTCAAATGTGAGATTCTGAATTCAGCTATCAGCAAGGGAGTAGTTTCAGTTGGGTACAAGAAACCAACTGTGAGATTGGAAGACAAGAAGTATCTGAAGTGCTGCATTTCAGCAGTAACCATGGCACTGCATATTTTTTGCTCTTCAGACAAATTTTGGTTTGCCCTTTTTCAGAATTTTAGATTGCTGTTTCTGTCATGTGTTCTTCTGACTATCTTGCCACCTTGTATAGGAGGTGGAATAGTTTAGCATGTTGACTAGACTGTGTGTACCCTTCAAAAATTGGCTTTCTGTAGTTTCCTAACTGTAAGCTGTGGTATGCTTTAGGCTTATGTGTAAGATTTGTGTCTCTAGTGAGTAAAAATAGTCTGGTTTTTCAATAAAGCCATTAAAAAATACAACGTGAATTTTGCTTATTAAAATGTGGGTATGTTTGTAGGGTTACTGAAATGGGAAATTCAGTTTGATTTAGCATAAGGTAGATGAAGTAGAACCAATAAATAATGTTCAATTTTGCTAGCAAAATATTTTGCTTCTGATCATACTGTGTTTGCAGGGTGCTGAGCTTAGGCTATTCTGCTTGGTTTTATTCTGTCATGTAGCATATTGCTGATAAGATAAAAAGCAGTTAGCATTCTTTCTGGAAGTCTGTCTGGACTGTTCTTTCATGGTGAATTCAATGCACAAATATTCCAGACAGTGAAATGCTTCCTAATTGCAGTGTGGTATCTCTATTTTTAAGTAGGCCATCAGGATAGCCTAAAATTAACTTCAGGCCAATATTTCCTAAAAATAACTCTAAAAAAGTAAAACTTGTGCACTTTCTGGAATGCAAAGCAGATTTCTTAACGCAAAAGATACTGGAATAATTAATTTGCTAAGGCAGAGCTTCAGCTAGTTTTAAATTTAATTTTTAATTGTTTTCCAGATTCTTCTGAGTTGTACTTGAAGCCGCCAAAATGGTTCTAGCAGATCTTGGAAGAAAAATAACTTCAGCGCTACGCTCACTGAGCAATGCTACAATTATCAATGAAGAGGTATGTAGTATGCATGTGTGATGGCACTTACATTTAGAAAGCAAGAGTTCTGGGAAAAAGTTCTCAAAGGCTGATGAGAAGCTTGAAGTAGGTTGACGTTATCCTGAGGCTCTTTTATTCCTTCAAATGAAATTTCTAGCTAGGGTTTTTAACCTCCTGATAGTACTGCCAAAACTTAGAACCAGATTTAGATGTGTAATCACCTCGGGCATAGTGGGTCACATGGTGAAAGGGTCCTTGAGCCTGGTGGCTGTACTTAGAGATTAGTGTTCTGAGGAGGTGATGCTGGAGGAGGCAATATGTGCCTCAGTTTGGGTGGAAGGTAGGCTGTGAGACTACATGGAGTGCTCTCATTTATGTGTGTGTGCACAGCTAGACTATGGCGATGTGTACTAGGCTGCTAGAAGCTGAAGTGTGGAAGAACAAGTAGCTTTCAATGCAAACTTTGCTGTCTGAAATGTGAGGATTATGTTATGTTTACTGCCTTTATATTCAAACCAATACGGAGTGTGGTTCTGGAAGCTATTTAGGTTGGTATAGTCTGTGCTTTTTTTAATTAAGAGTTTGAAAGTATAAATAAGTGTTTTCTGTTATGGACTGAAAAGCAAGATGGAAAACTAAATGATGTGATGGTTTAGAAGTGCCTCTGAGTAAACAAATTGCTAGAAACTCCTTTCAGGTAGGCAGGCAGGTGGCTTAAAGTAACTAAAAAGTAGGCTTATCAAGGGTTGTAGGGTTGGAATTTGTGCATAGAGGAAAGGTTTTAACAAATCTTCAGCTGGGAGACAAAAAAATCCTTAACTGAATCAAATATAGGCCAATTAATTTTTTTTTAGCAGTAGATACTTTTCTTCTGCAAAAGCTCAAGCTGTGCAAATGAGGTCATTTATGCAGGTGTTACTTTCAAAAAATCTTTTTGTTCAAGACTTTTCACTTTGAAAAGTCTTAGAACTACTAAACTGGGTTCCTGAGGCACCTGTTCACCTAAAAGGCGTACCCCAGAGCAGCAGTCCAGTTTCTGCTGAGAACACAGATGGTAGTGTGTCCATCTTGCATTTAAGGAATACTTTTATTTACAGAGATTGTCTTGTGTTAAGAGATTTGTTTGTGGCTTTCTGCTACAACTGTCTCTAAGGAGTACCTATAGGGAAGTTTAGGAAGTATTGCTACCATATGAGCTGCTGTTGTCCTTAATGCAATAGGTGGTGTTCTGTGTTACTTTGTTATAGTGTGCATATTGCAGATTGAGGACCCTTCTTTTCCAGTATTGCCCTTTCAAATTTAAATTGCATTTACATAGGAACAAATGCATAGACTTTTTTTGTGACAGTCAATGTAATGATAGGACTGCATGCATTTAATTTGTAAAAGCCTTGGATATATCATAAATACACTTTCGCATTCCTATTTTGAACTAATACTGGCCTAGTCAATACTGTGTATCGTAAAACCATTTTTCTTTTATACTCCAAAGGTTTTAAATGCTATGTTAAAAGAAGTATGTACAGCATTACTGGAAGCTGATGTTAATATTAAACTTGTGAAGCAACTCAGAGAAAATGTCAAGTAAGTGAAATAATCAAAATGCATTTAACTTCTAATATTTGTAAAAGTTGTAATTTGAGGTTACAGAAGAATAACTAACTTCTAACTTTATATGGTTTTCTTAGACACAGCTAGTTTACCTTTAACAGGAAAGTACAGTTTGAACTAGATGTCTAACCAGTTCCATGCAAAGAATCCTTGTCAAGTTTAGCCATTATTGCTGTTATAGTCTTGTTTCAAAAAACTGTTGCTGTCATCAGTTGAGTGGTATAATAAACAAGTTCTTTGTTACTTCCTAGACACCTCATCTTCACATGGTCTGTGCTGGATATAAATAGATCTGTGTATATGACCAGTACTGTTACCTTGGCTATTTTCAGATGTGTAATTCAAGTAGATGCAAGTCTGAAAGATGCAAGTGTTTTAGAAACCTGTTTTTGTCCTGCATACAGAAATAATATGTCCAACGCATGTCTCTTCTTAAGTATGTCCTATCTGAAAACTCAAGGCAAATCAGAGTGCTGTTCCAGTTGCAAAGACTTCATTTATTACTAGGTTAAAGTGATGCTTTAAGTTATGCTAGTGTTTCATGGTTTTCCTAAACTCAGGTCTGCAATTGATCTTGAAGAAATGGCATCTGGCCTTAACAAAAGAAAAATGATTCAGCATGCTGTCTTTAAGGAACTTGTTAAGGTAGGACTTCAAAATTCTGTATTATGCCACTTTTCTTGTACAGCCTGGGCTGTGGAAGCAGTACAGTAGCAAGCCAAGCTTTAAGGTTACTGTGTGGTACCTGCAGTTATGTTTTCCATTGTAAGGCTTCTTACTATTGCAAACAGTAATATTCTTCTGATTGAAACTACTTCCTGGGCATTTCTCAGATTAACTTCAATTTAAGCTTCAAGTTCAGCTGTTGTTACTCTTCAATTGAAATTTAAAGACAAAATAAGGGGGTGAAGTACTACTAGTTTCTGGACTGTCTTTGTCCCAGAAACATGCCTTTGCTGCCCGAATGAAGATTTGTTCAAACTACTTATAAGCCTTTGAAAAAGTGTTAAGTAACAACCCAGCAGTTCATGGCAACATTTCTCTTTAATCTGCCTTGGTCAAATCAGCACCTAGGTATCAGTATTCTGTCCTCCTTCCAGTTAACAGTACAGTTTTTTGTTCTTCCATAGCCTGTGCCCACCCATATGATGGCTGTCTGTAATGTATATACCTTCTACTCATTCAAGAAGTGAGGCAGCAACCCTAAAAAGTCTTCTGTACTGTAGGATTCTCACCAGAAGAGGTCATCTTGAGCAGTGATGGTGGGGTGGAGGTCATGTTTCTGTGGTGGTTGTTATACTTGTGCTGTATATACAGGCCACCCTGACTTTGGTGCTTGGTGTTAGAAAGAAATTAACACTGTTATTGTTACAGAATTATTATGCATAACACTATATACTATAATTATCTTGCACAGGCTGTTGCTGTTCACTGTAAATCAGCAAGCATTTAAGCCAAGACTAGAATATGCAAAAATTGGTTTGCTCCATTGAATATAAAACCAGGCACCTAGCATGACTGTGATGCTGACTGTTCTGTGCTTCTAAAATTCAGTTCTGCAACATACATTATACTTTGTTCTTTAGCTTGTAGATCCTGGAGTCAAAGCATGGACACCTACCAAAGGAAAACAGAATATTATAATGTTTGTTGGTTTGCAAGGAAGTGGTAAAACAACGACCTGTTCAAAGGTAACTTGCACTGAATCTGTTTGCCTGGATTTTTTTTTTTTCTTGGGGGAGGTGGTGGTCATTGGACTCCTTTGGTAGGATTTGGTTGTGATTTGTGCTGTTTCTATTAGTAGGAAAGTGCTAACTGATTACAATGTAGAGATATTTTTGTAGAGGGGTTTCTGAGATGAGATGAATGTCCAAAGTAATATTCTTTTGGGGCAATTTATGGCTTGTAGGACTTCCTTCAAGTTTTTTTTAAACTAAACTCTTGATGAAACAATACTGTATATGGATAAGAAAGATTTTTTTTCTATTCTTTGCTTTCTGGGTTTAAGACTAGTACTATGAATGGAACCTATCTCATTCCATTACCTATTTAGAGGAACCAGTGGAAGTTGGCCTCTGTGTTAGATAGCTCAGTTAAGTATGAGTGGGTGGTGTGAAACATCTTAGAGCCCCCAATTCATTGAGGAAATTTGGATTTGTATTTACAGCTAAAAAGGAATGCTCTGAATCGATGCTTAACCTATTTATGATGGTTGTTGGGAGGAAAAATTACTCTGTGGAAAAAGACTGATGCATCTTTGTTGCTTTTTTCAGTCATCTGGTTCTGAGATTCGCACATAGGCTATACCGAATATATCACTGCTCTGATTTCATAAGACTTTCCTAGTGCTTCTGTAGGCAAACTATATTTTGGAAGTTTGTCTTTGGTCAATCAAATGTTCCGTGAATATACATTGTACCAGTGAAGCTGTTACAAGAGAGTAAGGATTCCATCCATTGCTTTAAAACATGTCCTTGCTCTGGAAGTACAGAAAGAGCTGTACAAGTTGTAGCCGTTACAGTACTTCAATATTAAGTACTTACTGCTGCGGGTGGTTTCTAAAAGCTAGTCCTATCTGCAGTATTAACAGTAAGCAGAATCCAGGAATTAGTAGAATGGAAACTGGAATTATTTGTAGTCATTCCTAGCTCTGGAAACTGAAATCAGAAGCAGAGTCAAGCAGCTGTTTTCATCTTGCCATTAATAATTAATTGTATAACATACTTTTCTAAGTAACAGAGAGGCTAACATTTAATACTTGTACAATCTTACTAAGTGATCTCAGTTATAGGAAGGCTGGCTTGACTTTGTGTCCTCTGTATGTACTTCAGTGACTTATAAGCTGTAATACAGTGTCATGCTTTCTAGTGGGATTTTGGTGTAACTACTTGTTTTGGATTTCTTTTCACAGTTAGCATACTTCTATCAGAGGAAAGGTTGGAAGACGTGTTTAATATGCGCAGACACATACAGAGCAGGTAATATGGTCTTTAATGACGTGGTTCTTTAATACTTGCAGATTTTTTTAAATAGTCGCTTGACTATACCTGTCTTACAGGTGCTTTTGACCAGTTAAAGCAGAATGCCACAAAAGCAAGAATTCCCTTTTACGGGAGGTAAGCATCTTTCAGAATCAGTTTGGAGAATGATTCAACTCCAACGATGTATTGTTCCTTACTGAACATCTCACACTAAGCCCCATTCAGTGTTGCCTAATTACTTAGATTTTATTATAATATTTTCTCTGATCAGATGACAATTCTGCCTAGTTCAGTATACTGGCTGCCAGTCATAGCAGGTAGAGATAGTGTAAGAAAGAGATCAGGCATCCAGCGGTAATTCTGTTGAATGTTCTTTCAGTGTATAGCAGTTTATCGGCCTTTACCAGACATATTCAGATTTTCAGGAAGTATCTTTACAGATCAAAGGATATGATTTTTGGACCTTTAATTTTTATTGCCAAGTAGGGGCAGCAGTGGACCTAAAATAGCTTCTATAAAGCAGTAAATAACTTTACCCTAAGCTTCACTGGGTGTGTACTGTCTAGGTGCTCAGTTAAATCTTGTTTCAGAGGAGGGCTAGTAGAACTTAGTGCAGTCTTCAACAGGTGAGACAGACAGTCCTTTGTGCTTCGGTTTGCTGTGAATAGTAAGGGCAAATGGCTTAGGAAGGCATATTTTTAATCAATTTTTGCTTGACATACAAGGAAGTCCCTCTTGAAATCCAGATAGATTTACAGTTCAGTTTACAGTCAAGTGATGAACGTTTGAATTCATTTCTTTGGGAACAAAGAATTGCATATATATAGATGTTTCTCTTTGTGATCAGTTATACAGAAATGGATCCTGTAATTATTGCCTCAGAAGGTGTTGAGAAGTTTAAGAATGAAAACTTTGAAATAATCATTGTTGATACAAGTGGACGTCACAAACAGGAAGACTCTCTGTTTGAAGAAATGTTACAAGTTGCTAATGCCATAGTGAGTAGTTTTAAGAAATACAAAGACTTCTGTTACAGTAATTTGACTAGAGTTAATTTATGTTTATCTCCTAAGGTTCTGTGTGGATTTTGCTCCTCTGGAATGTGTCAGTGCTTTAACTCCTAGATTATATTAGAAATTACAAATGGATATGAACAAACAAGAACTGGATGATCAGTACTTGATAGTTCTGTGTCAGTTTTAATTCTTGTGTCTGTAATTCAAGGATGCTTGCACATAACTAGACTACTGTTCCTGCTTTAACTGTTCCTTTTCAGGATCTTTGCATTGAGAAACTAGATAAAAGAACCAGTCTGATCTGGTTTCCTGTAGCTATGTGTACTAAATTTCCTGTAATTGTCTGAATAAGTGCCCTGAAACAGAGAAGATGATTGGATAACTTTCAACAGTTTTGATATGTAAATGAAGCTGGTGTTTCTTGTATGGCTTTAAAAAGTCTGGCTATTTGTTTGATTCTGTGGTCTTGCATGACAATATGATGCTTCCCACACAACTCCCACTAATGGCTAACTTGTTTTCAGAGGAATGGATGTCTTAAAGCTCTTACTGTAAAACTAGAATATGTTGTTAGCCATTAATTGCTTGTAGATACTAATTACCTTATTGGCTCAGATACTGGCTAAAATCACTCAAAACATAAGTAATAACTGTAAACCTATTAAATTTTAATATTCTGCTTTGTAGATGAGTCTTTCACATAGTAACACAGCATCAGAGTTTTAGAATGGCCTTTAGACAGTACTGTTGATAAAACAGTTGCCCTTTTGCTTTATATACTGTTATTGCAGTAAGTTCTGCTACTGAACATAATGCACGAACACTGTTTAAGAAAGCAAGAAATTATTATTTTGTGTGTGTCTCATTTCTCCCAGCAACCAGATAACATTGTTTATGTGATGGATGCTTCCATTGGCCAAGCTTGTGAAGCTCAAGCTAAAGCTTTCAAAGATAAAGTAGATGTAGCTTCTGTTATTGTTACTAAGCTTGATGGACATGCAAAAGGAGGTGGAGCTCTTAGTGCGTAAGTATTGTGATGTTATAGTGTCCCAACATCTGGCCATGCATGGACAACCATGAAATGTGTTGGTGTCTTGCAGAAACCTGTCCTGTGAAAGTGTCACTGTCACACGCATAGAATCTGAGATCTAAGTCAGTAACAGTTATGTTCTTACCCCACTTCTGGTGGATAGGATCACCCATTGATGTTTAACGTCAGTCAGAATCAGATATTATGATGTACTTCCAGTACAGTAGTGTGTATGGTCACATCAGACTTCTGAAAACAGCATCAAGCAATTATATTTACAGCATCTTGCATCCCAGGAGATTTTACTGAAAAATATAAATTTGAACTTAACAGATATGGCTTGCCTGAAAAGTTTTGCTTCTCATTTAATACACAAGGTTTGTTTCCAAAAGGGGAAAAACTCTAGCTAGTTATATCTAATGGCCTTAAAACTGCGATGCAAATCAAACTTTTGGATTGCTGGTGTCGAGCAATTTGGTAAGAAATTAGTCTGCAGTCATACTTTCCCGAATTCCATCCTCATTGGACTTCCTGTGTGCTGTATCTTGACAGACACTATTGACTAGGAAATGTTACGTTTTATCTTCAGCCTTACATGATGGCATGTCAGACTAATCTCCAGATGCATTTCAATGATACAGTTTGTATGGAGCTGAGATGATTTATCAAAACAGCTAAAGTTAACAGACACAAACTTACTAAATCATTGTCTGATCTTAAGTGTTAGAGTTCTTAAACTGGCAAATGTATTTTGCTGTTATTTATAGTGTAGTGATGGAAAACTAAAGAGCAAAATGAAAATACCAAAAGCTTGTTCCAGTTGTCATGTGCTTGTATGTGTTAGTTGTGCTGGTTTTGTTCTATACCTTCTGTAGACTGGAAGCTGAGTTTATCTGAAAGCTAGTGCCAGTGATTGATTGGTGAAGAGGTTCTGATTTTTCTTATGTCTAAGCTTTTTTGTTGAAAATGGGACTGCTGTCTGTTGTAGGAGGTACCTTGAAGAAAAAGTAATCAATGCTTGTGTTGTGGTTTAACCCCAGCCAGCAACTAAGCACCACACAGCTGCTCACTCACTCCCCTCCCACCCAGTGGGATGGTGGAGAGAATCGGGGGGGCTGGGGGGGGGGTAAAACTCATGGGTTGAGATAAGAACAGTTTAATAGAACAGAAAAGAATAAACCAATAATGATAATAACAAAATGACAATAATAATAATCAAAGGATTGGAATATACAAGTGATGTACAATGCAATTGCTCACTACCCGCTGACCGATGCCCAGTTAGTACCCGAGCAGTGATTCCTCCCAGCCGCAGTCCCCCCAGTTTATATACTGGGCGTGATGTCACATGGTGTGAAATACCCCTTTGGCCACTTTGGGTCAGCTGTCCTGGTTGTGTCCCCTCCCAACTTCTTGTGCCCCTCTAGCCTTGTTGCTGGCTGGGCATGAGAAGCTGAAAAATCCTTGACTTAATATGAACACTACTTAGCAACAACTGAAAACATCAGTGTGTTATCAACATTCTTCTCGTACTGAACCCAAAACATAATACTGTACCAGCTACTAGGAAGACAATTAACTCTATCCCAGCCGAAACCAGAACAGCTTGTCTCTTCTGACCTCCCAATATTGGGATAAAATGGAGATTGTTTATTTTTCTTTCTTTCCTCTCAGTTTCTTAAACTCAGCAATGAAAATAAGCAACTTCTATTTCTGTTGATAATTTTTTCAAAGCAGAGTTTGTATTTTACAGAGTTCTAGTTAGAGAAATATCTTGTCAGCTACTCCCAGCTACCCATCCTAAATGCTGGATGTTTTTCCGTTAATAGTTTGAGGAGTAACAAAGATACTTCAGTGAGGATGCATTGTGTTGATGATGCCTAGCTAATTATGTTAATAGGTGGTACAAAAGATGGGTGGTTTTTGAGAGGCCATTTTATAAAAGGTGTTTTATTGCAGAGTTGCTGCCACAAAGAGTCCTATTATTTTTATTGGAACTGGCGAACACATAGATGACTTTGAACCCTTTAAAACACAGCCTTTCATCAGCAAACTTCTCGGTATGTACTACGTACAACTGTACTTAAAAGACACTTTCAATCGGATAATAGAAAGTCAAAGTGTAATTTTTTTAATTGTAACTTCAGAGTTGTTGTTTTTTTTTTCCCCCAGGTATGGGTGATATTGAAGGATTGATAGATAAAGTAAATGAGTTAAAGTTGGATGATAATGAAGCACTCATAGAAAAGCTCAAACATGGTAAGTTATTTCCAAGGCCTGAATAGTGGGTGTATTACCTGCCATGATTACATCATGGTTCTCTCAGATGTAGACCACTGAGTTAATTTGTATTATGTGTTAGAGACAAGTAACTTGTTTCCTGTGCATAGTGAAGAATGGTTATTCTTTCTCTGATAAATGTGGCAGGCAAGTAAATTGAGTTATGTTTTTGAGTGGTAAGTCTGTCAGACTATAACTCTCTATAACTGCAGAATATCTCTTTAAGTGTCTGCCATCTAAAATGGTTTAGCCATGTTGATAATGGAGAAGAGGTTTATGTATCTACTTATCTATGCAGTGTAGTATTTAACTTGTAAATATAAAATAATTGAGAAAGGACAGTAAGACCAAAATGCTAGTGTGACTTTTGCTAATCTTTTTTTTTGTTGTTGTTGTACTTCAGGTCAATTTACGTTAAGAGATATGTATGAACAATTCCAAAACATCATGAAAATGGGACCATTCAGTCAGATCTTGGTTAGTTATCCCCAAAATCATTTTATTTTACCAGATTTTCATTTATATTTGACAAACATGCTGTAAACTTAAAACTCTTCATTGAAACTGGTGTTAGAGTCTGGGCTTTATGTTTTTCAAAAAGGTGAAATAATTTGCCTATTGCAATACATAACTACTGAACTAAAACTTGCTGTCCATATTTCCGGCTGTTTAACTAAAGTTAGCTTTGCCTATTCTGACATGGCTTTTGTTTTCCATTTTTAAAACAAGGGTATGATCCCTGGTTTTGGAACTGACTTCATGAGTAAAGGCAATGAACAGGAATCAATGGCAAGGCTAAAGAAACTGATGACTATAATGGACAGTATGAATGACCAAGGTAAAACAAATTTCACTCACTATTTTTTTCCCCCCCCCTCCATTTTTTAACAAGCTTATTTACAGAGATTTTGGAAACAAGTTGGATATAAGGCAGCATCTACAGTGACAGAAAATGATGAGAAGCATTTATAACTCTTAGAAATGGCAAAGATATGTATGTGTGTCTCAAACTTTCCGAATAAGTCTAAATATTTAGAGACATACCTTGACAATTGCTTGTTGCTGCTCTCTTATGTAGAGTAGGTGGGATTTTGAA
Source organism: Haliaeetus albicilla (assembly GCF_947461875.1). Lineage (NCBI taxonomy): Eukaryota > Metazoa > Chordata > Aves > Accipitriformes > Accipitridae > Haliaeetus > Haliaeetus albicilla. Next base: position 28,976,469 of record NC_091487.1, on the reverse strand, counting down.
GCATTCTATTGGAAATTAATGTATTTTTCATACTGTAAGTGTGCTTCTTTAATTATTAATGCTATACTTGCAAATTAAAAAGCTACATTCATCTTTAATCTGTCATTGCTGTCTTTCTTCCTACCCATCCTCAAATTTACATGGTGACATAGCCTGGTCTCTGGAATTCAAGGTGTGTTGCTTCTAATCCACCCATAACTCTTGCAGGACAAGTATGCTCTTACCCTTGTGCTAACCCCTTTAATAGGGCTTAAGACCAAGTAAGTATGCTGAGAGCATGATTTAGTCAGGTGACATTTTCTATCATAGTGATTAACATAGGAACATAACATCTCTTCAGTACTATTCCCTAGAACATTATATCTCAATTATTTATGTAAAATTCTGCATTATCACTTCTAAAACTAGGGTTTTGTTCTCTGGCTCAAAACTAAATTCTCGACAATAATGAGCACAAATTTGCTACAAGCTGTAACAGATTTTAATGTCAGTAACTGAATGGATTTTTATTTTCCATGCTGTAATTGCAGAACTTGACAGTACAGATGGTGCCAAAGTTTTCAGTAAGCAGCCAGGAAGAATCCAAAGAGTAGCAAGAGGTTCAGGTGTTTCTACCAGAGATGTTCAGGAGCTTTTGACCCAATACACTAAGTTTGCACAGATGGTGAAAAAGATGGGAGGCATCAAAGGGCTTTTCAAAGGTAAAAAAAAAAAAAAAAATTTCGGGTTTTTTTTTTTTTAACTCAGTGGGGAGGTCACTTGATGTGTGAACACAGAGGAAATGTGAAAATGTCGGTTAGGCGTTGAAGAAGAGAAAGAGAGTTGTAGCTCACTTATTTTCATGATGTTTGAAAGCTCTTTTATGTAACTGGTGAGAGCTGCACTGTTCTTCGTGACACTAATGTGTAACTTAGCAGTGAAAACTACTGTATTTTTGGCTTTATCAATGTAGACTTCCTTACTGCTACAATACTGACACTTCAGTCTGTTATGTGGGGCACAGGGACTGTTGATCCTTAAAATACTTTTAAGTGGCTGATGTAGTAACTTTTGATCATGGACTCTAATGGATTTGAATCTGGAATTAGGAGGTAAAATTCTGGTTTGTTTTATTTTTAGCCCCATATATTAATCCACTTTCTTACAATTGCTTCTTTTTTTTTTTTTTTTTTAGGTGGTGATATGTCAAAGAATGTAAACCCATCTCAGCTGGCCAAACTGAATCAGCAGATGGCAAAGATGATGGATCCAAGAGTTCTTCATCATATGGGTATGTGTTGCCTTTTACAGCTTCAAGAGAGGACTAGCAATTACGGTGGAGCCTTTGAAATATAGTGAGGAAGGTGATGTGAGAATGCGTGTGTAGAAAGTTTAGTCCGTATGTTATGAATGCTTTGCACTTACCAGTGCTTAATCTAGTCTTTTCGTTTGGATTCAGCTCCCAAAATGAGCAATTGGAGTGGTATCTGGTGAAATAGTAAAGTGATGACTTGAAGCTTGACTGTGGTAAAGCAAATTTATTCCTAAACTTCCCTTCCCTTCTCTTCTAAGCTTTGCCTCAAATAATTAAATTTGACAAGAGCAGCTTTAAATAAATACTCCCATACTCGAACCTTACTAATGGATAACAGTCATTCCTTCAAGGTTATTTTTGTCTAGATCTTAATGCACAGGTCATCTTAAAACCTACTTTAAGCCTGGTGTTTTGCAGACCTTTCTGTAACTGCTCAGTTGTCCATTTTTGATAGCCATTTAAACCTGGCTTGGGCTTTTGCATTTGTATATTATTGAAATAGTGTGTGTGCTGTAATGAGGCCTCAGAGGCAAGCTGTGCTTCAGAGTTAATTAACACATCTGTGTTCTTGCTTATTTTCTGCAGGTGGCATGGCAGGATTGCAGTCAATGATGAGACAGTTTCAACAAGGTGCTGCTGGGAATATGAAAGGCATGATGGGATTCAATAATATGTAAAGAAGCCTTAATAAAAATGGACTTGGTTGACTCTTCTTTGCAACTTCAGTGAAAGAATTTGCTTTCTTCCTTTTTACAGTGATGGGGGGAGTGGTCTTTTGAAATCTTATTCAGGCTTCTCAGTTTCTACATCTAATTTCTGAAAACTATTTTTGCTTAAATTAGTTCCTCTCCATTAATACCTGATGGCACAAAGAGTAATTAAATTTAATAAAACAATATCATGATGTAAAATTTTAATATTTAGAGACACTTTTTAATTGTTTACATCAAATGGCAGCCATTATATTTGTAAACAACCCTGATCTTTGGTTATAGTAACATAAAATGTCACAAATATACTGTAAAATAAAATTTAAGTGGTTATAAACAAGGGAATGGCCTGTTTCTTCAGTTCTTTCATAACTGTCCTTTATCAGTATGTAATGAGATTATTTCCTTGTAGTTTAACCCCAGCTGGCAACTAAGCACCATTTTTTCAATTCTCCTCCTCCCCCCCAGTGGGATGGGGAGGAGAATTGAAAAAAGTAAAACTCATGGGTTGAGATAAGAACAGTTTAATAATTGAAATAAAGTATAATAATTGTAATGAAAAGGAAGATAACAAAAAAAGGAGAGAAATAAAAGACAAGTGATGCACAATACAATTGCTCACCACCTGCTGACCAATGCCCAGCCAGTCCCTGAGCAGTGATCCACCTGTCCCAGCCAGTCCCCCGCCCCCCCCAGTTTATGTACTGAGCATGACATTCTATCCCTTTGGCTACTTTGGGTCAGCTGCCCTGGCTATGATCCCACGCAGCTTCTTGTGTACCTGCTTGCTGGCACAGCATGGGAACCTGAAAAATCCTTGACTTGGGATAAGTGCTACTTAATGCACTGATGTTTTAGTTGTTGCTATCAACATTATTCTCATACTAAATCCAAAATACAGCACTGTACCAGCTACTAGGAAGAAAATTAACTCTGTCCCAGCTGAAACCAGGATAGATTTGTTTCTAATTACTCTTGTAACTTATGTTTGGCATAGATACTATAAGAATAATTCAGTATCTGAAATGTGCTGTTGCTGCTCAGGTGTTCTTAGAGCATTTTACAAGGTGGATGTGCTGTGCTGAGGTTTGTACAAAACTTTGTTCTCCAGAATTTTATCGTTCTTTCCCTGTATGTAAAGAATGAAGTGATTAAAAACATGCAGGTATGTAGGTCTTAAGCTGTCTCATATACTGAAGATAATCTTCATACCAGGCTGCCAGTTAAGCAGTTCTTTTGTTATGGAGATAATTTCTAATATGTAGTAGATGGAATTCTGTGTTGGTACTGAACTTAAAGACACAGATAGCTGTATCTGACAGAGCATATTGCCCTAACTCGGCTACAATCTGATCTTAATTTCCTATAGCATTTCTTTTTAATATTTCAGTTTCTATGTTGGTCTCAAAAGGGTGAAATCTATAGGCATACTTCAGAAACTAAGTAGACCAGATGAACCTTGAAATCCAGTGTACACCTTGGCAAATACAGTAAGATATTTCACCCTTAAGGCAAGAAGGTATATTATGAATTTATTTTAATATACTGCAGAATGCTTGGGTTGTAAATGGACACCCGTCTCTGTTGCTTAGATAAGATAAAAATTAAATGCAGTAATTAAAACAAATGTGTCCCTCTGTCAGCCAGTTCTTTGAGAAGGTGGCAGCTAACAGCTGATGGCGAATAGCTTATATAGGTAATTATGCTCCTGTGCTAATAAAACATAGGTGTGCTGTAACTTAGTTTATAATGTGGAAATATCTTCTGCACCATTAGTGGTATGTGTATTCAATGTATGGAGGATGCTGAAAAATCTTAAGGTATGCCATTTACCTACAGCACTGCATTTTATGTATAGCATTAGTCTGCAAAAGGCTCAGTTAAGTTGGTCTTAGTATTTTAAATGTAACAGAAGGATGAGTCCTTGCATATCACCAGCTTGAGGGCGAGCTGTCCTCAGCTACTTAAGTGGTGTCTGTTTACTAAAACTGTTTATCTTTTTTTATAGTATTTTTCAGTTCTTGAGCAGTAGAAACCAATGCAATATACAAAACCATGCAGCAGAGAGTAGCGAATAAATCTTGGTTTGGAATGCAGTCGGTAGGGGAGAGTGGATGGTTAAGTTGAATGCTTTTGTTGTAAATTAAACATGAACAGTCATATTGAGGATGAACAGTGAAGCATTGTGTGTCTGGACAGGCTCAGTCAGACTGTCAAGTTACCAACAATTAACACTTTCTATTTTCAATTCATTGCATATATTTACTTTTAGTCTTTGGTTCACTTTCCAAACTACTACCACTGCTAGCAGACAGGAAGAGAGCTGTCACTAGCTGTGTGTTGGCAGAGGCAAGAGCAAGTTCAGAAAGCATTTCCTTTGAAGTATAAGGTGTGTTAATTGTTATTTCTAAGGTATATGCTGGAATAAACAAATAGCAGTATATTGCTCTTACCTTAATGTGCTAGGTAGAAAAGACTTTGGAGCCTGCTTGGAATAATTGCCTAAAGATCTCAAGTTTAAAAAAAAAAAATCATGTTGGAGGAACTTAAAAGCCGAGTTCAACTGTATAGGAGCACCTATAAAATTCTCTCACAGCTTTATAAGGGAACAACACTTTGGGAGCGTGGGCAAAAATTTTTGTTATGTTTGTGGATCCTGCAGAGCACAATGTGTAGAAGAAAATCTTAAAGTTGTTGCAGGAGAACAGAAGCTATCATGTTCTATGTGTTCTCTCAGTTTGGTATTCTGAATTAGAGACTTAATTGCATCAAGCTAGGAGAGGCCATGTAAAACACTGCCAGCAAGTACCACGAGTAACAGCTCCCCCAGCGCCATTTTCTTGCATTAGGTTTCTTGTACTCGTCCTCCACAGGATCTCACCGCCTCCTGCAGGAAAGTTTTCTCTGGCATACACGAAGCCTGAGAAGTTAGAGGCAAACAAACTTCACTGGAAGTACTTAGAAGACTGAAGTCTACCTTTCTGTGTATATCTTACTGAAAGCTGTTACTGCTGCTCAGACAAGTTTGTCTGCTGTTTTGGTGTCTGGACACATGGCTAAATGAAGTTCATCGAGAACTTGGAAGTAGGTAAGGAAAGGTTTAGGTAATTAGGCAATTGTAGCGCCCGGGGAAGGCCACTAGAAGGAGCCAATGGACAAGAGAGTAACATACAAGATAAGCTCAACTCTATTTCTGTTTTAGAAGTGCATCCTTACTTCAAAATCGGTGACATCCTGCAGTCATTCTTTTCCTCCGCTATGGGTTGTTAATAAGCTTTGACATCCAGCACACTAATACAGAAATAGGTATCTGTTGCATGTTTACTTTTTTGAAAGATGGTGGTTGTTCTGTAAAAGTGGAAGACGTTCACCAGCTGTGGAATAATTATGTATTGTTGGTGCATGCTTTATCAGTTTGCTGCCTTTTTAAGGAAAATCCTACCCACAGGGCTAGAAGAACAGGTTTGATGGAATTGTTTTGCTCCTTCAAGAAAGAGGAGGACCTCGGCAGTTCAAATATCCTGTTATTACAGCTAGGGCAAAGGATGCATGTAGTTCATGGCAACTATTCTTAAGAGGAAACAGTTACGATGGTCAATAGATAGCTGTGTGATAGGAGCTGGACAATTAAGTATTAACATACACAAATAGCCATGGAAAAGAACAAGCATGGGTTTATTTGTTAACAGTCTTTACCCTTCCTCAGGACTTTCAATATTGACACTTGCTAAATCTATTAAACTTGTCTAAGTTGCAAACGCTAATTGTCTGGGAGGTGAAAGATTAACTTCAGTCTTACTATACAGCTGCTGTAATCGCAGTAGAGGCAAAGGAGAGCAAGCTGGCTGGCTGATGATTTAATGCTGTTCTTTAAGAGCTGCGACCCTATTTCAACCAGTCCTTATTAAACAGAATGTAAACTCTAAGGGTAAGAGGTATTTATGTGTCCTTACATTAGTTTGTTTCTCTGCAGTTTTTGTGTTAATGTACAAACCAGGTGCTCAGTCCTGTGCTATCTAAAATAGTACTCTAATCTTTCTTTCACGTGTTTCTGCAATCATATATTCGATAGTACATTCTGTCTGTCAGCCCTTTTCATAAGGGGAACATTTGCTGCCTTGTGCTAGAATAATTGTAAATCTGGTACCTCTATACTTTACCTGGGACTTTAATTTGTCATGGGATCTGGATAAGGCTTTGTTAATGTGACCAGTAAAGTGCCTAAGAGCCCATCTATGCTACAGACTATCATTCTTTGCCAGCTGTTCTTAATGATGGCTCTTGCTGTCACGTAAGTAAGTGCACATTACAGCCATTGGCTCCAATGCCCTGAAGAAAAAAAAAAAAGTAAAAATTACTCGCTCCTGAGTCCCATAAAAAGGGTGTTTCCAGCTGTTTTCACTGGCAGTCGGCATTGGCTAAGGTGCCTTTTGCCCCTGGTTCCGGCTGGGCCACCGCCTGCAGCAAGGCCGCTCAGCGCGCCCCTGGGGGAAGAGGACCCCCAGCTCTCGGGGGGGGGGGTAGCTGAGCAAGCCCCTCACCTGGCAAACGCGTTTCCCTGCCTGCTGGGCATAAACGTTATTTTCTCACCCAGGCGCGCCCCCGGGGCCGTGGCTCCCTTGGTCTGCATTTCCGCCTTGTTCCGCGGTTCGTCCTTTAGAAGGTGTTGGTTTGCCCGAGCCAACACCAGGTACTGAAAAGCTTAGCCAGCCCGGCTCTTCTCGACAGAGAGAGGGAGGGAGGACTCCGGAACACTGTCTCAGAGTAGTCCTCTATTATTTCGCCGATTTTTACAATCGTCTCGGAAGACGGCATGCGCGCTTCCCCGCAGCACGCAGGGTTCTCCCTCCTTGCCGAGGGGCTGCGCTCCCCCCCGTGCGCGGCTACGGCTGTGCCCGGCAGCCCGGCCTCCTCGCCCGGGTCTCTTCCCCGGCTGCTGCCGGGCTGCGGGGAGAAGAGAAGGGACCGCGGCCGACCGCCGCTCGCCGGTGGCGGCCCCGCTCCCGCTGCCGGGGGCCCCGGCCGGCTGGGCGGCGGCTGACGGGCGCGGCCGGCCCCGGCGGGGCCACCCCGCCCCTCGGGCCGCGGCGGGGGCGCGGGCGGCGGCCCGGCAGGCCGCGGCGGGCCCCAAGCACCGCCCCGGCGGGCGGCGTGACGGGCGGCGCCGCCCGGCTGCTCGGCTCCCTGGGCCGCGGCGGGCCCGCTGCCGCTCTCCCCCGGCGCCGCGGCGGGCGGGAGGATGGAGCAGGGGCTGTCCGCCATCACCCTCTACTGCGCGCCCGCCGCCGGCCCCGCGGCTGCCGCCTGCGCCATGGAGCCCGAGCAGGTGAGCGGGGCCGGGGCCGGCCCAGCGGCCTCTCCGCCGGCCCCGGCCGGGCCGGGCCGCCCCGCCGCGGGCGCCCGGGAGGAGACCGCTTCCGGAGGAGGGCGAGGCGGCTCGGGCCGCGGTGGGGCGGGCGGCGGCTGCCGGGGCCCGGCCGGGGCCGACCCGCCGCGGGGGGCGCGGGAGCGGGGGGAGCCGGTTCTGCGGCGGTGGGCGGCGGGGGCAGGAGCAGGAGCAGGAGGCCGGTCCGCCCGCCCGCCCTTCCAGCGCTCTGTAATTACAGTCAGCGCGGCGGGCACGCGTCTCTCGGGTGTCTCCTGTCCACCGGCGGGTAATGCCTCTTACAAAGGAGCCTGATAAATATTAAATGGAGACAGGTCTCCGCTTCCCGCCGCGCTGCCAAGTTCGGGAAGGCCTCGGAGGTGAGCAGGGACACCAGCTCTTAATTAAAGGGTAACCTGGCGAGCTCTCCCGCTCCTTCTACGGCCGTCCCTCGCAGTGGCCTCGGCTTCGCGCTGGCTGTTCCATGCGCTGCCCCATCACCGATTGTGGTGCCTCCCTGAGGCTTCTTATTCGAGGGTCCCTTTTCTTACGGTCGCCCGCTGACTCTGTTGTCTTCTGTTTCAGAAGGACTCATGCTGCTTAGTTTCAGTTGGAACACAAGGGCGGGAAGTCAAGCAGTGTGCAAAAAACCCCCAACCAAACCCCCCAAAAAACCCTAGCCGAAAAAACTAACACAAATGAAATCAGTAAGGCAGGCGAGATAGCGTGGGTAGAAATATTTCTCGTTAACTATTGCCAGCCTTCTATTAACTAGCACTGTCAGGTCAGCAGGTAGATCTGTGCAAATTGAATTATTCCACTTTCTGAAGGAGACTGGACATCACAGACTTTGGCATTTTGGGTCCTGTTGTAACGATACCTGAGCCTGACAGGTTAGAAGATGACAACGTGAATAGTCTGCCCTTCTTATCACTTTCTGCTTTGCTTCTTCCTGTCCTTGATGATACGTTATTGCATCACCTAATATTAGTTGTGTGAGCTCTCCTAACTCACCTGCAGGTGTCCAGGCACACCTCATCCTTCATTGTAGTTTATTTATTTTGGCATTTTGGTTGTGGACTGAAATGCTGCGTGTTGTACCAACACTGTCAAAATGTGTCCTGCTCGCTCTGTTTCTGGCCAAAGGGTGAGATAAGAGAGTGGGTGTAAAGAGGGTAAACAAGGAGCAGCAGTTTCAGATACTGACTTCCTGACAGGCAAGGTTTATATTGGTGCCATAAAGCCGGCAAAAATTCCAACAGGGCTTCTAAAAGAAGAAGTGTTGACAGAGTACCTTCAGAGTGTTAGCTAGGGTGGCAAAAGCACAAGGGTGACTGGCCTTTGTGTCTAATAGTTGCTGGAATAGAAGCTGAAGTGAATACATTTATGGCATAAGGTTAAGACAAATGCTGAGTCTTTCAAGACCCATATAGTGTGTTGGAGAGGGACGACCCTGTTGGAGAAAATGAGGTTGCAGTCTGACCAAAGCAGTGGCCTAGAAGAATGATCTTTGTGACAGCTTCTTGAATTGGAAAAGAAGGATCAAATTTGTAAAGGAAGATCAAAAGTGTAAAGCCTCAAACTGGAGATACTGTAACATCTGAGCTGTAAAGTGAGTCTAGCTGACAGTTCTAGAATAGGTCTGCATTGTCACAGTTTTGGAAAGATAAATAAAATTTACTGATGCTGAACTTTCTGCTTGCAGCTGGGAGAGTTGGCTTTTATTGATGTTGTGCATGTAAAAATCGAAAGGACAAATGCTACAGTGATGACTAAAACCCACATCCAGGTTTGTTGACTAGGTAGTAACCACAGCAACAGCTGCTACGCATTATTTTATTTAATAATTTAGGACTCTGAACCAGATTACTAAGGGAACCAGATTCATTGTTCCTTGATGAATCCTTACTGTCTTGAACTACTGCGTTTGTGTGAAACTTTGTACCAGTACCAGCTACACGGAGCTGCTTACTGTAGGTAGTGTAAGTGGAGTGTGGGATGGGTGTGAAGGGAATTGAAGCCTGCTTTTTAAACTTCAAATGTTAACTGCAGTTTTTTCTAAGTTAAAATATTTGAAGCATTTGAGTTAAATGAGCCAACATCAGATGAAGAGACTGTGCCTTTACAGGAGCTCTAAGGAGAGGCTCATGTTGCTTGCTGTTATTAATCACAGTAATATTTGTGATGCTGTGTTGCAAGAAATAGTGCTCTTCAGCACTGTGACTAAACATGAAAAATGGCATCATTGTATGATGCCAATAAAGGAGTGTGAAATGTTCATAAAAGGCTGATTCTGTGGTGCTCTTCGTTCCCAAAAATACAGAACTGAGTCGCAGTAAGTGGTGCCTGCTTTTACAGCGGCAGCAAGGAGCGCTGCCCGTGCTTAGGTTGTTTTACTGTTTTCAGCATTCGTATTTTTCTAGCTTTGCTGTTCTGCTCCTGCTCTGTTCCAAAGGCTGAAACACAGGAGAGAGAGTGCGCTGGGCCCCGGATAGTCAGTTTTGTCTTTCTGCATGAAAATGTAATGCCGTTTCAGCTGAATTACCCTATTGAAGACTTGCCACTTGGTTCTCCTCTGCCTCTCCAGGAAAATGTCCGAAATGTGCTATGGTGGCTAAAGAAGTGCTAGGGGAAGCTGAAATGACTTGCAGTTTTGAGAAGCGGTGGTTCGAGGGCTGGGAGAGACGATTAATGTGTGCGCTCCCTCTCCACGCTGTAGACCTCAGCATGTGATCTTTACTTTCCCTCCCTCTTCTCTGTGGGCATGAGAAAAATCTGTGCCTGGAGCGAAGGAAGCCGTTCTGCTCCCCACAGCCCCCTCCTGCCCCTCTCTACCATGCCCACTGGCTTTCCCAGCTAACCGAGCCTGTTTGCACTGTAAAGCTAATTTACGTAACCTAGCGTAAGAGACGGGAACAGTGATGCTGTACTTGCATTGATTATGGGATGTCTTACAACTGTGTGATAAAATGTGTATTTATAAAAATAATTTTGAATTGTCTCTGTGGAGACAGTTAAGGTTGCATAGACAAGAAGTCGAAAATTGGAACGTGCCCATTCTGTGCAACCCGAATTCTGTGTACACGTACACATATCTTATTCCTTATGATACCATTTTAAGTTACATGAGCTCATGCATTTTTAAAAACCTTTGTGGTACATTAAAAGCATGTGGCTGACATTTCCTGACTTCTGTGTCCTTCTCTGTATGACAGAAATGTTTTCAAAACAGCTTTATGCATTTGATGCTTGCTCTACCAAGATGAAGGCTCTGTTTAGATATATACTATACAAAACCATACTAAAATTCTTTGGCTGCAGGAGTTACTAGCCTAAAGAATTATTGATTGGTCTTTGAACTAGAAGTATATTTTTTTAACACTTGTGACCCAAAGACTGCATTGTAGTATTCAGCAGCTGGAAGAACAAAACCAGACATTGTACTTCTCTTTTTATATGTCCTTAGCCACAAAACTAAGTGTTGTTCTTTTAGCATGGTCCCTTGTACTGATGGCAATTGCTGATGAAAGCCCACAGAGGCAGATTGCTTGATGCATTTTTTAAAGCTTGAGCTTGACTGCTTAGTTATCCTTCATTCAGTTCTCTGTTGTGCTAGAGGTGTCTGCCTAAGCTTGCAAAGAGATGGCTACAGCCTATGAACTACTTGATTAATTTCACCAGATATTCGTCAAAACCAATGATACTTCTAAATATTAACACTTATGTGCTCATCAAATTATTTAAATAAAAGCATCCCGCTAAGAAACTCCTAAATAACACAGTGCTCTTTCAGAATAGAAGTTTTTAATACCACCTGTCCATGCTGAAGTGAAGGCATTTACCTTTTTGTTATTTTTAGTGAAATCAGTTTTTATGTATCTGCAAACAATAATGTTTCAGTCTTATCTTTTACCTACAGCCAAGCTCTTGCAAATGTCCGTTGTATACGCTAATCAATCTATTTTAAATATTTCATGAAGTTTTTTAAGGGGCAACTTTTCCAGTTCCAGAAGCATGTACTTGAGATAATGATTTTTTTTTTCTTCTTTATAGCAACTTGCAAATGGAGATAGAGGCTTTGAGAATGTGGAGTTGGGTGTCATAGGAAAGAAGAAGAAAATTCCAAGGAGGGTTATTCATTTTGCAAGTGGAGAAACAATGGAAGAATATAGCACAGATGAAGAAGAAGATGAACAAGAGAAAAAAGACCTGTTGCCGCCTGTAGATCCTGTAGGTATTTTACTTGATTAATTGCTACTTCTGGGTGACTGCCCACATTTTATACATTAATTTTTGTGTCACAAATCTGGTTTAGTATTTAGTATTAAAGATTCCCTTAATTTGATTGGCTCTAGGGACTGAGGAATCTGTGAGAAGTACTCCTGGTAAGTTTTGTCCTGGAGTCCTCCACTAAAGTAGCCCTGTTAATTAGAAATGGATTTAATTTCTTCACGGCTCTAGTCTGTCCTCTCCAGCATTTCCTCCTCTAATAATATTTGCTTTGTGTCTCCTTGATTCATGCTGTTGTTTAAAAAAATGTGCAGGGAAAGCATTTGTTTCCTTATGTTTGGTGACAGCAGAGAGTTGAACCTGTAATTTAGTGTTAGCATACCAGCAATTTGATATAATTAAAAGAGTATAGAAGAGAAGGTATCAGATGACTTGCAGAAGGAAAGGAAAACCGGTGTAATTCATGATACATAAAAACCAGGTTTTAAAGGACCTGCCTAGTACGTGTATGTAAAGTTCATCTGTGTTGTAAGCAATCCGTTAAGATGTTGCTCGACCTGTGAATGGAGTCTCCATTTACTGGTCCAAATTCAAGCGGAGTTTCAACAATTAAAGCTGTCTCCTGTAGTGTGTACTGTAGCTGCTAAAATGCGTTTTCCTTTTTGTCAATGACTCTGGATCTATACTTAGACGTAAAATGAAATACATCGTCTGTTTTACTCTGTTGGTGTGTCTGACAATCTATTTTGTAGAGATAGTGTATTTGCAAAGCTCACAGCTGTGCGTGCCAGCGCTGGCGGCAGCAGCTCCCTGCCCTCTGGCAGTCAGTCTCCCAGAGGAGATCCGCATCCATCCCTTCATCTCTCCACATCCCCAGTCTCGTGTTTCTTTTGCGACACCCCCCCAAACTGGCATCCCAACCACCTCTTTCCTCTACCCTCCTACAAGAATTCTTACCCCAGTAAATTGGTCTGCAGTCCTATGCCCTGCCTGCCAGTGGGGCTCCCTTCCTGGCCCTCTCTGGGCTTGGTTGCCTGTCCTGAGCTGGAGGTGGAGGCTCTGAAACTGGCTGGCTCCTTCCTGGTGTGCTGGAGTGCGGTCAGGCAGCCGGCGGTCTTTGCTTTGTGCTGGTCCTGCCTGGTTGCACGCTGGAGGCGGATGCTGGCGTAAAGCTGCTTGTTCCCCTGCTTCAGATAAGAGTCTTTGCATGCACGGATTCCGGTGCCCTGTTTTCTACTTGACGTTGCTGTTGAAATGACTTCTGCACCATCGTTTGGGAATCCATAATTAAGAAATGTTGTGGTTGAAGGTCTCTATTTACTGTACAGTAGTAGGCCCTGTATTTATGTATATGCATATGCATCCTGGGAGAGCTTGGCTTTGTTGAAGGAACTGCAGTGAAGGTTTGACTTTCTGCTCATTCTCTTCTGAAGAAGTGGTGAACTGTAAGGGGTTTGCTTTGGGAAGGACTGTCAATCAGTTCTTTTTTTCCACTTTGTAAAATGAATTTATCTTGAAGAAAAAAAAGTGGTTTGAGGACTGAGCTGCAGCGAGACCATGGGAATTCAGCTGGGATTGGGGTTCCTAGCAATTCACAGGTGAAGCTGTTGCATTTCATCTTGGACGGACTGATGGTACTGCTGTCTCTTTCTTGCTAGGCAGTTCTTGTATACAACGAAAAGTAACATCAGCCTAAGAGCAGGTAGGATATGATCAGTATAAAATACACCTGAAGTTTATAGATTGAAAATAAATGTATTACACTCACAAACAATGAGTAGATGTTAAGCTGCCTTGCTGGGTGTTGAGTGTTTTTTTTTTCCTCCTTAAGGATGTACTCAAAGAAATGCAAGAACTGTGAGACTTACAGAATATTATGGTAATGTTCAGGTATCTTCAGAGCCAGATCTCTTCCCCACTATGCAAGTCATGTCAGATATCCATGGATGTGTAAGAGATTTTTTCCCCAACTGTAATTAGCAGGGGACCAGATCTGTATAATTTTTTGTGCCATTTCCTCTCAGTAGAAGAGTTCCACTGTGGTGCAGCGATGGAAGGCTCACGAGCCTTGATGTACGGTGTTGTGAGGCCAGAGACATGCACACTGCTGTACAAATGGACACTTAACTAAAGAGCCCTCAAACGTGCACAACAGCTGGGAATGCTTTGTGATTGTTCTCCTGCTTTCCTAATATGGATTATTTTTCTGAATACCAAAAAGTATATTGTATGGCACAGTTAAGATTGCTTTATTCTCCTTTTATGTTTTATGAAATCCTTAATTTTTATTACACTTTTTAATAAAAGGACCCCTCAAACCAGAATAGTTTATTGTGGAGCACAGTATGCCTTATTATGTATTGCTTTTTACCTTGACAGAATAAACTTGATTAGACCAAGGGTTGCCATTAAGTGAAGTTTACCTTATCTGCTGCATGCTTCGTGTCTCCCAGCTGAGCCAGTCAATTGAAGAAATGTTAGTCCAAGCTGAGCTTTGATGTTTTAGCCAACAGCTGCCTTAAAAATGTTTTTATTGTAGGATTTCTATAAAAGCAATTAAATAGTCAGTTTGCTGAGACCAGCATGTCTAAAACTTGTTATCTCGGTTGGGATACAAAAAAGTATGTTGCAAGTAATAGCTGTTTCTGGTCCAATTTATTTTTAGGAAAAGCACATTTAATATTTTGAATAGAAACTTTGCATCATGAAATTTCAAAGCTCAGCTGGTATTAGCATCCTGGCAGCTTCTGAATGAATTTAAGGGAAACAAATATTTTGCCGTGTTGTAAAGAAGCGTCTTCAGTCAGTACCTTGGTTTAATTGTGTTTTACAGATAAGCAGACAATGACAATGTCTTTCTTACTAAGCAAAGTAACGTGTATATCTCCTGGTAATATGATAACCAAAGCATTCAGTGTGATATGACTGCTGCCACTCATAACAAAACAAATTCTCAGAAAGAACTGGGTCTTAAATTTTGCTTTGGAAGAACGATTCTGATACTTCTATAGGTCAGCCCTCAGTTCATGAACATTTTTGGACTGCAGTGTCCATTCTGTTGTGGTTTGGTTTGTGGGTTTTTTAAGAATGAGTTGAATCCAGAACACAAGGTATGCTTCATAAATTTTTCCCTGGATTTTTTAGATAATAGCATTCAGTATTATCTGACTGTTCTCAAATTAAAATTTAAAAGCTTTAATAATATAAATGCTTTAATTTTAACTGAGGCTTCTATTCTGCCCTAAAATTTAGATGCTTACACTTTATATGTAAATCTCCTTTTGCTTCTGTCCACCAAAACTTTATTTTGTAGTAAATAAATTTCTCTAACCTGTTCTAGAAGATAGTCTTTCTGTTTATCCCTGGAGGGCGACTTGCTATAAGCTCTTTGTTGCATTCACTTACTACCTAAGTAGGCAGAAGGTGGAGTGTCTTTGCAGAGCAACTGTAAGCAATGTAACTGTTGGTGATAACCTTAAAATTCATCCTGAGAGCATCTCTGCAACAAAATTCCAGAAGAGATTTAATTTTATTAACCTTCAGCGCTTAGAAAGATTGAAACACATTCTTGCAGGCAGATTATCTTGATACCCTGTAGTTAAGAGGAGCTTAACTTCAAATAGGAAAAAGTCCTCACTTAAGGACTGTTGAACTCTAATTTTCTTTTAGGAATTTGGGGATGAGGGAGAAAAATAGTCACTGACCAAGTAATAGGTACTCATAATACGGTAGAAGCTTTTACATGGAGGATGGCATGTGTGTTTCTGATCTTGTTTTCACTGGCTTGTCTTAGATGCCACAGTTTTACATGGTGCATACACTGAAGGACCTTTTATAGCAATGACCATTCAATAACTAAACTAATTTAAAATGCATCTTTGCGCAGTAAACAATTGAAGAGTATCTACTTGGTGGTATATATTAACTCTTAAATACAGGATTTGTTTTTTCTTAAATCAGAAGATGATTCTTTTCCTCATTTTGCCATTTTCTATTGCAAAAAAGAAACTACGTTCTTTGGAAAGTTTAAGTGTTATTAGGGACTGAAATCTGGCAAAAATAAATATAGATGTGGATTGTTTACAAACGTGGTGCACTCAGAAGTTCAAGGGAGCGCATGTATGCTCCCTTTGGCAGCCCCATACTAGGAGACAAAATCATGTTCTGTTGTTGAACCAGAGCCCTCTTGGGTTTATTAATGGTTGAATCCATTATGTTCAGTCCTACTTAAAATGCAGCACTTGGATTAAAATTGTACATTAAGAATTTTTGTAATTTAAAAACTAGTTGTCATAATCATTGTGTTTTCCATTTTAAACAACAAAAGGATAGCTGAATAGTATAATTAAGCATTGTAGAAACATATACTAAAGAGACTGATGGCAGGAGAAATACTGTCCCCTTGTAATAAACCAGTGTCATGTGTTTCATAGTGCTGTCCCTTGTTTCCAGTCAAGAAATACAGTATTACTGTGTCCTTGTGTTGATTAAAAACTGAACATAAGGCTTCTCTGGCCAAAGGAGGTTGACATACAGTATCTGGATATGTGGTTCCATATTGCTGAACATCAGTAGGACCTGACTTGGGTACCGTTTTCCAGTATTGCTCAATGTATTAAAGCTACTTCACGGAGTAGGATTAGTTTGTACTGAGCTGTTGCCTAACAGCCCTGTTCATATCACCCAAACGGTTCTGGTTTTCTCCAGTACCTCTTCTCACCTCATGTTTGCCATTCCTGCTTCGATCCCCGAGGTGCTCTGGGAAACCACCCAAACTTAGCCTGAGGAAGTAAGGGGGGGGGGGGGGGGCAGGAAAGGAGGATTATTGCTTGGATGTGTTCCCTTGTTCCTGGTTGTTCTTGGTTTACTCTCCAAGCCATCTCCTTTCTCCTGTTGAATTTGTGTGAAGTAGCTTCTCTCATGGTTTTATTTTGCCTTTTTTGAGACTCTTGAAAGAATGCTCCTTTTTTAAATAGAGGGGACTGGCAAAGCCTTGCTTGGTGAGGGTGAAGAGGTGTCCAGTTGGTCTTTGTCAGAAAGCAGAGGTTTCCATGAAGTTGAACTTAGAAGTGCTCCTAACATACCAAATTGGTTTTTGATTGTTGTGGGGGAACAGTAGAAATAGAACCTCTGTGTCTGCTGAGCCTCAGATCTTCCATACCTTTGTGTTACCACAAACATGTTAGAATATTCTGTGTCTGAGTTACTTCTGTCACACTGAAGTTCAGCTTGTCTTTTCACTCTTAAATGTTAAGGGGGCTTTTGTAGCTTCTTGCTTACAGCTACACAGCAGGCCCCTGTTTGTCCTGTGCACTGTGTGAATGCTTTTTAACCTTGTAACCTCATTATGAAGGATTGTACAGAGCTTTGTCAATGCCATTATTTGCACCTGTGGCAACAAGCTTTTCCAGCGCTTTTCTTGACTTCTTCAACTGAACAAACTCCAAAATGATTGTCGTTAGCCTGTCTGCCAACTGAGCACATAATCAACAAGCTAGAGGTGCTTTTGTGCAAGCAGGATAGCAGCTGGTTTTGCTTACACTTTTACCTTGGCAGGATGTTTTCCATACCCACTGCCAAAAATATATAGCATCTGGCTTTTTTCAGCCTGCTCAACTTGAGTTTCTGGCTTGACAGACGATTTCTTGCTGCACTGATTTTTAGAGGCTATGTGTCGCAGAGGAGTGATTTAGGATCCTTAAAGCATCTGTAAAAGTGCAACTTAACAAAGTTTGATGGCAAGGTTCACTCTTAACTACTTACTACATGGGAGAAATGTACAAAGGAAAATTGAGTTAGAACCGATTTAGAATGATTTGCACAGAGACTGGAGATGCAAAAAGGTAAGGGACACTCTCCTGTTGAGTCATGAGGTTCAGAATGGACCCCTTTGCTTTCTAAACTCCTGATGGAGCTTAGGTGCGGCTAGATCCAAACTTAGTCTCAGACTGGTGAATGGTTTATATCTAAGAGATTCCAAGGATAAGAAAAACCTCCCATTGAGTCATGAAGTTCAGAAAGGACCCCCTTGCTTTCTAAACTCCTTCTCAGAGAGGAGTCTAGGTGCGGCTGGATCCAATCTTAGTCCCAGACCTGGTCAGCGGTTTATGGCTAAGGGAATTGTAAGTGCTCAATCAATCCGTTATATCACTTAGTTAGGATTTCAAAGTTTAGCATGCTATTGATCACTTACTGATCCATCTGGGTGTCCAGTGTTAGTTTGCTCTGAAGTTTGAGCCCTCAGTTTCCTGAAACAGACTCTCAGGCATCAAATCTTATAAGATAAATAATTCAATAGAGTGGTACAGCAGCAGGGTCAGCTCCACCAGGGTGCCTCTGGGGAGGGACCGACCTGAACAAAGAAATCCCTGGGCAATTATACCCTTACAGACTATTCACCCACCCCTCACGCGCTCCTCACGCTCGCTTTGCGCGCCTTCTGCACACCCTCTGGTCTAGTAGTGATTCTGGTCTGAGATCTTCTGACCCCTTACTGGGTTCCTTCACTGGCTCCAGAAGGGCTGTTCGTTATCTTGTTGAGTTGCAGGGGCTGTTGACAGTTGTAGCCTTGAAGCCTCCTTATCTCCTGAATTATGCTGGCTCTGGAGGCCCCTGTTTTGACTAAGTAGGTACGTGTTTGGTAAATCTAAGTGCAGGTTTACAGCTTGCGGCTGAAGACTTCAGCAAATCTAGCTACTCGTGCTAAGTGAGTAAAGCTAAGCAAACAGCGTACTGAATCACACAACATTATAACTCTAAGTGATTCATTCTATTTAAAACTTACTTATTTAAGCTAAATGACTAATATCTCTTAAAACTGAGGGGCATCCCCGCTCAAGGGGAGAGTTGCCTGGCGTGCAGTCCAGTTGCCACACAGGGAGAACTGAAACTGGGCTCATGCAACGATCTGTCACTGGTAAAAGATCTCATTGCTGGAGATCGCCGCCATGCAGCCATGCTGCCTAGCAGGGAGAGCTCAAAGAAGGCTCGCTTAGGCTGTCATATTTATGGGATAAAGTGGTTGGCTCGTAGTCAAATTGCATACAGTGGGAGAGGTATGCATGAGACTCCTTGTACCCACAACTTTCTTTGTTCTCGCTGTGTCGCTCTGATGCGTTGTGGGTTTCCTAGAGGAGTTCTTGGCTCGGCTATGGCTCAGGCCTTTACCTCCTTTGGAGCTTGTACCAAACTACTGCTAGTTTGGTTAAGGGGGGGGTTGAGTGCATCTGCCACACTGTGCTTCGAAGGCACTCAAGTCTAGTAGCTTGTGTACGTGCATACTGAGGCCATACTGACTAGTCTCTTAGCTGTATTATTTACAATAATATTGGTTGTCTTGTACAGATATTCAATAAATAAGATCACAGAAAATGGTTACTATCAAACAGTTTTTAGCAACAAGTTATAAATACATACCTAACTGAGTGGAGCTAATGGATTTCATTTAATAAAAACTGACACTTTTAATTGCTACTTTCCACAAGGAAGGTACCTCTACAGAGATCTTTACTGGGGGGAAATACATAACAAAGAGCTTGCCTGAATACAAGACTGTTAACCGTGAACATGTTTTAGTTCACTATGAAATTTGAGTTTGCCTTTTCACAAAAGTGAAAGCCTACTACTTTTTCCCCATTAGATTGGAATCCTCTTTTCCCCTTCTCCTTTTTATTACGTGGCTTGTTGTTTGTTTGTTTGTTTGTTTAAAAGATACAGCCTCTTTCCTTATTGAAGAGGATAGCCTATGCATGCCCATTAATTTCTAAATTTTAAGTTCCTATGTGTAAGTATCTCAGATTGTGTGGAGGCTGCAGTACTTCCTCTGTGGTGGTGAATACACCATAGTCGTGCAAAGGGCAACCCCCTCCTCCTTGTCTTCCTGGCTTGTCCTTCCTAAAGAGTCCGTATCCCTCCGTTGCAGCACTCCAGTCATGCAAGCTGCCCAGTGCATCTCTGGGATCCCAACAAGATCTTACACCTGCAGCTGCACACAGATCTCTAATTCCTTGTGTTTACTTTGCATGCTGCCTGCCTTAGCGTGCAGGCACTTCGGAGGGACTTTCTCATTTACACACAAAAGCTTGAGGTGACCCCACTTGAGCCCTGTTTTGTTCATTTTGTGTTCCTCGTTGTTGACATCACCCCAAGCCCTTTACTTATCAGCCCAGTCCATCACTCCCTCAGAGGGCTACAGTAATTTTCTCCGTCCTTCGTGGTTCTTGGTGTTCAGGTGCAATTCCAAATGATAATTCATATCTGCTTGTAAATACTTGGAAGCAGCCTCTTGCTCAGGGACCACTTTGAAGGTTTGGTTTGGTTTTAAATATTCTTTTGCAGTTCTCTCATTATCATACTATGGTACGATAGTACCGTAGAAGGACTACTTGGTTAACCCACTTCTCTTCTTGGCCTGATGGAATTCAGAACATTATGGAAAGGTCTTTCTAGTTACAGGAGTTACCTTGGGATTGAGTTGGATGATTGTCATTTCCCAAGTATGGGAGTGGGAAGCAAAAACCAGTGAAACAAATGTTCCCAGATGTAAACCATGGTTATATTTCTATCTTATGGTGATAACTTGCTTCATGTATGTCTGGTCTAGACTTACTTTAAAGCAAAAATACAGTGGTGGCTGGCAAACAGGAAACATTGCAGATCTTTCTTCTCAGTCTGTTTGAGCTTTTGCATGTATTACTATGTGCCATGAACATACAGCTATATGTATTCATACTACTCTTGTTCTTGCAGACAACACTCACATGGGGGCCCTACTTGTGGTTTCACATGCTGCGAGTTGCCACATCAACCTTATCAGGTATGGCTTTATTTAATTCTTGGGTAAACCAGTAATGCAATATTGAAAGTCACTGTGACAGACTGTAAATCAACTTTGTAAGCTACTGGCCATTTTTTCAAAAGTATGAATGAACCTGTATTTTAATCTGTGGAGACGTACTCTCTTGTCTTAGGTGCTCTTTTTTTTACTTTCAGTCAACAACTCTTGAATGGAAGAACAAACAGAAAATACCCTTTTGCTGAACACTTTTTTTTTCCCCCTTTTTCTCCATATGGAGATAGGGTGGTGTTGGCAAGGGAGTATATCAGCTTTCTATAAAGTTTTGTATGGAACTGTTTTGTGTGATGTTATCTCAAAAGAATGCTGCTTGGAGTAACTAAACTGACAGTTTTTATGAAGAAGACAACTAGAAATTATCCCAAGAACACACCTAGTCGTGTGCTTTACAACAGACTTCTGAGGTTACAAAATAAACAAAAATAAGACTATTGTCAAGAGTCTTAAACTCACTGCATAGAAGTTTATTTGAGCTGTGGACCTCATAAAATTTTGCAAAGTTTTAAAAATGCTTGTCCTAGTCTGTGTTCTTCCCAAGGTGGAAAGTATCTTTAATGGTTTTTTTTGACAAATATTGTGGTTTCTGTCATTGTGCATCTAATTTGGAGTATTTTTTAAAACTATTTGTAGTCTATTCTATTAATTAACCTATCCTTATTTTTAGAAACACTTTAATGTACAGTGTAATTCTATTCCTTGTCATATCTGTTCTTCATACACAAAAGGTAGATAGTGCTTTCCTTTTTTCAGAAATCTTTTATGAATTTGAAGATTAGTACTTCCTTCTTCCCACTTCAGTTTTGCCTCTTACATTTGTAATTTGAACTGGTCTTTTGCACAGAGCTCTGGATGCCAGGATATCTATAAAATTAGTTATTGTGAATATCCATTGAAGCAGGCAATTGCTAACTTCTGACTTGTTTTCCCTGAAGATGACGAACTCATTTGCATCCTCAGGCCAGATTTGCAATTTGAAGTGCAATATATTTGACTTCTTGCTTGCCTTTACTCAATAACCAGTGCTGTAGCCATCATCATGGCAAAGAGACTGACTGACACAAGCCCACCTGTTCCATACTTCTGACTGTACACCACCTGTTCTCGCAGAGCAGTGCTGCATGCAGTCTCCAGCTTGAAAACTGAGACAGCTGAAACCTAAATATTTTATTAATCCATTAGTATGCAACACAGAACATGGTTAAAACTGCTCCTGACTTGAAGTATGCATACATCAATAAATAACTCTCTAGTTTGCTGGTACCATTAGACTGAAGTGCCAATGCAGCTAGTAGCCATGTATTTTTGTATAACCTTAATTTTCAGTTAAAGTTCAGTTAAAGGATTATCCTTTAACTGATCCCCTAGCAAAACAAACCTGGATCCAAAGCTGAAACTAGTAGAATTCACACAGTAGCACCATGTAGATGTTAATTGATTTCCATGTTCCTTTCCTTTTGTTCATTCTTTATCTTAAAGAACAATTATTAGTATATTGAGCTAATAATTATATAAAAGTAGATTAGCCTAGCAGATTTTGGTTTTGTCTTTTGAGTGAAGTAGGACTATGGAAAACCGTTCAGGAAAGATGATGATACCTTTTAAAATAAAACTGTGCTTAAGAATTTTCTTCTAGATACTAATTGTATGTAAACCTCTCCATTTTTTAGTGTGTGATTTCCTTGGGGAAAAGATTGCATCTGTTCTGGGGATAAGCACACCAAAATACCAATATGCCATTGATGAGTATTACAGAATGAAGAGAGAGGTATGTGTGTGAGATGGGGTTCTTGCACTCCTTTTCTCCTAACTTGCCTTCCTTGGTATTTTAAAAAGACAAAATTGTATTCCAGGATTAAAATGAAGTTTTAGAACCTCTATTTCAGCTTGCCTTCAGTTTTCATTTGATGCATGATTAATGCTTGCTTATCCATCAGCCTTTTCTCACCAGCTCATCAGTCTTAGAACTGGCAGCGTCCTGACCACTGCTGTAGTTGTTTCTCTTGTACAATGCACTTTCAAGTCAACAGTGTGAGAAAGTTGGATGGAGCAGTTACTGGACACTGTAAAGAGGCAGCTGCTAGGAATATACTTTCCAACTCTAAAACTTGTTCAACAAAGTGTCAAGGGTAAATTGAATGGGATGTTACCATTTGTTATAAACCATAACTGGAAATGACTGATAGGTAGCCAGTGCTTTACACAAAAACCCCTCAATAATCTTCATTTGGAAGAAATGGGAAACATATTTAAAGCTTTACTACTTACATTTTATTTTTGATAGCTCTTTATTATTAAGAGCTGAAAAAGCTGTAGAGAAGGTAGACCTATCACTGTTGCTGTTGACTAAAAACTGCTTATCTAGATATGTGACGTTTTTTCTGTGTTTATTTAACACAGTTTAATCCTTTGCTTTTGGCATATTTTTTTTTTCTGTAATGGGAATTCTGGAATACACCTCATCTTATGATCAGCTAGCGACCATTTTCTAGTGGAACAAATGTCCTTGCCTTGTACTGGCCATGCTCTTACGGAAAGCCTTAAAGTGAATGTAAGTGGTAAACAGTAGCTTACGAATTACCTATTTTTAGGAGGAAGAGGAGGAACAGGAAAACAAGATGTCAGAAGAAGCAGAAAGACAGCATCGGGAACAGCAGAACAAGCCACAAGCTGAAGCTCCTGTCCAGACAGACCAGCCTGAAGCAACAGCATGCACTTCATTCGTGAATGTAAACTTTGAAAATGAGGGAGATTGCCAGTCCACTGGGGAAAATAAACAAGATGTAGTTCCCGTCCCTCCTTAAGTGTAAAGCTCTGTGTAATGTAGGAAATAGGAAGTGTCAGGTGTCACAATCTGGCTATAAGAAGCAGGAAAAATAGGATTATACTTGTTCAGTGAAATACAACTTCTAGAATTCTTATTGATCAGGAGAGAGCTAGGCACTGTCTGTTCAGTCTGTCTGCCTAATAAAGGCTGAGGCATTCTGCCAAATTGGCCCTTCAGTTAAAATGAAAATTGCACTACAAACATTGGTCTAAAATGGAATGTGTGAGCTAATTTCTGTGTAAAGCAAGTAAAAATGTCTTTTCTTTGAATTGCTGTGTCTCTAACACCTGTGGATTACAGATGCAGTGCTGTTTCCTACTTCTA
Organism: Haliaeetus albicilla; assembly: GCF_947461875.1. Classification (NCBI taxonomy): domain Eukaryota; kingdom Metazoa; phylum Chordata; class Aves; order Accipitriformes; family Accipitridae; genus Haliaeetus; species Haliaeetus albicilla. The sequence continues at coordinate 28,952,868 of NC_091487.1, read as the reverse complement.
AATGCCTATTTCTGATTTGCACATTGTTTGCAACTCAGCTCTCTATGAATAGATTAATAGGAATCAATATCCTGTAACTCACAAGTCATTATAATAGCGTCTGATTTCCCCTATTTATTGTCACTGTTGTATGCATGGGTTTTTTTTCTGTTGTTGTTTAAAACGAGATAATGTTAGATTTAATGTTAATTAGATTTAAGGGTCCACTGACTTTTTATTAAAAAAAAAAACAACAAAACTTTAAAGGAAGCTGTAAACACCATTAACTTATTAACAAGTACCAGCACTCTTGGAGGCTAATCAGTGCTGTAGCAAAGTACAGAACTTGCAACAGTGTAAGATGTTCTCCCAGTACTCCAAGTCCAAGAATTAAGAGACCCACCAATACTTCACATGCTCTGAATGGTCCTGGGAAATAAACTGAAGTCTTGCTAAATTATACTGAATGCACTGGACACTGTTTATGGTACCAATCTAGAACTACAAAAACTTTTTTGGACATAGATTACCTGAGTCAGTGTGCTTGATTAACCTAAACAGACTATTTGTTTAATGTTAAATTACCAGTAAGGGATGTGCCATTGCAGATGTTTCCCCCCGCTTTAGCACAGAATACATAAATAACTATAAATCACAAAACCAAACTTAGTATTCTTCCTTTTTCTTAAATAAACAAAACACTTTGCTGCAATACTGCAACAACAGTAATTTTTATTTTTGCTTAAGTGAAATGCAGGTAGCTCCACAGCTTTTAAGTAGCCTCAAATACGAGTTAAGGCTATTTTACTGCAATGACTGTCGTTCTACTTGCAGCTTGTAAAAGGTGAATGGTTTACTTTATGACAATCAGATGTTAGTGCCCCAGTCACTTTTTATAGAGAATCGTTCTAGATAAAGGAACAGAAAATGTGCACTAGTTACCATGTGAAACATTACTTCTGTCCTTGAGATTTCTAAGTAAAATTTAAAAAATAGTCTTCAGTAAAATTTTGTGTTGGGTATCATCAGATGTCCCTGGCCTTGGTCCCACTACCAACTAAGGAGCCTGATGTAACATTAGAGGCCCAGTAACTTGGCTATTAGTTTCCAGAGATCAGTTATGTTTTTCAGACAACCCTCTGCCTGAACTAGTGTCCTGTAGAGCACAAACTCCTTCTCCTCTCATCCGTCCTTAGCATTCCAGCACTACACTAAATCTTCTGAGGATTCAGTCATCATCAGCTCTATTCCATCTGTTTTGATACTCTGTTCTTTGCCTCTTTTTGAATTGTAAGACAGGGTGCTGAAAGCTGGTTAAAATCATTCCTTAGCCCTGAACATCTGTATGGGAGAGCTTGGTTCAACACCTGAGGAATACACAGAAAAACAGCTTGTTGGGAGTTCTTATACTGTCAAAGACAGAAAGCTTCACACAGCTGAAGAGTAAAACCTTCACAGCTGAAAGATGCTTTGCTTTTCTGTCAAGAAATTAATGTCAGTTGTGTTGTTTCCCCCTCCCTCTCCCTACTATCTGTTGCATCAGAAATGCTCTCACTGCCTTGGGTTTAAACTTCTTTGTATGAAATACTGTATTACTCACTGTGCCTTAACTTAATCCTTCCTTTTGCAAACTATATGGAAAGTGGTTACTTTCATAATAGTTTAAATTTTCTGTAAATGCATTAATTAGTTATTTTATATTTAATATAATTTTTGAACTGGAAGTTGGCTATGGCTTTTCATTTAAAACTGTGTGGTCTTTGAAACTTTATGCCTGCACACAGGTGCATGGGCCTGTTCACTGTTTTCATCTTTACCAAGTCACACATCCTAGTAGAATATTCAAACACTGAAATTCAAAATGTCATACTACTCCCACCCCTTCCTTACAATCTCATGTAGTACTTGTTAACAAGCTCAGTGCGTTCAGCACTACCTCAAACTAATAAATAATGCAGGATTGCAACCACCTCTGGCCTGGAGCTACTGTAATTTTATCTGAAAGTTGAAACATTTCTACAGCTTTATTAGAGTTTCACTGCTTTAACTACTGCTTTAGCTCAGCTGTACAATTAAGTTAAATTACATAAAATACTTGCACAGGAGGTTAAGTAGGTGAAAGCCTTTATAGAGGTGTTTGGCTTAGTTTTAGCTAGACCTAAAGGTAGTGCAGTTTTATTTCTGTTAACCTCTTAAGAATTGGGCAACTATTGAGTCAGAAAGGATAAGTAAATAACTATTGAACTGTTAGACACTTAAAGCTGGACACATACAGAGGAAAAAGGCCTAAACTCTTTACCTCTTATTGAAGACTTTTGCCTTTACAACAGAATGCTCAAGAGCACTATCATTACGGGAAGCCATACAGAATTCAGTGGGAGGCTTGGGATGGCTGAGTGGATACAGGCCACTGCTGAAGCCAGCAAGAACCACATCCTTACTTTCAGGGTAAATTCACATTTAGAATAGGGTATTTAAATAAGAACAGGGCTTGGTACACAGGGAAAAAGTCAAAAAATATTTATTAAAAAAAAAAAGATAATTTTTACCTTTTAAACAACATTTGCTTTTTTGGTTTCAGAAATTAGTTCTGTGATTCCTGTATACGTACCACATTTTATATTGGGGGGAGGGGGGAGGGAAGTAAAAAGGAAGAGGCATTGATTCAGATAATGAATGTTTCTAGCTTTCAACACTTGGTGCATCAGATTGAACAGGAGCAGACTGTATCCACAGAGATATCTCAATGTCACGTATCATCAACATCACCAGTGTTGTCATTATCACTTGCCACAAGGACCTCTCTGTTCTCGTATGTCCAGAACCCATTCAGATCAATTAGAATGCTGGTAACAGTGTCTCCTTGGCTGCTATTGATTAAGTCTTGAAGGGAGATTTTGTAAGGATCCTTAGGCTTCACCATATCAAAGATTTCATCCTATGAAAGAAAAGTCAAAAAACCCCACACATCAGTGAGCAGAATAATGGCTACTTTATACCACATACAGAATGATCTTTGGGTAACTAGTGCCACCCACACCGATTTACCAAAAAAAAGCTGTTAAGTCCCAAACCATTTAAGATACAAAGCACAATAATTGGCTACAGATAGGACCAGTGTGCTCAGCTCCCACATCTCAAATAAGAATTTGCTTTTCTGGGCAGGCTTTGGCCTCAAAATGGCAACATGAAACTCAGTTCGCTTGTATGAGCTAAGTTTTATAGAAGCTCTTGTACTTTTTCTTAAGTACTAAAACTGCTAAATGTAAAGTAGGCAGTAATAGAGTTTTACAGACAGGTTTTTTCAGCCACCAGTCCGCCCCCACCTCCGAGGTATGATCCTGAACCATAAAATAGACATACCAAGTATCTTCCAATGTAAGGCACAGCAACATGTATTTAACAGGTACTTTTGTCTATTAGTAAAGAAACTACTAGAATAGTTGCATACCAGATTTCTTACAGAGCAATTGCTAAATACAAAGACATTTTCAAACCTGTGAGTAGGACAAGTCAGATCACGTCTACTATTCTGCAAGTAAATATACAACCTAGAAACTATGATACAAGTAAATTATGAAATGCTTATTCAAGTATTTCATGTAGTACTCTATTCAGTAAAACTAACCTTGACATCCTGAAAAGAAACTGGTTCTTGTCCATGGATTTTCATTTGTTCCTGAATAGCCTAGAAAAAAAAGAAAAGTTAGGAATAGGTAGTGCAGTGTTACACTGACACTGTATGAAACTTTTTTAATGCTTCTGCATTTTAAGCTGTATTGCCCTGTAACAAAGCATTCATGGTACAGCTTGCAATCAATTCTCTTCCACAAGTGAGACAGCGGTGAGTTAAAGCATAATCTGTGATACGCATCTCTAGGTTCACAGTTCTTAGTCAATATGGGAAGAATCCAACTTTCATTATGACCAGTGTTTCAATGCTCTGCAAATGGGATATGCAAACACTTGAATATTATCACTCAACACTCAGAACTTAAGATAGTAATACACTCAAACCAAAAGGTTCAGTTTTCTGACAAAATGTGAAATACAGACTAGGGAAAGAGAGAAAGGACCAACCATCAGACAGACAAAGCAGTGTGGCTACTCACACTTCCAACTACTTTGAAAATGGAACCTGTATTCTGGTTGATTAAATAATAATGTGAGGAAGACAATGTATTTGTCTATTTGAGCATCTGTCCATGCATGGAAGAGTTCTCCCAGTTCAGGCTGTTAAGTGGGCATTTCTCATTTTGAGCAAAATAGTATTCCCTACTGTTAGTTCTTTTAATGTGGTACTATTTAAATAGCTGCATTACCAAACCTCTGCCTGCAGATAACAACTACGAACACAACTGTTTGTTTCACTAGCACAAGCTGCATAGCCTTGTCAGCACAGCTGTATCAGCATAGCCTCTGTAGGTGCAGACCTACCCACACTTACGCTAGCAGAAAAGCAGTTATTCAGAGAGTCAAAAGGAACTGTTCTGATTTCAAGGAAAACTTAGACCATTCCATTTCCAAAAGTTTAAAGGAGGGAGACATTTTAGAGTATGATCAAGCATCTGCTGTGTTCGAGGAATCTTTTCAGTAACTAAACCATAGAGTAAATACGTAACTGGAGACATGCATAAAAATAGCTATGCCACAGCAGCTTATGCAGAATTACCTTGTTAAACTGCTTTCATATTAGATCACTTATGTACTATGACAACACTAAAATTCATGTTTTTGTAAAATGTAAAACTGTAAATTAACACCCTTTATTAAAATTAGAGTTGGAGACAGTTGATACGGCTCCTGGCCTCCCTGAATCCTACTGCCATGTGAACAGAAGTGGAGAAAGCAGTGGGAATTGTGAGCTGTAAAAGCAGGGAGAGAAGATGAGTCCTTGCTTAGTTTCTCTAGGATCCTTAGTATTGCCAAGTCCTGGCCCAACAGCTGCCCATCAAGCGTACAACACAGCTACAACTACTAAACAAAGTTCATGATGAAGTTCGAAAGGCACATGCAGAAGTCCTGCCCGCACCTGCAGCAGAATAACCCTATGTGGCAGTATGCTCTAGGGGCCAGCTGGCTAGAAGCAGCCTGGCAGGAAAGGTGCTGGAGGTCTCAGTGCACAAGAAGGTGAACAAGAATCTGCAGGGTGCCCTTGTAAGGATGAAGGCAGATAAATACTGGGCTGCACAAGCATAGCTAGCAGGTTCGGGGAGGTGATTATTCCTCCTGACTCAACATTTGGACACAGTACTCCAGATGCAGCCTCACAGCTTTGGGGTGCCCTTTATGAGACACCGACAAACCAGTGGGAACCCACTGGAGGGCTATCAGGATACTTGGGGGCCTAAAGCACAGCACAGCTGAGAGGAGAGGCTTGAGATTAATTCACCTGGAGAACAGAAGGCTGAGGTGGCGGGGGAAGTCTAATTATTCTCTTCAACTACCTAGCAGGTGGTTAGAGACAACACAGCAAGACTCTTCTTGGAGACACACAGTGAAAGGGTAATAGGCAGCGGACACCAGCTGCAGCGAAAGGCATTCCAACTAGACAAAGATGGGACAAAGGATGAGGGGAGAAAAGTCGTCTCAGTAAGGGTAGTCAGACACCAGAACACATTGCCCAAAGAGGCTGTAGCATCTCCCTCCTTGGAGATACCCAAAACTTGCCTGGACAAGGCCCTGAGCAACTCGACCTAACCATGAAACTGGCCCTACCCTGAGCAGGTGGTGGGAGCAGGTGACCTCCAAAGGTCCATTCCACCCTAAATTATTAGAAAAGGTCTTCCAGATAAGAAGCCTTACTTTTACAAAATGATACGGTTGTAGTTACTGTCGAAGTTCATGTTCAGCTGGAGACTTACAACAATACAGAAATAATGTGGATATAAGATTATGTCTTGAGCAGGCCTGAATGCTTTACTTAATGAGCTGAATGATGTACCTTGTTCATCATACTTTGAGCATATGGCTAAGAACAATGACATTGTTTAGTTTTACAGTTATAATACAAAGATCCCCATAAAGAAAACTGAAGTGCTTGTCCCTGTGTCTGAATAGATATCACTGAAGAGATCTTGTACGTAAAAAAAAAAACACAAAAAACCGCACTCATAACTCAGCCTAAACCATCCACAGCAAAAATACTATTTTACTACATGACATTCCCCTTCCCAAGACACCTCAGGTATCTATTAAAAAAAGACAAAACAACAAACATCCACCCCGCCCCAAAACCAAAACCACCACAAGCCAGAAGAAAAACAAAAAAACCACTCACATACAAACCACAATTTGGAGGAAGACTTTGTAAGTCCTGGGTTAAAATTAACAGCAACTAAAAAAAGTAATTTAAGCTTATTTTAAATCTCTTTTGGGAGAACACATGAAAATGTGTAATATGAAAAATGCAAGAAGCTTTTTGCAATCAATACACTGAATGAAAAATCCCGTATCTGTACAGGCCCATCACTGCATTTCATTATTTTCATTTCTTCTACTGATTTTTAGGATTACAGTGGAAATTAAAATCATGGGCAATAACCAATTAGAACCATCAAAAGAGATTTTAATAGGTAATCATTAGGCAATTTTAGGACAACTTAAATAAAAAAAAACACCAAAACAAAACAGAAAATATTTTTCCTAAACGAAATCAAAACAGTTAATTTCAACTGCAGATAAAATGTTGAAAATACCTTTTGAATTCTTTCCAAGTTTTGGAATATTTTTTTTAATATTTTAAATCTTCTTACAAGTAGTTACTAGCCTCCCAGTGGGTATTAGTAATTTAAAGTGATTCCCTGCAGATCTGCATGCAGAAGCACAGAGGCTATAACACTATAAACACAGAAAATGGCCTACCTGTATAAAGAGACTTACCCTAAAGAAATAATTAAGGGAAAAAACATTCAGGTATCCTTTGTTCTCTATATCAAGCAGTTTGAAAATGTATTGCAGAGCTGCAGGCTCCTTTCTGTTTTCTAATGCAAGCACAAAGTCCAGGTAGGTTTTATAGTCCTAAAAGTAGATACAATCATGTTTATTACAGTCGTCTTTCTAAATTGATTTTGCAAGCAGGAACTTTATAATTGGCAGCTATTTCATTGTAGGGGATCAGTCTATTTTCTGAAAAAGACAACATGAAATAGAAAATGGCAGCTACCACCAACATGAACAGAAAAGTTAGTTTTTAATGACTGCTGCTGATAGGAAATCTTGCCATTTTAGAGGTAAAATAGGATTCCAAGCATACATCCAAGTTAAACATGCTATATATACTTTAAAACAATGTTTAATACATCTTTAGACTGCTGAACATACCCAGCTAGTGAAAAAAAGCCATAGAAAACATTTTCCTTACCACAAATTAAACATCCAGTGGCAGTAAGCCTACCATTACCAAACAGTGAACTATACGGCCAATTAAAGTATATAATCTTTGGACCAGAGTAGGTAGTTTGGCAAATCACGTGGTAGAAGCATTAGTGGACACCACGAATATGTACCACACTTTTCTTTTTCACTAGTACTGATTCTTGGTTTCCCAATCAAGATACAGTTGTGACAAGGACAGAAATCCTTCAAGTCCTATGTATATAATAGCCCTGTCTACCTTAAACACCAGAGTTGTGCTGCCGTTCAGAGGGAGCTTGACAGCCTGGAAAAATGGGCTGACAGGATGCTCATCAAGTTCAACAAAGGGAATGCAAAATCCTGCATTTGGGGAGGAATAACCCCATGCATCAGACATGCTGGGGGCTGACTTGTCAGAAAGCAGCTTTGCACAGATGAACCTGGGAGTTCTGATGGGCAACAAAATTGAACACGCACCAGCAACATGCCCTTGCAGCAAAGGCTGCTGACAGCATCCTGAGCTGCAATAGCAAGAGCTTTGCTGGCAAGTCAAGGAAGGTGATCCTTCTCTACTCAGCACTGCTTAGACCCCATCTGAGCACTGGGTCCTGCTCTGGTCTCCCCTGCACAACAGAGAGACGGACTTACTGCAGCAAGCCCAGCAAGGGGCAACTAAGAGGATCCCTCACCTCCTCAATGATTCTGTGATTCTACAAAAAACTGCTAAGGCAACAGAAGGACCATAAAGTGAATTTGTAATTTATCACTTTCAGAGTTTAGTCATCTGAATGCAGACAACAAGAGTAGCAATACATTAAGTAAAGCTTTCAAAATAAATATAGATAAAAGGTTTTATTTTAACTCTAATTTAGTTAGACTTCCCATTTTTTCACAGCTATGGAAAGCTTACAACAAAAACCAGTTGTCTTCATGAAGAAGTGGACAGGTTAGCCGACTTGCACTAGTCTCAAGTGTGCCACTTGTCTTTAGTTCTCTTTAAAGAATTACATGTTAACTAAAACCCACTGCTACATCTATACATTTTTTCAACATGCACTTTATGTTATTGAATCTATGAGAAGCTTTATCCTAGGCTGTCTGGATTTTCTATCACCTCTGCTTTTCAAAACAAGCAACTTGTCTTTAAGCCACGCTGTGATCACCTTGCTGTTAAGAAAATTAATTTTCTAATCTGCTGCATGGTCATTTGTGTGCACAATAATAAACAAAGGTTACTTTACCTCAAGCTACTTTTTATTTCAAAGATACTGATTATGACACATTTCCGGTCTCAATAAGCCAAAGCTTTTATATTGTGAATGAAGTGAAAATATGCACTTACCATTTCACCATCGTAAGTTAAGCATTCCTGAAAGACACGATCCAAAAATATGTTGGTGAGAGTCCCTGTTCCATACCGGGACAGTTCTTCTTTGCTAAGCATGCCATTGTGATCTTTATCAAGGTTTAAGTACTGGCCTAGGGAGAAGATACAGAGGGCAAAACACAATATACCTATGTCAGCAAAGAACTGTTTTAATAGAGAAAGAAAATCTAGCACTTCTTTAACATTTAATTTTCATCATAAAGTTAATGCAGTTAAGTAGGAAGATGCTAGATCCACAATAATATTCATAGAGCACCATAAATGAGCACAGAACGTGGGGAGAGGGGAAGCGGGATTCCCATAATGAGGTGTTAATAGTTCTACTCTAAGGTAATGGCTCAAAAAGTAAAGACTGTGTATACAGAGAAAGGAGCAGAAGGCTAAGAACATCTTCTTTTAAACAGATCTGCTGTAAGCATGAAAAAAGAGCTAAAAGTGATGCAAAAGCATGAATAGAACAGTCAAAAGAAAAGGTTACAGAGGAATCTTGTACCCTGTGCAATAAGCGCAAAAATGACAGGATAAAACCGTTGTAAAGAGCAATAGTGGAGAACTGAAACCATAAAGAAAGTCAGGAAGATACACTGAAAGGATGGCTACAGGAGCTGAAAACACAAGTTATCAGGAGGATTTAGTGAGAAAAAAACAGAGGAAAAATAACACTAAGAATGTAACTAAGTCATAGGAGGCAGAGAGGAGGGGAAAAGAAAGAAGAAAAAAAAAGCATTCACGTATAAAGGAACCTACCATAAACTCTTAAGGCAGAAGGAGCAGAAAACCAATTTGTTTCCTGACTTTCTTTAGAAAGTTCTTCATCCCTTAACTAAGTGAAAAATAAAGTTAGAATTCAGAAAGAGTAAATTAAAATATAATAGTATATGCTAAGAGATCTTTACCTCCAGTAAGTCATCCAGGAAGCTGCAAGCTAAAATATCCTGTATCTTTATCTTCCCTGCAGCAAGAAAAGGAAACATTTTAACAGTTGCCCGGAGAACATACCCATTTTACTGTTCTCATTTAAGTGATTCTACTTAAGGAAGAAGTGTTCAGAGCAGAAAAAAAATGCATTCTTAAAAAAAACGAAGCCAAACACAGCCAACTTCTAACATCAAGGATAAGGGTGTAATTTAAGAGATAAAATAAAAATAGCTTTTATATGACTGAATAAAACTAGCTTGATATTGGCAGAAGAGGAATTACCCTGAAGCCTTAAAAGCCAGAAAACTAGATTAAAAAATAATGCAAGTCTTCAACATCAACTCAGTATGTAAAATAAAAAATGCAAAGAAACCATGCTTAAAACATTTTTTGGAATAATAGAGTCTCTTAAGTGATGTGGTATTTTTACATCTTCAGAAACTACAAATGTGACACAAAGCTAAAGTGCAGAATGCACTTCTGCTGGTGTAGCTTTGGCTGGTGCACAGACACTGCACAAGCAGCTGTGCAAAATAATGGCATTTTAACTTCACACACACCCTCCCTACCTGTTTATAATTACCTCTGCCAAAGGCTACTGCCCACACAATTCTGACATCTTTGAGTGGCACAGCTAGATCTTGAAAACACATGCAGTTTGTGACTTAAATCAAGGCCATACAAAAAAGCAAACTGTTGTCCAAGGGAGCTACATCTGTAACAAGAATTAGCAGCCATAACTGCAAACCTTTTCTAACGAGTTTACATGGTGCACACAAATTTAATCACAGGAGAAGCACATTACAGTAAGCATGCTTGAGCATTTCCACAGTTCTGTGAATGTCCTGTCAAGCAGTTCTGTCATTAGCTGCTGTGTTTTCTATTCACCCTAAACACTTATAAAATTAGCTACTGCTAATGATGCATTATGATGAAACAGGATCTTATTTGTCAGTTTCTGTGAGATAACCCTATAGTACCACAACTGACAGATATCTCATAGGAATTCATTAGCTGTAGATTATTAGACCCATGTAAAGACTCACAGTCTTCAGTAGAGATTAATCTTCAAATACAAGATTGCTGAACAAAAGCCTACAAAGACAACTACATATTACTTTGAAAACACAAGTAGCTTCAGTGGAAACATTTTAAAAGTGAAAATAACTCCCACATATTTAGAATTTTGAAAACACGGACCTACCTGTTCTGAGAGGATCCAGAAAGAAGAAAAACTTTCTAACTGCTGTGCAGACATAGAAGGAGTAAAAAGATTTTTCTAAACCATCCAGTTGTGGCAAAGTAGGGATGAGTTCCAAAATATAGTTTTCTAAATCCTGCAGAATTAGGAAAGAAAAGAAAACAAGCTTTAAACACTACTAGTGTTGCACATTTGCTATATTTCACTCTGGCTTTCAAGTATATTTTGATAAAAATACAATCCTGCAACAACACAGGAAAGAACATGAAAGCATGCAAAAGAGCTGCTGTCTCTGTGCAAGAAAACCTCGGTCATTTAGATACACATGCGATGCCATGACTGAAACGGTCTACAAATAAAGCAGAATGTTAAAGTAGATTATATTTACATGTAAGTATAAATGCATTCAACTGTACCTTTTTCAAATACCAATGCAAACCTCCTAACTGGATTATCCTATTGCTAGATATGATTTAATAGATCCTGAGTGGTAACTAGAACCTTCTTATTTATAATATTAATTCCTGTTAGAACAGGAGAATAATTCTTGAGACCCACTCTAGCCATCCTTTTTTGTGATTTCTACTATATCCTACTAAATCTAGTAAAGCGCTAATGACATGAAACCTTGATACCTACAATCTCTTTTTCAGAGAATTACCCATATGTTAAAAATGCTAGCAGCACTCTCACCACCAAATCTCTAGAATATAGAGAATGTTATTTATCCAAACGAATGTGCCCCCCCAATCTAGATTTTGATACAAGCTTTTACGAGATAAGGCTGGAAGAAAATTGGAGCCTTTCTGATGCTCTGTCGTTTGAGTAAAGACAGACATCAAGTTAATCAAGAATTTACTTACTGATTCTCTGAGGTAGCCCTGTCCTGCCACGTCATATAAACTGAGGCCTATTCTTGTCTGATGAAGCCATACTGTAAAACAGAAACAGAATTACAATGCAAGAAACCTAGGGGGTTTTTGAGGCCTCACCAAAATTTCAAGTTATTCCAAAGGCCACAAGGCACTGTTGGATGTTAAGTGCCTCTGTTTCACACTTTTCTGAGATTTAAGCAAAGCCATGATATGTACCAGCCCTGCTTAGAAATGCCGTTACAGTCTCTTAAGTTGGTAAGAGTCACTGGTGATATATGGTATGCTGTGGCCAAGACTACCTTATAATAACTAGATGTGAGAAACGGCTGAGCAGACACCACAATTTATCTGGTACATGGAATCACATGGATTCGTTCTGTCTCGCTGACCTAGAGATATGTGTAGCAGCACATTTTCACTGCATTAAAAGCAGCTCTACAACGTTGTATACAGATTGCTGGTCAGATTGCTACAGCCCCTTGTGCAGTACAAGACGCTGCAGCTACAGCCAAAGGTCCTGCCCTCACTTCTGAGTTACAACAGGAGAATCAGAATAGCACAAGCATCTATTTTTGCAATGAGAAGGTGCATTAATCAGACAATCTACAGGACAACTTGCTTGAGGCCATTGTTAAAGCACAGTAACAGAGATCGAGTACAGATTAGGCATGGAAACTATTATTCACACACTCCATGTTAAATTTAACTTCCATTTTATGAAGAAACAGTTTAAAACTTCCTCTTATGAAATGAGAGCTGTGCTTATACCAACGTTCATCTCTTCAAGGTAAGTGTCAAGGTGGACCAAGTATCAGAGATGACACAGGTTACATGGTGAAGCTGGTTTTTTTTCTGGTTGAAGTTTAAAGGTAAGTGCATCATACACCCTGAAGCGATTCAAGACACTTTTACTAGGCTTGACTTGTCTGGACAAAGCCAACAGACTCCACCACCTTTTCTCCTGAAGGGGGAGCGTTACTGGAGGCAGATAGTGCCTTGGGAAATGCTTCACCATTATTCAGTTATTAAGTACACCATTCTCTCTTCCTCTCCCAAAAGGACTGTGTAGATCATTAAGAAAGAGGAAGAAAGGCTGTAATCCATGGAGCGTAGGAAATCCTCCAGCTGGAGGTAGGAAGCAGAAAGACAAAATGCTACAGTTCAGCACAAGTATGTGATTACATGCAGCTAGCTATTCCTAAAACTTTAACAAAGAAAAACCCCAAAAGCTCATTAATGAGTTCAGCTGGTTAGAGAATACTATCACGCACCCGAGGCACAGCAGTTTAAGATGTTTTAAGCTCAGGGTAATATGGCCTCTCCCCTGCTGCAGCACCACTCTGGAAGCTGACTGCTCCACTGCATGAGCTTCATCAAAACAAGGTGAAATGTGGGACTGCACTGCCCCAACTTGGATAAGCTCAAGCAGCTGCAGATTAACTCCCTTCGTCATGTTACTTTCCTCTCCCTTCAGTGCCACGCTGAAGGACACTTAGCAGTAAACATAGATGGAAATCACTAATTCCAATCTGAAGTATTTACTGAAAGTTCCTACAGGTATTTGTCTTTTCTTCCTTTAATATCTGGCCTGGTCTTTAGCTCTCATACAGAACGCTGCAAAACACAGACAATAGAAATGAGCTAAGCTACTGCACAGATATGCTACTGGGCTAACTTTATTAGGCAATTCCAATGCTGTAAGCTAGCAAAAACAAGGATCCTTATTCAACTGACCCAAGAGGGACTTGCAGACAAACACTACGATGGGACCTTATGCTGTCCAGACTCTGAAAATGAAACTGACTGAGATGGGACATGCCAAATGGCTTGTTGTCTCTAAATTTAGTGGCGGTTTTTGTTTGAGTTTTTTTGTTGTTGCTGGGGGTTTTTTTGGTTTTTGTTTGTTTGTTTGTTTTTTGTGTTTTTTTTAGAAAAAAGGTATCACCATGAATAAAGACTTAAAACTTCTGGATTAAACAAATGAAATAAAGAGCTCTGAAAGAACCTCTGTTGTGTCCATGTGGGTAAGGCTTTTTGAAATGCATACAATTTTCACAGACTGCTTCACAAGTCTCCTGTCCTGCAACTTTTGGGTTTGCTGTTCGTTGCAAATGGGCCTATCACTCCTTTCTTGCATACTCTGCATGTCTACTCACCAGGTTTCCTGCTCAAAACATCTCTCATCCCTTGCACCACAACATTTTAAATTAAACAAGCTGAGCTGCTCTGGGGAAAGGTGCCATTGTCCCCTCCTGAAGGCTCTACAAGACCCAAGAACCAGTAGCCAGGGGACAAGGCAATGAGGCAACCTTCCTTTTTGCTAGCCACCCTCATCTTTTTAAACAAGATCTAATACAGATCTAGAAAAAAAATTTGCATTTTTCAGCCCAAGTATTTATTTATAATAAAAAATACCTGAAAATATGGCAGGGCTATAGCGACAAGCACAAGAACGTATCAACATATTTGACAAGCACAGTTAGAAAACATAGATAACACCACTCTGTAAAAGGAAAAACAGCAAACGAAGCCATCTGCCAGACAGTCTAATCACAGTGGTTAGGATCACACTCTCTACATAACTTTACTGTTTTGCTCTTCACAGTATTGCCTGAATAAAGGAAATCAGAATGACAATATATATAACAAAAGAGATCAATGGCTGAGAGGAGAGGTGTATTTCAGAGGTAGGGTGAACTCCCACCTCCTAGTAACCGGAAAAACTCCCAAGCCTCCAGGAAAACAGCATTAGCAATCAAGGGCTAGATCTCACTGCTGTTGAAGAGAACAGCAAGTAATTAATAAAGTTTAAAATAGCCTTGAAAATAAAACAACTTCTCATTAACACAGAAGAAGCATCAACTAACCTTTTCGCATGACATAATTGAAAAATTGCATGATAGATATCCTCCCATAAGGATCGTTGTGGAGTAATTTAGCAAAGATCTTAGCTGTGAAGAACTGCCTGTAAAACATAAACACAAAGCTACTTCTGTACATCTGATTACACTGCACTGACAGACCCAGTTACAGCATCCAAAACTTACAGATACTTCAAAATACTGTTTTAACAATATAGAATATGTTCTGTATATTCCAAGACGTTCATTTGCTACACTGCACCCATCAAGTGGGACCCTACCAAGTAACAATGGTAAATGCAATAAAAAGCAGCTGCCTTTACTGCTCATGAGACTCTTCAGTGATGTGGGAGTTTTGAGAGCTTTCATTCTATTTAATTCTTCTTTAGTACAATATGTTTGGTAGCTTCCAATCTTCTGCAACGATATGCACATAAAAGGAACTGCCAGTACTGACAACTAATCTGCTTCTGTCCAAAATTCAGTCACAAAGTTATGTGCACAACAGCAGTCTCCAGCAGCAGCATAAAGAAGGAATATTCACTGTATGCTGTACACGGAACATCTGGTAGGAAATTTTCCAACAGAAGATATTAGGAAAGCTTGAACAATATCACTGGAGACATGATTTCCTCTTCAAATACAAAATGTGCTGTTTACTGGCCACTAACATCACAAAAATTCTCAGGCTGATAAGAATTTCTTCAAAAGGACGCAGCACCCCTCTTGCAGACATCTCTATCAAAAGTTCCCTGAGAGATGTAGGGCAGTACCCCTTTGCAAGGACGCAAAGCAACTAGGTCATCAATAACTGCATGGATGTGATTTTGTCTCACCACTAAACTGTTTCCATCTATTTTAGCAACTGAAAGTTACAGCAGCACTTAGGTTTAGCCAAAGTAAGTATATATAAGAGAAGAAAGCCTTACTTGCATTTAGGTCCAGCTTTTTCACCAACTTTCAAGAAGTTCTCATAGTTGATCATTGCTTCTTCCCCAATCATTGGTGATGTCTGATGTTTGTCCAGTAGAAACCACAGATTCTTAAAAGGCATTTATATTTGGTTAAGAAGAGATCTCTCTAGAGATGTCAACGTGCTTAAGACAGAGCATCTAAGAAATGCAGCAAAAACGTGGTTTTGCTGCAAGATTATCTCAGTTAATCAGTACACATCGTCAGTTCAGCCAGAAAAGCAAGCAAGCGATACTTCTACTGCTCTAAACTGGTGTTAAACACACACACAGTCTCTCCCTCTCTCTCACTCACTAGGATTTCTAGGGTCACATCCCTCTTGTCTTTGCACTGCAGTAAACTCAACCATCTCTGGAGTCTCTCTCAGTGATACATAAACAGAACTTATTTCTTCTTCTGGGCCCACTAGGGAAATTGTTGGAATGTGCTGGAAAACCAGAAGCCATTTATTTAGTCCTCATATACATTATAACAAGGAAGCATTACACTGACATTACCAGCCCAAGACTGTGCAGCACTTCAGCTTTAGCTAGTCCTTCACAACCAGCCAACATGCCCAAATACAAAGCACCTTACCACAAGATTCTGTGGACAGATAGGAGATAATCAAATGCTGCAGAAAGAGGAAATCTTGTCAGAAGCCATTATGAGACATACAGAAAACATTTTCTTACCTGCAGCTCTTCATTATCCAACAGCTCTCTACTTTTCCTTTGCAGGAAGACTGCTCTAGATTCTTCTCTTAATTTCTGAAGCAAGACTTCATCTTCAGCTGGCAGCTAGGAACAGTGTGGTATTTCAATTTTCTGTACAGTGCTACCATTCAAAAACTACTCATCTAGCAAGTACTCTTAGGTAGTCCTGTCTCTCACGCTGTGATGAAGCTGTTTACTTGACAGAAAATAACCACCTATCTACCAGAATGCTGTATGGTACCTGCTCCTTCTACAGGGGTATCACTTGCATACTGTCTCAAACTATTTCAATATCGAAATATTTATTTAAAGCAGGACATCTTTAACATGAGAGACAGAGACCTACCCCTTACCTGATAACCCATCTAGTAAGCACTTTCCCACAGCTGCAGGACAGGAGGGCTCACACATAAAAGACATTTACTATGGTGTTTTTACTCAGGAGAGAGCAGCACTTTCTATTTTGTGGTAGGCCTGGCTCTCAAAAGTGTGAATGTCTACTAGACTTGTTTTGGCCAACAAAACAGATGAAAGAACACGTAGTATGAAAGTTCTGCCAGTGTTTACAGCAAAACTGTAGAGCATTACCAGAACCTGGATGGTTGCATATGTATTCATCAACTAAAACATAGGTACTTTAGAACTCAATTGGCAGAAAGTTATGATCCTAAGGAATACAGGACCACACAAGGTTAGATAGCAGCTGAGTGGTCAAGCTGACAAACGCCAGCCACAAGTTCATGATGTTGAACTTGTGCTCCCATATTCCCCCATCCCAATCTGATTCATCTCACACACAAGACGTTGGACCAAGCATTTCTGCTGGATGATGCGAGCAACAGACCTATCTTTAGTCTGCAAGACCAATGACCCACCATTTTCACAAAGCAGCATCCCATCGTGTCTAAACAGAAATAGGAACATATGTATTTATAACACCGGTATGTCAAAATTTAGTTAAAACAGGAAGTTTCTCCGGAGGAGAAAGAGGACTTCCTATCTTAAGTAAACAGCCAAGCCTACTGCCTGGTTAGTAAACTATTTAATGGCCTTCGATAAGAAGCTTAGTAATTATGTGAAACTGCTGACAATCCACAATTGTATAAAACAAGAAATTACGCTTAGCGATCCACATCATTCGGATTTCGATCTGCTTAAGCTTCTCAAGCTGAAGCGTCCCTTTGAATAAGTGCAACTGTCTTTATAGCACAGAACGGCCTCTTGTTGAAGTTCATCTGGATACCTTACTTACCCTGTAGTAAAATCGTGGTATGTTCATATATGAGGTACTGCCACTTTTTCTTCCTCCTTTCCATTCCACGTAATATTTTGTGAACAATTCCATTTCCTCATCTTTTAGCTCTTGTTCGCTCTTTTTGGCTGATTAACACAGAAAAGAATTTTCGCGTTGTCCTCCAAACAGAGTTTTAACGTAACGAGGAGCTTGAAAAGCAGCAGCTAATGGTCTGCGGCTCGCACAGCTACGCTGACGTTCAGCGACGCAAGTATTAGGTGGAAACGCACGGAGCACAGGCCCGTGACGCGACTCGGACAACGGATACGCGGAGTACGCCCCCCCTCCGGTCCACCCGAGCGTCCGCCCAGCGCCGCTCCCGGCAGCTGCGCGGCCCCCCCGCTGCGCCTGTCCCGGCGGCAGCGCTCCCGCCCGGCGGCGGCAGCGCTGCTCCCGACGCTGCTGGCCGCCGGCAGCGCCTCCAACTCACCCTTCGCGCCCGAACGCGCCCGGGCGAGCTCTCTCGGGGGGCTCGCCTGCCAACGGAGAGCTACCGGCCGGAGCCGTCGGGGGGGGTCTGCGCCGCAGACGGACCGGCCCCTGCGGCACCGGCGCGCCCTCGGCCCCGCGCCGCCCCTCACCCCGACAACACGGGCGTTTCTTTCCGCGCGGAGCCGCTCCGACGCCCGCCCGGCCCCCGCGGCAGCCTGCACGCGGGGAACGGGAGCAACACCGGGCACGCCGAGGCTCGCCCCGCCAGGCCTGACCCCGCACCCCCTCCGCTACTGCGGGCGCCGGCGGCCGCGCTCACCCACGGGGGCACCCTCCCTGCACCGCTCCCGCGCCAGCCGCCGCCCCGCGGCGAGGAGTGCCCCCGGTCTCCGTCCCGGTCCCGGGGCACTCACGGGCGCGGCGGGCGGCCAGGCGGCCCCGCAGGCTCCGCTTCCAGTCCATGTACCCCGCCCCCCCTCCGGCGCCACCGCCGGCGGCCGCCCCGCGCGCCCGGCGGCACGTGACCGCCGCAGCCGGCGCGCTCCGGACGGCAGGCCCGGCGCGCATGCGCGGTGCCCTGCCCGGCGCGGCTGCCCCTCGGAGCGCCGTGCCCGCAACCGACATGGCGGAGCAACCCCCACCCCCCATCCGCCCTAGCGCGGGATCACGTGCCGGCCAGCCCGGTGAGACGCGATTGGCTCCAAGTGCAGGCGCGGGCCCGGCCGCGCTTCCGGGCTGGCGGGAGGGGAGCGCCCTGGCCGCCGCGTGGTCGCCTCTGCTGTAAGCGCCTCCCTGCCGGCGCCTCGCAGCGCCGAGATGCCCATGGCCGCCGCGCACCGAGCGAGGTGGGCCCGTCCCGGAGGGGTAAGGGCTCAGACCGCGCCGGGACCGCGCTTCGTTACGCTCTGGCGGAGTAAAGTGCGGGGGGGGGGGGGGGGAGAGCGCGCTGCTGCCGGCCGGGCCGCGTTGCACGCTGGGAGTTGTAGTTTACGGGGGTGCGGCCGGGGCGGGCACGCGGGGCACCGAGCGAGGGACGTGGGGCCCTGCGGGGCCTCCTCATGAGCCGCGCCGGCTGCCGGTGAACCTCCCGGTACTTACTTTTATAACTTCACGTTTACGTGGGATTTCACCGTAATTACTGCCAGCGGTGTTGCTCTGCCTTTTTGGCAGCGGCGTTACCCAGGATTTACGATTGGGGAAACCAGTTAAACGGAAGTTTGTCACAGGTTGAAAGGTAGGAGGGAGCCAACGTAGGAATCCTGTGCTGGGACTGCCTGAGGGATCAGGATTGGGATTCCTGACCTGAAATTGTCGAGGTACCTTGAACTTGGTGTTTGCTAGCATGCAAATGTAAACGTGACAGGAAAGCACAGAGCAGCTCGTGATGTTGTGGTGTTATTTTTAATTTTTATTTTTAGGAAACCTTCTGACTCGACTCGGATAAAGGCAGGAAGAAAAAAACCTGCGGCGTTTGCCTAGCTGCCTCAGAGTTGCCTGTCTGCGACAACGTACTCAGCACTCATCTTTACAGTGACCAACAAACAGAAATGATAACCTGCAAACCTGCAAAGTGTCTTCTCTAGAAAGATACCCTCATTTTGGATGAATGTTCTCACAGTCTAGGAGATTGATTTTTTTGTGAGAAAAGATTTTGTCATTTTTTTGTTTTCATAAGAGGCAGAAAGGACTTATGGAACAAGCACTTTGAAACTAAAGCTTATACAGCTTGACAGCCCTTGGGCTTTTATAATAAACATCCCCATGCAAACTGCATTTTCCATTTTATAACCTCATTAGATACAGTGAGCTAATAGATAATTTCCTCTTGAGATGGCACTGTTTTTTCAAACTAGTCAACAGGGTTTTCAGACTTTGCTGTGGAAATGTCGTCTGTTCTGGCCTGTTTCAAGATGCCAACAACTATTTGCTGTCTCTTTCAGCATCCCCAATAGGGAAAAGGTTAGCTATTTCAGTTTTATGACGTCTTCCAACACTGCACTACCAGTGGGTTCCAAAAGAACTGATGTCTTTCCTACCAAGAAAAGGTCTGAAATTAATTCTGAAGAAAAACATGGATGGGATGAGGAGACTAAAGAAATATCTGAAGGGAAATGCCACTTTTCTTCCTCTGTTGGAGCTCCAAAGAAACGTTTAATGAGTCACGTTCTGTCAAGGCATAAGTTTACCAACGTACAGCCCCCAGAAAAACCTTTGGAGGCTGAGGAATGGAACAGGCTGAGGGAAAGCTTTCCGTTGCCTGAAATATTTGAAGAAGTGATGTTTAACAGTATGGTGAGGTGCAACAGCCCCATTGATGTGGCTAAGTCCTTACTGACCCATGTGGCAAAGAGTAATGGTGACATTCCATATAATTTGTTGGTCAAATATCTGGTATTGTGTGTCCAGCAGAGGCAGACTTCAGAAATTTGTGATGTGTATGATATAATGAAAATCAGATTTAAGATTTTAGAAAGTGGGGCTTACAACGTTCTTATCAGGGGGCTGAGTAATTCAGATCAATGGAGAATGGCTTTGACTCTTTTGGAAGAAGTAAAAAAGATTATGATTCCCTCACGGACAAACTATGAATCCTGTATCAAAGCAGCCAGCCGTCATCAAGAAATGAACCTCGCGTTTGAACTTTACCATGAAATGTTGGCTAAGGATTTGATCCCAACCTTGGATGTCCTGCAGGCCTTTTTTGACTTCAGCAGGGGTATGAAAGGTGCTGAGTTACAAAAAGAGCTGTTTGGTATCCTCTTATATTTGAGAGAGAACCAAATATACCCTCAGAAAACATTTATGCGGAGTATAAAGCTATGGTTTGAAAGGTAAATAATGTTTCAATAGCAAGCTCCGGTTCATGAGGATGGGATTCAGATTATTCTCAGATGAACACTAATAAGATCCCTCAACATCTCATTTTGGTTGTTGTTTCTCCATGAGAGACACATTGTCATGAAAAGATGCATTTTATTTTTGCTCCCAAATTAGTGTAAAAGTGTAAAATTCTTACTGATTTCAGCTTTTCTTGTAAGATTTTACCTGTTAAATATTACTCCTTGGTACAGAAAGTGGGAAATTGTGGTGGGTCATGGCTGTCCAAAATATCCAACTTCATCTCTTTCTGGGGTTGGTACATAAGGAATATTGACAGGTATGAGAGTTTTTCCTATAACCTATCAGAGTGTAGAAGTAGTTATTTGAAAATTAGATAGTTTCTCTCTTTAAAGGAAAGAGGCAGCAGATTTAGCTTGGGTTAAGTGAAGATTAAATGTTGACTTTGTATAGAATAATAGGAGAGGAATAATCTTAATAGGAGGCTCTTCATTTTAGCAGAGTATTTAGCAGGCCACACAGTTTGTTTTCATGAGTAGCAATGGTCAGACTCTGCAGATTACAACTAGTTATGCTGTGCGTGCACCCTGTAGTTCACCTGAGCCCATTGCATATTTGTCATGCTGTTGTATGTGAGCCTGTCTATGACTTTTTTTTAAACTGTTGGCTTTGGTTTATGTAAGCTACACAGCCATTTTACAAGTTAGTCTTCCTGGATGGAAAATATGGCTGTGGGAATGCACTACCATTATTAGAATGGCTTATACTGCTGTCACCCTAGCTATTTTCTTTCCTGGGAATAGCTAGGGAGCAGACAGAGTAGGCTTCAATCGAGATGAACTGGTTTAGTGGGTGAAAATCTGTCATGGGGTGCTATTTTCCCAGTGATCAGAGAAGGACTTACCTGTAGGTGTGCGCTGCATGTGCAGGAAACTTAACATAGTAAGTCCTTGGAAAGGAGACTGCAGAGGTGGTCAGTGTGTTGAAGAGCTATATATTGCCTGTGGCAAACCAATGCTGCAAGCTGAGGCTAGACAAACTCCTGTTTGTATCTTTAATACTGTATTTGACTGTTAGAATAATTTGTGAAAGACTGTGGTAGACTAGTGTTTTAAGATCAATGTTGGGTCTTTCCCTAAAGGAAGTAGTGTTTCAAACATGAAGAAGAAACAAAGTCCGTAATAGAGGGATGAAACTAGGTGATCAGTTGTCCCATGTGGCTTTTTATCTGTGAACCTGTACAAAATGCTCAGTTTCACCTGTCTGTTCCAGTTGCTAGTGCTGAACTTGTATATGCTGGTGGTTGAAGAGAAATAAGCAGTTTACGTGGAGTTCCCAAAAAGAAATAGAATCTGATAATTTCTAGCACTGTTAGTCTTACAAAAACGATGCAGATTAGGAGGTGACTTTTGCTGATAAAGGGAACTGATGGTACAGCAAGCACTGAAGTGCGCTCTGTGAATGTAACTGAATAGGTGCTAGTTTTAAAAAATGAGTTTTCTGAAGAGCAGACCAGCACTGACTTCTAGTAGTGAGTAAAGCCAGATCCAATACAGAGATCTGAGAGTGCAACAAAGAATCACAGTATTTTCTGTTGCCTGTTGTCTTTGTAAGAAGACTAAAGAACCACTATGTATGAGCATGAGAAACGGGAAAGGAGGGCAGAAGCAGGATCGTTATTCCAAAGGCCATGGCATATGTGAATGTGCAGCCTATGATAATAAACAGTGGCAAAGGGAGAGATGTCTGCAATTGCATGTTGTCATGGGTATTCCCATTCTGTAACCTATTCTGGTTTGGATCTTGTGGGCAAAAAGAAATATTTATACCAGCACGATGGCGGCTGTGGTAGTGGTGGTGATGATAATGATATGAAGTCAAAAAGTCTCAATGCAGCATTTTGGTTTAGGGATATCTTTCTTAATCTCTCAGGACAACATCTGCATAGAAATCTTGATTCCTGTTTTCCCATCTGGTTTCTGAGGTGCTTTATGAATGTGTAGGGCAGCAACTTAAAAATTGTCAGTGCAGCCTCGTTACTTGTAGGGTTCTTAATATTGGGGACAACATAAACTGGGGAGGTTGGTGGTGTTAGTTCTCTGAATGTTGTTAAATGCCAGTTCTTTATATAATATTTTCAGGCGTTGCTAAATTATACATGAATCTTTGTATGATTTCTTTGCAGGGTGGATGATTGATTGGTCTTTTATTTCTAAATGTTGACCACAATAGAATTACTCTTTATCTGTAATTCAGGTATTGTTAAATAAGAACCTAATGTTTTTATTTATCTTTCCCTGTGTACACATTAGTATACCAGGAGGGAACTGGAGAGGACATCTGACCAACATTAAAGACAGGTAAATAGAACATTTTATTTAAAAGTGAGGTGTTGTCTTTGATTATTCTATCTTGAACTCTTCTTTCATAAACATAAAAAATAGCTTTCCTTATATAAGAAAATATCTTAATACTTGAGAATATGAACCTTTGTTGTGTACATATCATTTCCCAAACTCCGTTTTCCAGCTCATTCTTGTGCATTAAACAAGACCCAACATGCACAGTTGGAAAGGAATTATACTAAGCAGAGCCAAGACAGGAGACCACAGAGAAGAATAAGACCTGCCATTTTACTGGATGGCTTATTTGTTTACTGTTTAGGAATTAAAGACTTACTTTTTTGGTTGGCTTTATAATACCATTGTTTAACAGGATATGTAACAGAGCAGCTTTGGTGTGGAAATAGATGTCTTCTTGAAAACTGATACTATTCGTGCACTGCAGTTAATTTGTACAGATGGAACAGTTCTCCCTTCCCACCTGATTTTCAGTGAAGACAAAATGATTCTTATGTTAGGTTTTCACAGGGATAACTTGGATATGTGTTTCTATTACAGTGCAGTTTTCTTGATATCTGTAAATTCCTATTTTATATGTTATTCTCTTTGAAACCCAGTCCTGTGGTTTTGCAGCAATTTGGCAACTATAAATGTATTAATTATAAGATGTCTGCAATGCATTATGGGTTTTTTTAGTGGTCTATAAAAACAGACTGTGTTGCATACTCTGAAGTAAAAGTGCATGTAGAGTCTGCTGCTTTTGACACCCATGAAAGAACAGCGTAAGTCACTGTCCGAAGAGTAGGGGTTGTTCACTGTAAGATGGATTATTATTATGTATGAGACTGTGTATGTTACTATACTGTATTATAATTCACCAAATTCTAGACAACCTTTTTCATTTCAGCCTTCAGAGTTCAAATTCTAAAGTTCACTGTCTTGGTTAAGAGGCAGCTTGTTATCTTACTGTCTGTAAACTCTGTTGCAGACATTGAGAGCTAAACTAACTTAGATCACCTCACATTTTATCATGAATTAAGAATCTGTGAACAAAGTGGTAACAAGGTGCTACATGGCATTTATTTTGTGATAACTGTATGAACACTTTTATTTTGAAATAAAGAAGTTTGAGGTAGCCTACTTGGATAAGTATTTGAATGAAGAAAAAAAGAATATAAGAGTTTTGTTGCATTTAAGTTAAATGGCTGCTGGCAGAAAAGATCCTTAGGATTTAAGAAAGGAAAAAAAAAAGTTTGTTGGTTTTGTTGGGGTTTTTTTTGTGTGTGTTTGTTTTTTTATCCTAATCATAAAGGACAAAGCCCTTAAGGTATCTCTGAAACTCATGTGGTGGTTGTTACTACACTCATCTCTGCAGTCAGCATTAACTGATGTCTTAAAACATGAGTCTTGAGTTAAATCCAGAAGAACTACTTTTTCCTAAACTGGGTTTGACAATTTAATAGGCTTATTTGTAGGTTACTATGATTTTGTATAAATACTGGCAGTTATACCTAAGATGCTCATATCCAGGATATTTTCTGCTTCCTCTAGCACTGAGCTCCTAGTTTCTTTGAACCGTGATAGACAGAAGCTTGAACCCCCTGCAAACAAACATTGAAGTCTGCTGACCATTTTTCTTTGAGAGTTACAAAAGCTTTGGATTTCCAAGGTCAGCTACAGAAAGCTGCAGCTCAGGCTTTTTGAGCCTGTGTTCAAATTACTGCAGCATGTCTGACTTCATGTTTGATGCATAGGTGCCATGATACTCCAAGTCCATCTCAGAAAAGTCCCTCAAAACAGCAGTTAAGTGGTCAGTTATCTGTGAGGACAGCTATGTATCCTACAGAGGTGAAAGCCTTCTGTGTGGGAATTTCTTGGCATGAAATCTTGAAATTATCAATGAGAAGTTATAAAAATTGCAAGGTAATTTTAAAGATATGCTTGCAAAAAAGCAGCAGTTAGACTAAGGGTCCAGTCTTGCAAGATGCTCAGTGTTTCTTCTGCCTGTTTTGCCTCTGCTTCCTTTGGAAATCCACATTGAGAATTCACAAGAAGAAACTAGCTTCAGGAGCTTTGGTTGTTGATAGGTGGTTGGAGTGGGTTGATTTGTTTGGGTATGGGGAGGTTTGTTTTTTTCAAGTGATCTGAAAGTGGTCGTTGCAGAAGGATCCAAGTTAACTGTGGGACAGGTCCTTAAACTTTAGGCTTAATGGTTTTGAAATAGTCTCGTAACAGTTCATTAGGCCTTTCTTCTCTGTTGCCAAACTGTGAAGTTCCTTAATGCTGTTAGATGTATTTAATGGTAACTTTACAGCTATATGAGCAGCCAGTTGCATTGCTTACATTAATACGTAGGCTAAGCCTGCAGTGGCCACAGTGGGTTGAGCAACTGGAGTGTATTGTTTGTATGCAACAGTGAATGTCCATTGTTGGGATTTCATGCATAACTTTTTTTGATTCAGTAAATTCACACTCAGCATTGCAATTAAAGCAGTTTTGGCTTATGGTATGTGCATTAATGTATACTAGACATAAATTGTTGGGAGAATTTAACATTTCTGATTGCCATGGTTTTAGAAAATTACAACGACTTAGCTTTGGCATCTCTAGGATATCTCTGTGGAGACAGCCAGGGGAAAATAACTTGTTCCATTTTAACACTTAAAGCTCAAATCCTACAATTCAGTTCTGGGATTGTGCTTGTGAAAATAAGATATTTGGATGGATTTAGAGAAGAATGGTTACTCCTTCAGTTCAAACTATGTCCAGCTGGGTGAATATAGGCTTCTGAACAGAGAATGATAGAAAGGAAAAATGTGAAACATCAACAAGATATCCTGCATATAAGAGAAGCTTAAGTGGGAGCAAGTGGCAAAAAAGTCATTGTTCGTCAGCCAGGAAGAACGAAAGACCCATTCAGACTAAGCATCATTTTATTGCCTGCTGAAGAAGCTACTAGATTCTACTTATTTTCTTGGTACCGTGGCTGGAGTGTCCAGTCTGGTGATGAAGGTGCAAGCTGGATCTCATGTCTGATATTCTTGGCAGAAGTGCTTGAGAACAGACACGACTGTGAATTTCCTTAGTGTATGTTAATGTCCTATCTGACCATTTCTTTTTCCCTTTTCATGTAGTTATTGATAAGTTAAGCTTGGAAAAATTTCTAGGTTTAACCCACAATCAGAGATGCAAGTCAAGAAGTGTACCCATGGAGTCTGTGTATATTTGTAGCTCATTGGTTTGTCTTTAGAAAGTGCATCTGCAAAACTTTCAGATAAGTTTTTTAGGGGAAAAAAAAAAGGTTAATGTAGTTCACAATTCAAGCACAGAAATGCAGGTTGTTTTGTCTCAGTCCTCCACTGTTAACCCCACCTTACATGCTGGTTTTGTGGTGGATGCAGAGGTTCATGGTAGTGATGCATGACATACATTTTTGACCTGTGTATGGAGCTGTGCATTGTGTTATGTGTTTAGTTTACAGGGGCTAACAGGAGAGACAACTAGGAAAGAAAAGAATGAAAAAATGGGACATGGAAGTGATGACAGTTCCAGTTTGATTTCCTTCAGACTGTGTGTTAGAGCAGAGGTTGTGACTGTGGGACATGAAACAACAGAAAAGGCTCGATATTAAAAAAAAAAGATGTTTGTTCTTTCTCTTAAGATGGAGTTCTGGGGGATCGTACAAAAATCCAGAGCTGGCCACGGAAGTTAGGCCTGTCTTGTTTTGCATCTTGGAATTATGTGCATGCTGTGCTAGCAGGCTCTAGGAACAAAAACCTGACTCATAGCAGTTGACATAGTTCTTGTGGCTATGGTTTGTTTTGATTGCCTTTCCCAGTGCTGGGGAGTTTTTGCAGCACTTTACATAAAAAGTTGTGCCTCTTGGCTGGCACCGATCTGTGTATTCTCTGTAGTGTTGCCTCACTCATGCTGTTCTGGAAAATTTTTCAGGATCTGCTATGATATGCCAGCACTCTTCTCGAGGAAATTAAAGAGTTTGAGGTCTGTTTTTTCACATTCCCTATTGTTCTATTCTGTAATCTTTTATGATGGATTTTCAATCTCTTTGTATTCTCTTAGTATTAAAAATACGCATGGACAGATCACTGGAGAGTTCTTGTGTGTGTCAGACAAAACAATGTATGATTTGGGATCTGCAGAACCGCAATTGTTACTATAGCTGCTGGCCCTGCAACAGGGAAACTTAAGAGTACTGTGAAGTGGACAATGTGAATGATAAAGGAAACTGTCCCATTGCTGCATGCAGTCATACAATCCCTGAAACAGCTGTGCATGATGGAGTGGGGTTTCTGGCTCTGCAAAATGATCGCTAAATGATGGCATTGGTTGACTGTAGCTGCAGAGCTTTTTCATCTGCAGCAATCTGCATTCCTAGATCCATGTGATGATATTTAGCCCATGCTACAGAACAGGAACAGAAGTTTCTTAGCAATAAGGAAACAAGTAGTGATTAATCACCAGGAGATAGCAACGTAAAGCTGCTTTCTGTTTGGGTGCCGTCAGCTTGATATTAGAAAATCTCTGGTGAAATTGGGCATTGTACAGACATGCAGTGCCAGTGTGACTTAGTATTGCTGAGGGCTTTCAAAGCAAACTTTCTGTCTTAGTCACATTCTGCTTTCAGTCTGTTCACTTTGACCACCTTGGAGAGATCTGAACAGTGTTAGCCTAGAAATAAGGGGAACTCTCATAGCAAAAGACAAGCAGCACAAAGAAGGCAGTCTCACTCGTTATTTGCTTTTCCAACCATACAGCAGATTTATGTTACCTTTTCTTATTTTCTTTTTTTTTTTTTCCTTCTTTTGAGCAGGGTTATTCCCACACCTGTGTCAGGTTTGGTTATTCCAAACCTTGATAAACCAGGCACAGATAGCTTGTCTTTTTTGTAGGAGCAGTCAGTGGCACAATAATGGAGTATTTCACTGGTTCATTTTCTTGTTGTAACACTTTGGAGTGGATTTATAGCTAGACCAAGGCTCTGTGGCCTGCCTGCTAGCTTCAGCTACTATGGCTACAGCTGCTTCATATGTTCCGGCCAGGCCAGTGCAACTGCGTCACCTTCCCACATTGAGATCTGGGCTGTATGTACCCATGGTGACTTTCCTGGTTAGCAGGGAAACTTCCAAGTATTAGAGATGTGGAAATTTCTGGTAATGCTGAGAGTTGAACTCTGATCTCTCAAGGCATAAATAAATGCTGGTGAATATTTAAATACTCTTTTTTTTTTCCTCCATCCTCTCATGCAGAGTTCTAGTCCTAAATCCTCAAATGTCTCTAGAGTTAAATCTTTGGTCCTGATACCACTAAATCACATAGAAATATTTCTAGTGACTTTAGAAGATTTTGGATGCATCCCAGAAAGAGTACAACAAATTTTCTGATGATTGTACTGTGCTGGAGTTCTTGTAAAGAATTGTGCTAATACACAGACACTCAATAAGTTAATAAAATTTAAGGTATTTCTTATGTAAAAGCCTTTATCCTTTTGTTTTCTTCTTTCACTGTTATTACAGCGGCCAGTGCCCAGTTTGCAACCATCAGCTGGAGGATAGTGACCTCACCGAAGAGGAGTATAATAATCTCAGAGAAAGAATAATAAGGGACGTGATACATGGAACTGACACTTTTAGAAAGACAAGCCCACAGGTAGGTCTTGCACGCTGTCAAGTTAGGAGGATAATATGCAATTAATGTTCAGGTACTTTGAAAACACCACAGATCTTTTTTTCTTTGCTTTAAACATTGTTAGGCCATTAGATATTGAAGTATGCTATGTGTATTTCAGTTGTGTTTATAAAATGGGTCTAAGTCTTGACCTCTTTCATATTGTCTTTGTTCTTATATTTTCAGTCAGCTGTTAATGGATACTGAAATAATTAATTTTTTTTTACATTAAAAATGTAAAAACTATGGAAATCTTCTAATCCTTCAAAAGCTAAATTTTAAGTATGGAATAAAATGCAGTAACTGGAACAAAATAAGACATCTAGTATTTCGAGCTTGCAAAAAAGTAGAAGTCCTAGTGTTTCTTAAGTTCAGTATTGTATCTAAAGCTTACATTTATGTGCTGAATACTTGATTTTTCAGTTGGGCAGCTGTTTGCCAGAAACAATAAAGAACTGATTATCACTTTGTTCACTCAACTTTCACAACCCACCAACCAACAAACTACCCCT